>NC_053150.1:6646541-6950253 GCF_016808335.1 Panicum virgatum | reverse complement strand
TAAATATACTTGGTGGATTGATTCTGGTGCAACTGTGCATGTTGCAAATTCTTTACAGGGATTCCGTTCGACAAGGACTACGCAAAGAAGCGAAAGACACATTAAAGTCGCGAACGGAGTACAAGCAGAGGTTGAAGCTGTTGGCGATGTCTCCATCGAGCTAGTTAATGGTTTTATGCTTGTATTAAAAGATGTTTTATTTGTTCCTTCGCTTCAAAGAAACTTGATAAGTGTATCACGCTTAGACACAGATGGTTTTGGTTGTCATTTTGCGAATGGAAAATGTGAACTATGGTTTGATAATAATTGTATTAGTGATGCTGTCCTTTACAATGATCTTTATTTATTATCTATGCGTGATAAAGTGCATTCTGTATGTAATGTAAATGTGAATGAATCCTTGTCAGAGAAAGGAACAAAGAAAACAAAGAGAACTCAAGATACTTCATCGAAATTATGGCACTGTCGTTTAGGCCATATTTCGAGGGGGAGAATTGAAAGATTAGTGAAAAGTGAAATTCTTCCACAGCTAGAGTTCTCTGATCTTGAACAATGCGTTGAATGCATTAAAGGAAAATTTGTAAAGCAAATCAAAAAGGGTGCCAAACGAAGTGCAGGAACATTAGAAATAATCCACACTGACATATGTGGCCCGTTTCCTGTGAAAAGTGTGGATGGTTATGATTCGTTCATAACATTCACAGACGATTACTCCCGCTATGGTTACATTTATCCAATTAAAGAAAGATATGAGGCATTAGATAAATTTAAGATATTCAAAGCTGAGGTTGAAAATCAGCTTGACAAAAGAATTAAAATAGTAAGATCAGACCGTGGAGGGGAGTACTACGGTCGACATACCCCTTATGGACAAGTTCCTGAACCTTTTGCGAGGTTTTTATAAGAAAATGGTATAGTTGCCCAATACTCTACACCGGGGGAGCCTCAGCAAAATGGAGTAGCTGAAAGGTGCAACCGTACATTAATGGATATGGTGCGCAGTATGATGAGTTATTCCACATTGCCATTGAGTCTGTGGATGGAGGCGTTAAAAACCGCCATCCATATTCTCAACAGAGTGCCAAGCAAATCGGTGCCCAAAATGCCGTATGAGCTATGGACAGGAAGAGAACCCTCACTGACTCACCTACGGGTCTGGGGGAGCCCAGCTGAGGCTAAAGTGTTTAATCCAAATATTGGAAAACTGGATCCCAAAACTGTAAGCTGCCATTTTATAGGCTATCCTGAAAAGTCGAAAGGTTTTCGTTTCTACTGCCCAGACAGACATACAAAGTTTGTAGAAACAAGACATGCTGTTTTTCTAGAAAGTGAAATGATCAGGGAGAGCATGGTACCTAGAGAAATTGACCTTGAGGAGAAGAGGGTGTATGTGCCTACTCCTATGATTCAAGAGCATTTTTTCTCACTACCTGTTGATGCTGCACCAAAAGTTCCTGAAATAGTGACGTCAGTACCTTCTTCGGTTGTTACTGCGCCAACTATTCCAGTTATTACGGTGTCAACACCTGTCACAACTCCACTCATACCAACAGTGAGCGAAGGTTTGGAACCTGTCATCCAGGAACTACCTGAACCCGCGGTTGGACATGAGGAGGAGGTGCAACAGCCCCCTATGGAAAATGTGCCAGAAGTTGAGGCACAAAACTTTTTCTCCGGTTTCGTGTAAAGATTCCTTCAGAATTATAATGGCATTGGTGGCACATTATGACTTAGAGTTACATCAGATGGATGTAAAGACGGCATTCCTTAACGGGGATTTGTATGAAAATGTTTACATGGCACAACTAAAAGGTTTTGTCGTGAAAGGAAAAGAACATATGGGGTGTCGCTTAAAGAAATCCATTTATGGATTAAAGCAAGCCTCTAGGCAGTGGTATTTAAAGTTTGATGAAACCATAAGAAAATTTGGTTTTAAAGAAAATGAGGAGGACAATTGCATTTATGCAAAGTTCAGAAGTGGAAAATTTATTTTCCTGATCCTATATGTGGATGACATTCTACTTGCTAGTAGTGATATTGGTCTGCCACTGGAGACAAAGAAATTCTTGTCCTCAAATTTTGATATGAAAGATCTCGGTGAAGCTTCATTTGTTTTGGGAATTGAAATTCACCGAGATAGAACAAAGGGGGTATTAGGACTGTCACAAAAGACATACTTAGAAAAAGTTCTAAAGAAATACAGTATGCATATGTGCAAGCCTTCACCTGCTCCAATAGTCAAGGGCGATAGATTTGGGAAATTTCAATGTCCTAGGAACCAGTATGAGATCGATCAAATGAAAGCGGTTCCATATGCTTCAGCTGTAGGAAGCATACAGTATGCTCAAGTTTGTACACGCTCTAACTTAGCTTTTGTTACCGGGATACTTGGCAGATATCAAAGTAATCCAGGACAGGCACACTGGATTATGGTAAAGAAAGCATTACGTTATGTGCAAGGCACAAAAGGCCTCATGCTAACATACAGAAAATCCGATTCCCTAGAGATAGAAGGGTACTCAGATGCGGATTTTGCGGGGGACATCGATGACCGAAAGTCCACGTTCGGTTATGTGTTCACACTCGCAGGGGGAACTATATCGTGGAAAAGCTCCAAACAAAGCGTCACTGCGTCATCGACGATGTACGCTGAATTTGTAGCATGTTATGAGGCCTCAGGGCAGGTTGAATGGTTAAAGAAATTTATACCCGGTTTAAGAGTTGTAGACAGCATTCAAAGACCACTCAGAATGTACTGCGACAATGAACCAGCAGTGTTTTATGCTCACAACAATAAGTCAAGTGGTGCTGCCAAACACATTGACATAAAGTTTTATGTTGTGAAGGAGAAAATCCAGAATCACTCTATTACACTCGAGCATATAAGTACAAAGAAAATGCTTGCGGATCCGCTAACTAAAGGCTTACCACCCAATGTGTTCATGGAACACATAGCCGGCATGGGTTTAAGGGAAAGCCTGTGATTTCTGGAGAATAAAAAGGGCCCAAAAGATAAAGAATTTGTTTCAAAACAGTGATGTGTATGGTAGCTGTTGAGTCTATCGGTCTTGGACCGTGACGATAAAGCATGCTCTATTTATCAATCTGTGATGGAACAACTAAAGGAAAAGTTTCATGTTAAAGTATAAAGTTAAAGTACAAAGTGAGATCAAGGGGGAGAATGTTGGATTGATCTCCTTCCTAATAGACCCAACGGTCTATTAGGGCCTTAATCCGCGCCCTGATCGGGGGCACCCAACCCTTAATGGTTGGTGGCCCCCCGCTGCACAGCGCCAAAATAAAAAAGGGGTGAGGGGCCGGGGCACACGACACGAGGTTCATCGCGCCGCCAGCACACTCACTCACATTCCCTAACCCTAGCCGATCTAGAGAGAGGCGCTGGAGCAGTGGGAAGTCTCACCGCCGCCACCATCAACCCTAGTTCGTCATCGTCGGCACTGTCGTCCACGACAACGCCGCCACGACCATGCAGCTGCTGCATCGCTCGCCGCTGCCCTAGAGCAGATCTTCATCAGCGAACCTGTGATGGCCGCCTCAAGCTCCTCCGGTGGTGATGGTCTCTCTCTCCCTCTCTCTGTACTCTAATGCACTCTCTGTGTTCTAGACCTAGGAACTCTTTTGCACTTGTAAAAAAGGAAAGACGGAAGATACCCCTCTTGATCCGTGTCTAGTCGATCCTAGAACCCTAACTGATCTTAACAGAAATATCTAATGTAGTAGGAAGGATTCCGTGGGTAGCATAATTTGATGAACTGTGGCGTCTTCTGTATATAATTATGACCTTTGGACGATTGCAGGGTGAAGGTAATGTCAGGACCAGCTCCACACACGCAACTTGACGCGGAACTTGCTGCTGGAATGGGAATGCCTGACAATGGACTGAAGCTCATGTCCATGTAAAGGAACAAGGAACCTCTTGTTAGTACTTGTACCGTGTTTTTCTTGCTGTCATACATCTGAAGCTGCTTTGCTCAGTAGCTAATGGAGTTAGTAGATGGTGTTTAATGTCCAAGACTTGTTCTAAGAGAGGCTTCATCAGGATGTGAGGGTTTTTGGGAGGGTCGGCGGTTAATGCCTGTATCATGAAATCAGTTATGGATCAACGATAATGTCTTGTATCATTTGGCTGCAGATCGTGTGTTGTCTATGGAATAGAAGTTGGCTTTAAAAGGTGTCCAACACAAACTTTACAAGGTGTCGAGGTACCCTTAGAACACAGTGTGGTAGGGTTACTAGTTAGGTAACCTTGGCTATTCCATGTGTGTAATGAATGGTGGTACCATGAGTCAGACAGACGCTAGAGGTGGTACCAGGAACAGCAGCACTTGTCAGCTTCCATTCCCTGTGAAGATTTCCTAGATCCATTTGATTGTCTCCGTGACGGGTGTTTTGGCTGCTGTTGCCTCCTTTACCATTGGATGAGATGGGTTGTCAGCTTCCATTCCCTGTGATGATTTCCCTTGATCCATTGGCAAGTTTATGCTCATTTCATGTTGGTTGGATTTGAGCTTGCTAATTGCTACTGTTGTGTATGATGTTTGTTGCCC
The DNA here is from genome assembly GCF_016808335.1 of Panicum virgatum. Classification (NCBI taxonomy): domain Eukaryota; kingdom Viridiplantae; phylum Streptophyta; class Magnoliopsida; order Poales; family Poaceae; genus Panicum; species Panicum virgatum. Next base: position 6,945,685 of record NC_053150.1, on the reverse strand, counting down.
CGCCTCCAATTGGACGGGACCAGAGGAAGAGATGTTGATCACAAGCGTGGCGTGGTCCAAATGAAATGATGATGGATATTAGCAGCAGGAGCATGTCCGGGAGGCATGAAAATCTTGCTTTGATCTCAAGCAATGTCCCCCCTATGTGTATCCACTAGAGTAGAAGGATAGCTCCATTCCATTTGGCTGTTGTTTCAGTTCAGATCTGTGCTCCGCAACACCACCAATGCAACTTGCTATTCCCTGAAAGCTACTGCTAGTTGCTGCGCCAATGAAAAAGGTTGCTTGGCTTTTTTTTGACACATGGTACGTGGCCCAGAAAATTGTTGGAATGCCGGATGGCTCAGCTCTTGGGAGGATAGGCTGGCTCAGATTTGGCTCTTGGGAGGATGACTGTGAGCCTTCCACTGTACGGAGTAGATTTCATTTCATTCAGAAGGGATGGACCATTCAGTCGTATGCTGCTGGTGTCTGCGTTGCGGTTGGGGCACACAACTCAACTCAATCATGTGGGTGATGCCAAGGTGGAATTGGTTTGGCAGCTTTAACAAGTGGCCAACCGCCCAGCGCTCTCTATCTTCTACTGGTACTAGAACTGGATGGGAAGGAGTCACTAAAGGCCTGCCATTTTCCTACTCCTAATCCATTCGGCAATTTCTTGCATTGCACATGTGACACAGCCATCAAGTCAAACTCTGGGGCCCTGGCTTCCTGCAACCCTGCCTGCCCTTCTCTTCATGTTCACATTCGGTCAGGCGAGCTCCATCGCGTCCGGCGATGCATGACTCGCAGGTCATACGCAGTTTCTGTGGGTCGGGACTGAAACGCGTGAGATGCGTGCACTCACCACCGGAGAGGAGGACGGTGTCACGGCCCACGGGCCGGCTGGGCCGCGCGGGGTTACTGTAGCTACGGCTACACAGTGCCTCCTTCGGTCCCAACTGAAAGGGAGTTGAACTGACTTAAATAGCTGGTCGCTGGGAAGTTAGTAACTCCGATTCGAATCTTTTGCGCGAAGCGAGGACGAAAGCGCAAGAGATTTATTTAGCAGGTGTGGTTTACTCAATGTGTAGAGTAGATCTTAGCCGTTATCCTGAGCCGGGTCGTTACAGGGATATCAGAGCCATACTCTCGCGGTTTCACGTCACGTACGGGCAGAAATGCGCGTACATGAGCACGTCGGCGCGTGGAAACACAGATGCCAACAGCATGTGGACGGACACACATGGGCTGCTGGTAGTGAACCCGCGGACATGGCACATGGGATCGTTAACACTAGACGTATGGGACGTGGCCCAAGAGAGGGGATCCTGCTCCCTTGTCCTGTATGGGTTAGTCGGTTCGAGGGGGGGGGGGGGGGGGAGATTGTCACGGCCCACGGGCCGGCTGGGCCGCGTGGGTTACTGTAACGGCCGCGGCACAGTGCCTCCTTTAGTCCCAGACTGGAAACGGAAAGGGAGTTGAACTAACTTAAATAGCCGGTCGCTGGGAAGCTAGTAACTCCGGTTCGAACCTTTTGCGCGAAGCGAGGACGAAAACGCAAGAGAGTTATTTAGCAGGTGTGGTTTACTCAACGTGTAGAGTAGATCTTAGCCGTTATTGTAACGCCCCGATATTTGCCGAGGGCATCAAGGCCAATTTGGCCACTGCACCGCCGAACGACGCGCGCGTTCCGCGTGTCCCGCGTTGCCGCCGTGCCGCCCCTTCCTTCTGCTGCTGCTCGCCCACTGCCCTCTCCTTCCTCTCCCTTTCTTCTTCCTCGAGCAGAGCTCGAAAGAGCTCGAGCAGCTCGCGTCCCGCCGGTCAAATCCCTGGCCTCCGCTCCACCATCTTCAAATCACTCGCACCCGAAGCTCCCTCACCTCCCTAGCTTCTTCCCCAGCCCCTTGGAACTGAGCTCCGACCGCCGTATAGCCGGGAATCGCTGATCCTCTGGCCACCGGCTATCCATGGCCATTGAGCCCCACCTCGACGTCGAACTCCATCATCCGGCCACCGTTTTCTTCGTCCAGCGGCTCAAATCGAAGCTAGGTGAGGCACTAATGCTCGTTCTCTCCTCGTTCTTGTGCGTTCCACGAGTTTCTGCGCTCGTTCCCGAGACATGCCGCCGCCGGCATGCTGTTGCTCGCCGCGAGACGCGCGCACGCGCCTCTGTGCCGCGCCGCCGAGCGCCCACACTTCGTCCGGCCCCGCTGAACCCTCCCATGGCCGCCCTGTTGCCGGCCACTCACCAGAGCGCCGCCACACACCGCCACCATCACCATCCGAGTACTGCTCCCGTCGCCGGCCCTCCTCCGGCCACCCCGGCATCAACCGAGCACACCACCAGGTAGCTCTAGACTCCCTCATGCTCCTCCACTCCTCCCTCTCCGCCGGCAAGCCACCCCGTCGTCGGAATCGGCATTTTCCCAAGCGCCCCTGCTCTGTTTCGCGACCAGAGACTTCGGGCTGAAATTCAAACAAGTGCAGGGGGTTTTCTGCAATGTCATAGACTCATAGGAATAGTGTTTCAGGGACCAAATCGCTTGAAACTTTAAAAATCCATAGAAAATAGTAGAAAAATCGTAAAATAGCAATTTAAGATGTTTTGGAATCCTTGTGAGTAGATCTATGCAGTGGAATCATAATATGATGGGTGTTAGTTGAATATATTTACTGTAAAAATAGATTTATGCTTGTTAAGGTTTTAATGCTAGTGTTGCTTGTCTTTTTTATAACTGCAGTTATGTTGCTCTAAATGATATGAAATTTTTATGGTAGGCTATTCTTGTGATGTGTGCGCTGTGGTAAAAATTTCAAGTTCATTGAGGGAAGTATGACCGAGTTTTTTATTTAACTTGTTGAATGTTAAGTAAATAGTTTATAAATAATATAAATGTGTAAAAATGGAAAGTGTGAGAACACTGCCCTTGTATGATGTTATTTTGGTCTAAAAAATATAATATGGACATGTGTTTACAGAAAATATGAAGTTTTACATTTAACTTGCTCTCACACGATTAAGTGCAATAAAGATTTGTCTGTTTTATAATCAATAAAATATAAAACCTGAGCATGTGAAATTTATGCAGTAGACTATTAGGAGTATTGGTGATCTACTGTGATTTTGGTAGAATTTATTGTGCACTTTACATGTATGATCATATATATATATGCCTATATGTCTTATTATCTAAATAAATTAAGAAAGGCTTTAGATAAATTAATTTGGGGTTGGATGCTATGTTTTCTGGTGATCATAAGTCATGTATGACATGTTAGATGTTGCTCATGCAACTCTTGTTTAAACTTGATATTATTTGCATGTTTGCTAAAGCTAGCTCATGACCTTCATGCTTATGGATGCTCAGTCGTGACCTTGTGTCTGGCTTGCTTGTTCTTTTTGATGCATTGTCTATTGTACCTCTGTGCATTCATACATATGCATCATTGCACCTCATTTAGGTACGATAGATGAACCACGTGAAGGACGTGATATTGGAACCGAACACGAAGACGATGTTTGGTGGACATATCCAGAAGAGGCAAAGAACCAGGAGTACATGCTTGGACTGGAATACTCGCCAAGAGAGTGTCATCTAACTAACACTGACTCAGTATTAATCCCAGGCAAGCCCCGGTGCACATCCTATTATTTGAAATTATGATATCTATATATGTATTTATTACTTGTGCATTATGTTTCAGGAGTTGATTGGAACCCTAGTTACATGATCCCTAGGTTTCCCTGAATTATACTAGCATGTATAGGACGATAGAAATGCTATGCTTAATACTTCTCGATAGAAGTCGAGTGATTTCTGGTCACTCGCGAGATATAGGATATCTCGTTATTTTTGAGTATATGGAATATTGGAATAGGTTGGAGAAGGAAAAGAAAATGGAGACCGGGCGGGGAAAGGCTAGCCCCGTCTGTGTCGATTAAGGACCGTTCGTTGTCTGGCCCTGTGATCGCATTTGAATTGTACTAGCCGCATGCCGGGAGTAGGAGGTAGTCGAAACCGGTAAGTCGAGTACTGCCTTGTTTCGAAAGTACAGAACTTCTACCCACCCCTTAGGGCAGTCGAGTGGCCGCGGAGAATTGGGATGCATATGTTTACTTTTGGCGGTCTCTCGTAGGGCTCGGTTGACTATATGCAGGTGGGACGGTTCTGTAGTTCGAGGCGGGGAGGGGAATGGTTGGTCCGTATGGTCCGACGGGGCTAATACGTGCCGTGTTGGTTAGGTCCACCTTGCAAGGTTAAATCGGATCGATTCGCCGTCAGTCGCTCTCGGATATGGGCACCTTGATCGAAGCACCGCATCGTAGTAATGAGTTGGAATATGAATGATGTGTGAGGAGGATTATTTTGAACTGTTATTTAATGCTCCATCATGATTGCTCTAGTTAGGAGGCAAATATTACATGATGGTTACCATACAAAAATCCTGGGCTAAAATATGGAAAATAAGGATCCACTTTTAGTTGCTTTTCTGCAAAATAAACTACCAGCCAGAAAGCTTTGCATGTCTAGATATATGGGCTAAGTATACCCAATAGTCAGGTAAGTCCTGCTGAGTATTAGTATACTCAGGGTTTGTTGTTTACCCTGTTTCAGGTATAAAAGCTAGCCAGGATTAACATCGGTGGGCTCGATGTGACGTCCTCACGTCTCCGTAGTTATCGTTTTATATCAAGTTATTTCAGTTGGGTTCTAATGAAAATCTTCCTCAGGTCATATTCTCTTCCGCTGCTATCATTTATTTTATGTAAATTCTAAATTTAAAACTATTGTGTAAATATTTATGTTATTATCTATTTTTGTGAAATTATATTATGCTAGTACCGTCTGTGCTCGCCGTCGCGCGAGATTTCTGGTGTGTTTCGATCGGCCTATGGGTTGGAAACAGGCTGTCAGGTTACACTTAATTAAGCTAATGCGCCTGATGTGTTCAAATAATGATCATTACGCTTAATTAAGCTGTTTAACTTGGTGGTTCTGTCACAGCTGGTATCAGAGCTGAAATGCACCAGGGAGGGTACTAGCATGATTATCTTTAGTGTTTTCAAAATTTAAAATGAGTTTTAGAAAAATATTCTTTGCGCTTAAGGGATTAGGGAAGATTAGTACGTAAGCCCTATATAGTGTAAGTTAAATCAGGTGGCTCTAAATAATAACAACTAACTTCCAGCACATCACATTTATGTCAAAACTTACTTTCTTACATAACTTTTATTTAATATTGTAACGACGCACCTACGCTAAGGTAAGCATTCTTGGTAGTCCTTAGAATAGCCCACGTGTTTCATACGTGCGCGGTTCCCGTATGATGAGCATACGAGGAGGTGATAAGGCTCCATTCAAATGAGCCTGTCGCTATCTCCCGCCTGATATGGAGTGTGGACTTCCCGCCGTGTGATTGCAATCACGGCCATCTTGTAAGGCAATGTTACGAGATGTAAATCTGTCATGCGATTGGCCATGACCGTGTACCTTGGGACACGTTTACCCTTGGGTGTCCCATAAGGCGATTTGTACGGGAAGTGAATACGTTGCCTCAGTAACGTATGCAGCGCTGTCCATGCAGCGTTAAACGCATGGGCCCTATCTCTATAGTAGATGGTGATGTATGTGTGAATATGTGGGCAACTGCATATGCGTTACCCATGTGGCGTAGGACACATGGGGGCCGTTCGTGTGTGCTGGCACGAAGGGTCCAGTCGTGGATATATATATGTATATCATGTGATTTTCTGTAGGTACAATAACAAACGATTGCGTGAGTTAGAATGAGTACAAAATGACTAGATATATAATAGGGAGAGTACGTATGTATGCCACCGAGTATTCACTTATATTATCATATAATTATGTTGGCAAATTTTGGAAAGGACGAAATTAGACGAGCATGCATTATCATATCATCATGTGTGGAGTTTTGGGTGGTTTTTCTGGTGCATCCAATACCCACTCGTTCATTAAGAGCATATATCGCTGTTTTGAAATTTTGCGCTGCACTACTATCGGTCCAGCTTCTAGCTATCCAAATAATTTTTCCTGAAAAACTTGATTATGAGAAGGATGTGAGAAATTATAGATTTACATATTATAGAAATTTTTAACGACCTTAGGGGAATGTTCATATGGATCTCCAGACTAAACTTGGCCCCTGGATCTAGTGCCTTCTATGCTTATAGTTATGACTCAGTAGTAATGGTCAGGTCTTTCTTAACATTCTCATTATCTTTGAAAGCCCAAATAAGGATATTATCCAAAGAAGAATCTCCTAGTCGATTTTCTTAATATACTATCGCACGAGCAAAATTTTTTCCTAGCCATGACTCAATGACATTTCCAATTTATTCAAGTATTGGTGTTTTCTACATTTGATCTATGTTAATTGGGAATCGTATGTCCTCATCTCTGGACCATTTGTTCGACCAGCTTCTGGTGCCCTAGTTTTATTTATTTGAACATAGGTCAGGCCTCAGTCTCAAGGTCAGCACTGAAGAGTGAGCTAGTAGTTCTAATAACCGAGTAGTAGAGTACTAGTATTTAGTATTATTATTATTATCTCATGGGATGGAGCAGGTAGTTTATGCTTATGTAGATATTTGTACTTGACATGTGGGCTCGGGCCCAGCTGTCATGGACCAAAAGCTCATTGCCATGTCTGAGACCGACCATCTTGCTTCTTTCATCAGTGACACTAGTGGTGATCCATTTGTTCCACAGTGCACCTCCGGCTATTCTCGATGATCAGAAGCATCATGTTATTCTTCTAGCGTTCATATTCGTTCAATTCTAATCGTCTTGATTCATACACCTAACTCTGATCCGCTTACATTCTTGCTCAAATAAACATGAATGAGGTCGCATATTTGTTGCATGGCAACCACACTATTGCATGACATCACGTTGCATTGTTGGGCCAGGCAGGGTTAAGAAAACATCGGTGGTAGTTCGGCTGACCATATGTATGCATGCTTTTAAGTACGTTCTCTGGTTGCTTTCGACTTCTGTAATCTCGTTCGATCTATTTGTGATATTCGGGGTGTTATTATTGGTTCTTATGTGGTGGAGATTTGTCCCATGACCTCTAGTGCCGCGACAGAACCTAGGGCCTCGTGTGTGTGGCCACCATGCGATTGTGCTACTAGGTGCGCACTGGTGCTTGAGTGCATGTAGACGAAACTACATCGCCAATTCTTTTTGTGAAATCTTTGGAATCATTTTTCTCTGGTTTGATCTTTTGAGGGGGTAGGCCCTAGACGAATAACAGTGCGGACAGGTTGTTTAGGTTTGAGTTTTTGGGTATTGTCCACTAACTGGCATGGCATCATGTGCATTACGCATCATGCAATTTCATTAATCAACAATATCGAGCGAGAATGTTCTTGAGAAAAACTTGCCTTGATGCCTTTTCTTTTCAGTTTCCCTGAGTTCCTTAAAACTCACTTTGATGTCTTTTCTATCTAGATTCACCACCAAATTGAGAATTTAATTCTTCAAGAAATCTCCTTGATTCATATTTGTTGAGAAGCTTAGAACCTCTCCTCTTTGTAAAAATCCTACTTTCTGCTAGTACGAGAACAATCAACCGGCCCTTTTCAGCCGACTTTGATGGTGATTGTATCCACATATATTATCCACAGTCACTTGCTGCAAAAGGTGAAGCCCTGGAGCTTTTTAGTGTGGAAAAACAATTGATTAGCTCACACCGTGGCACAGTTAATCTTCAGTTAGGTAATGACAGTCTGGTTGCTACGCAACTTATGTCTTCCAGAACCATGTCGAGCAAGGAATTAGCAAATCAGCTGGTAATATTTATACCATTAAAATCAGCTATATTGATTAATCTAGAAACTAGCACCCACATCGGCCAATCCTTGTCCTTAGTTTATCGATTGTTCTCCTTTACTTCCTCTCCACTTAAATCTCGGGACGAGATTTCTTTAAGGGGGTAGAATTGTAACGCCCCGATATTTGCCGGGGGCACCAAGGCCAATTTGGCCACGGCACTGCCGAACGACGCGCGCGTTCCGTGTGTCCCGCGTTGCCGCCGTGCCGCCCCTTCCTTCTATTGTTGCTCGCCCACTGCCCTCTCCTTCCTCTCCCTTTCTTCTTCCTCGAGCAGAGCTCGAACGAGCTCGAGCAGCTTGCGTCCCGCCGGTCAAATCCCTGGTCTCCGCTCCACCATCTTCAAATCACTCGCACCTGAAGCTCCCTCACCTCCCTAGCTTCTTCCCCAGCCCCTTGGAACTGAGCTCCGACCGCCGTATAGCCGGGAATCGCTGATCCTCTGGCCACCGGCCATCCATGGCCATTGAGCCCCCACCTCGACGTCGAACTCCATCATCTGGCCACCGTTTTCTTCGTCCAGCGGCTCAAATCGAAGCTAGGTGAGGCACTAATGCTCGTTCTCTCCTCGTTCTTGTGCGTTCCATGAGTTTCCGCGCTCGTTCCCGAGCCATGCCGCCGCCGGCATGCTGTTGCTCGCCGCGAGACGCGCGCACGCGCCTCTGTGCCGCGCCGCCGAGCGCCCACACTTCGTCTGGCCCCGCTGAACCCTCCCATGGCCGTCCTGTCGCTGGCCACTCACCGGAGCGCCGCCACACGCCGCCACCATCGCCATCCGAGTACTGCTCCCGTCACCGGCCCTCCTCCGGCCACCCCGGCATCAACCGAGCGCACCACCCGGTAGCTCTAGCCTCCCTCATGCTCCTCCACTCCTCCCTCGCCACCGGCAAGCCACCCCGTCGCCGGAATCGGCATTTTCCCAAGCGCCCCTGCTCTATTTCGCGACCAGGGACTTCGGGCTGAAATTCAAACAAGTGCAGGGGGTTTTCTGCAATGTCATAGACTCATAGGAATAGTGTTTCAGGGACCAAATCGCATGAAACTTTGAAAATCCATAGAAAATAGTAGAAAAATCGTAAAATAGCAATTTAAGATGTTTTGGAATCCTTGTGAGTAGATATATGCAGTCGTATCATAATATGATGGGTGTTAGTTGAAGATATTTGCTGTAAAAATAGATTTATGCTTGTTAAGATTTTAATGCTAGTGTTGCTTGTCTTTTTCATAACTGAAGTTATAATGCTCTAAATGATATGAAATTTTTATGGTAGGCTATTCTTGTGATGTGTGCGCTGTGGAAAAAATTTCAAGTTCATTGAGGGCAGTATTACCAAGTTTTTTATTTAACTTCTTGAATGCTAAGTAAATAGTTTATAAATAATAGAAATGTGTAAAAATGGAAAATATGAGGTCACTGCCCTTGTATGATGTTATTTTGGTCTAAAAAATATAATATGGACATGTGTTTACAGAAAATATGAAGTTTTACATTTAACTTGCTCTCACACGATTAAGTGCAATAAAGATTTGTCTGTTTTATAATCAATAAAATATAAAACCTGAGCATGTGAAATTTATGCAGTAGACTATTAGGAGTATTGGTGATCTACTGTGATTTTGGTAGTATTTATTGTGCACTTTACATGTATGATCATATATATATGCCTATATGTCTTATTATCTAAATAAATTAAGAAAGGCTTTAGATAAATTAATTTGGGGTTGGATGCTATGTTTTCTGGTGATCATAAGTCATGTATGACATGTTAGATGTTGCTCATGCAACTCTTGTTTAAACTTGATATTATTTGCATGTTTGCTAAAGCTAGCTCATGACCTTCATGCTTATGGATGCTCAGTCGTGACCTTGTGTCTGGCTTGCTTGTTCTTTTTGATGCATTGTCTATTGTACCTCTGTGCATTCATACATATGCATCATTGCACCAAATTTAGGTACGATAGATGAACCACGTGAAGGACGTGATATTGGAACCGAACACGAAGACGATGTTTGGTGGACATATCCAGAAGAGGCAAAGAACCAGGAGTACATGCTTGGACCGGAATACTCGCCAAGCGAGTGTCATCTAACTAACACTGACTCAGTGTTAATCCCAGGCAAGCCCCGGTGCACATCCTATTATTTGAAATTATGACATCTATATATGTATTTATTACTTGTGCATTACGTTTCAGGAGTTGATTGGAACCCTAGTTGCATGATCCCTAGGTTTCCCTGAATTATACTAGCATGTATAGGACGATAGAAATGCTATGCTTAATACTTCTCGATAGAAGTCGAGTGATTTCTGGTCACTCGCGAGATATAGGATATCTCGTTATTTTTTAGTATATGGAATATTGGAATAGGTTGGAGAAGGAAAAGAAAACGGAGACCAGGCGGGAAAAGGCTAGCCCCGTCTGTGTCGATTAAGGACCATTCATTGTCTGGCCCTGTGATCGCGTTTGAATTGTACTAGCCGCATGTCGGGAGTAGGAGGTAGTCGAAACCGGTAAGCTGAGTACTGCCTTGTTTCGAAAGTACAGAACTTCTACCCACCCCTTAGGGCAGTCGAGTGGCCGCGGAGAATTGGGATGCATATGTTTACTTTTGGCAGTCTCTCGTAGGGCTCGGTTGACTATATGCAGGTGGGGCGGTTATGTAGTTCGAGGCGGGGAGGGGAATGGTTGGTTCGTATGGTCCGACGGGGCTAATACGTGCCGTGTTGGTTAGGTCCACCTTGCAAGGTTAAATCGGATCGATTCGCCGTCAGTCGCTCTCGGATATGGGCACCTTGATCGGAGCACCGCATCGTAGTAATTAGTTGGAATATGAATGATATGTGAGGAGGATTATTTTGAACTGTTATTTAATGCTCCATCATGATTGCTCTAGTTAGGAGGCAAATATTACATGATGGTTACCATACAAAATCCTGGGCTAAAATATGGAAAATAAGGATCCACTTTTAGTTGCTTTTCTGCAAAATAAACTACCAGCCAGAAAGCTTTGTATGTCTAGATATATGGGCTAAGTATACCCAATAGTCAGGTAAGTCTTGCTGAGTATTATTATACTCAGGGTTTGTTATTTACCCTATTTCAGGTATAAAAGCTAACCAGGATTAACATCGGTGGGCTCGATGTGACGTCCTCATGTCTCCGTAGTTATTGTTTTATAACTAGTTATTTCAGTTGGGTTCTAATGAAAATCTTCCTCAGGTCATATTCTCTTCCGCTGCTGTCATTTATTTTATGTAAATTCTAAATTTAAAGCTGTTGTGTAAATATTTATGTTATTATCTATTTTTGTGAAATTATATTATGCTGGTACCGTCTGTGCTCGCCGTCGCGCGAGACTTCTGGTGTGTTTCGATCGGCCTGTGGGTTGGAAACAGGCTGTCAGGTTACACTTAATTAAGCAAATGCGCATGATGTGTTCAAATAATGGTCATTACGCTTAATTAAGCTGTTTAACTTGGCGGTTCTGTCACAGTTATCCTGGGCCGGATCGTTACAGACGGAGCAGGACCTCCGGAAGCGGCGCCGACGGAGCGGACTGGAGCGAAGGCGTGAGGTCCGAGGGCGGAGCGGCGCCGGAAGGGCTGACAAAGGCACCGACAGCAGCGCCAAGAGAAAACAGGGCTCCCCCCGACGCACGGGCCTACCAACGTGGACGGGCGGAGGAGAGGACAGCGGAACCACGAGCACACACAGGCTGTGGAGTGCGCGGGCGAGGCAGACCGTGGTGGACCAGCGCAGGCAACCTGGCAGGCGACAACCCGGCGCGGAAGTGGAGCCGCTGCCGCCAGGGCTGGCGGCCATGGCGAGCTGCTCCCGTCGTGTGGGCGGATGGCCGAAACGCAGGTGAGGAGGCCAAGTAGAGGACACCAGCGCACGCCGCGTCGTCCAGGCGCGCCGACGCGGGAGGAGGAGGACCGGTGTCGGTGACAGCGCCGTGCGCGGAGGAAGCCCGAGGAGGAGGAGGCGGCGGTCCCAGCGGCGTGCGCGGGCAGGGCACGGTGCCGACGCGAGAGGAGGAGGACGCGGGGTCGGCGACGTCGCCGCGCGCAGCAGGCCAGCGTGGAAGGAGCATGAGGGTCGCCGGCGGTAGGATGAAGACGCGGGGTTGGGTCGGACGGCGGCGCCGCGCGCAGCGCGCCGGCGGGTTCGGGTCAAGCGGCGGGGCCGACCGTCGGTGGATGAGGAGGGCACCGGCGGGGTCGGCGAAAAAAAAGAGGAGGCGAGGGGCCCATAGACAGGTGCGGATAAATGATAGGGCTGGAGAAGAGAAATGCTATAGCTCGATCCATTGTTTCAACCATTTGGTCAATCGATTTTTCCCAACCAATCCCCGGACGGCACGCAGCCTATCTTCTCCAACTCCGGCCGACGAGTTAGGGTTCGGGGGGAGGGTTAGGGTTTGGGGTTGGGGTGGGGGTTACCTATGTCTAAGGGTGTAATCGGATCGGATACGGATGGATACTGCCGATCGGATACGGATACTGCCTATCTTCATATTTTTCTTCGAATTCGGATCGGATACGGATATTAATAGTTGGTGTCGGATAAGACTTAGATGGACATCGACATCATATATATCCAACTTTCATTATTTGGATACGGATATAATACGAATACGGATCGGATACTGAATGTCCGGACTCGGATATAGTCGGATCTCAACCCTTCTAAAAGGATCCGAACTCGAATACGGACGGATAATATCCGTACCATTTACACCCCTACCTGTGTCATCTCCGGACATAGAGGGATGGCCGGGGAGGCCGGCGGGCCGGCGGTGGTGGCGGTGCGAGCCGGCGGGGCGGCGGTAGCCGCCGGCCACGGAGGTGGAGGACGGCGGTCGGGCCGGCGGAGGCGTCTTCTCCGTCTCTCCGCGCCATCTGCCTTGGTAAGCTGGCGGTGGCCGGTGGGCGGTGGCGGAGGCGCGGGGATGCCGCCGGAGCCGGACCGGCGCTGGAGGCGGGGGCGACGGCGCCTTGGTTAGTGGGGAAGGGGCGGCGCCGGCGGATCCGGCAGTTCCACGCGGTAGGAGGGCGGTGGCGGGGGCGTTGAGGCGACTGCGCGAGGAGGAGGCGACGAGGCGGCGGCAGCAAGGCGGACTGGGGGAGGAGGCGAAGCGGTGGGTGGGGGTTATGGTTGGGGCGGGTTGATCCTGGCCGTTGGATCGCGATCGGATGATTGAAAAGTCGAGTGTCGAGGAGAGTAAAAACAATCGATTGTTTACCAGACAGACTCCTGGTTCTCCACGGCCACACACACGCTTTCGCTTCGTCCGCGCAGCCACGCGGCGGGCCGCGTATGGCGGAGAAGTGCCCGAGCACTGGGAGTCCGCGGATGCTACGACGGATAAGGAGAGGAGTCAGATCCCGATCAGAGCGGCCTCGGTACGTATATGGTTTTACGACCCGCCGTAACGGTTCGAGTCGAAAGACGAAAACTAATTCGACATGGACCGGTGGACTTTTTTCCAAACGAAAATCTGAAGCCTCGGCCCATCGCGGTGTGGCCTGCGCTGCGCTGTCGCGGCCTTATTTATGGCCGGCGGCTACTAACCGATGTCGTAGTCGGAGAGCGAGAGCGAGAGCGAGAGCGAGGATGGAGGGAGGCGGCGCAACTTTGTACGCGGTCACGAACATGGAGTTGCGGAACACCCCTTCCGAGAGGAAGGTTAGACATTCCATTCGCGGTTGCAGTGAGGTAGAAAGAAAAAGATTTGCTGCGGAAGCGGAGGCGAAAGAGTACGACGGCTCGGATACAGATGCAAAGACATTGCCGAAGTCACGCATTGTCCTATACCATGGTAAGTGAACACCATGCTTATGTGATCTGATCTAGAGATTTTATATCTGATCGATCCGTGGATTTGTTATCATGGGATCTGATCTAGAGATTTTAAATCTGATCGATCTACGTATTCCCACTCCTCTTTTTTCGTTATTGCTGAATGCTTACATGCACTCCATGCCTATGTGCTAAATTCCCTGATGCGCTGCGTCCCCTTATCATTTCCCCTATATATGAATATGTTCGACAAATGAATCAAGAGCTTAACACGATACTTTATGGTGATATCTTCTTGTGTTTTTCTCTCTTTTTGTGTATTTACTTCTTTCGGAAGATCTGTTGCCGAGATTATGGGGATGGGACAGGCTGGTACCACTCGATATTATTTACGTGCCGTGGACTGAATATATCAACTACCTTCAAGTATATTACAGTTACAATGCTAAGCTTCTTCCTGCCACTGCAGCTGCCGCTGAGACTGTAAGCAACCTCCTGCCCCTTTACTAAACTACTAATCATACCCTGCTCCAACCGATTTGTTTCGGCTGCCTTGTTTGCAACTTAACTGCGGTAATCGGGTGTGCGACTGGCTGATTGTTTCAAGCAGTGTCTCTCGAAGGAGAAGAATCTTGCGGCTGCCTGGAAGATCTGGAGGTCTGACATGGATATTATTGCACTGAGCAAATCAATCATTCTGAATTGCCTGATCCATGAGTGTGCGCAATCTGTCATTTGGACTGCAGGCTGCAGATTTTCTGATGCTTGCAGTGCTGCTGATGGTATATATGTTCCCCACCTGACCCTAACAAACCAAACACAGTTTTTTTCTTCTTGTATTTGGCCCAGAAATGCTGTATAATCCTCTCGATGATGCATCCAAATTAAGTGAAAGGGGATTTTATTTGGAAGTGACCCCCTCTTCTCTTTACTTATAATTTAACCTATTATCATCTTAATATCTCTTTACTTATAATTTAACCTATTATCATCTTAAATCGGTTATCGCTGTTCCCTAGGAAGCTACTTATTGTTACAAGATAATGCTGTAGGTCCAATGGCCAAGTGATCTGATCTCTCAACCTTGAAAACCCCCTCTCGAAAAGTTGGCTTGAAAACACTACTATAGATCTTAATACTTTTGGCAGTCTAGAACCTGGTGCATTTTCTAATTTCCAACAACCTCAATATGACCTGCAGCATGAAATACTTCTTCCTCAAATTATGAGGTTGTTGACTTTGGATACAACGTTTGACTATTTGTCTTGTTCGAAAAATTTATGTATTTTTCAATAAGACCAATGGTCAAACATTGTATCCAAAGGTCAATGACCTTTTACTAACTATTTGGAATTTGGGACGGAGGGATCGGAGTAGTTCCTGGCGCCTCCATCTATTTAGCATTTGTCTTTATCAATAAAAAAACATTGTTACTATTTGTTTACTATGTACTGTGTGGGAGCAGCTGCAAGATAGTAAATGTGGCCGAGTCTTCAGTTTTATTGTTTCCTTTGTTATCCATATGGGTAGCATACGTCTTTACTAACATAGTTGTAATCTTGGGTAGCTTATAAGAAAACTAGTCCAAAGGCTTTATATAAAGAAGAAAGTGGCACCTAGTTTAACCTTGACGAGTTGGCTGGTATTTGGATTATTTTGCTTGGCTTTTACTAAAGCAACACAATGTTTTCCAGTGCATTTCCAAAGAGGCTGACCTGACATGTGAGTTGATGTGGCGTGGCGCTGATCCCATGGTTGACTACTTATTCGAACAGAGCAGTGAGATACGCTTGTGTGCCTTGAGCCTTATGAGGTGCCATCCATGTTATACTGTTGCCAGTGGCGGATGCAGGATGGGAGACAAGGGGGCTGAAACAATGGAGATGTTGATTTGTGTGAAGATTTAATGGTGATTTGAGACTCTTGCTACAGTAATTTATGTGTAATTAACTGCTCTTAGGGTGGTGCTGGAGCCCCCCAGCCCCCCTTTAGATCCGCCGCTGACTGTTGCTGCCTCTGCTGCCATGTTGGTATGTGCCTGCCTGCAAAAACCTACTTAATATTATGTTCCATACACCTTTGTTTTTACTAGTAAGTTATATCAGTACAAACTACAAACTGATGGGTGGCTTTAATTGAAGGGTATTGCAAAGGAGGCCCAAGTGATGTGTGACTGGATGAGAGAAGAGAACACACGCATTGACTTTGTGCATGGTGACTTCATACCTAAAATACTTTTGGACAGCCGCAGAATCCGGCGCCGAACCTTGGAAGTTATGATTAAAATACTAGAAGAGTCTTCAACTGATGAGCATGGAGGTGTAAACAATATTCCATTCGATTTCATTCTCAGAATGTGCTTTTCTGATGTACCCAAATCTCAAGATCGAGGGACCGAAACTGGCGACCAGAGGGGGGGTGAATGAGAGCCGATCAAAATTTCTTCTAAAATTCGAATCGTCGGCCTATGTCCCAAAATCATCGCAAGCCCTCGAACCTAGGTCAGCGAGAATAGCTATGGACAAGCTATCTCGAAGCAGAAGACCCAGGTCGCAGCGCGGAAGCAAAGGCGAGAGAAACTTCTCAAACCGCAGCGCAGCAGACACAGACCGGTCTGACCGGTGCACAGGACCGGTCTGACCGGTCGTGGCCGCCCGAAGGCGTGAAGACCGGTCTGACCGGTCTTGTCTACCGGTCTGACCGGTGGCACCCAGAAAACCTCGAAAACTTTGATTCAAACGGTGAATCTCGATCAAACATCCACGGAATCCGATGAAACTTGGAGGATACCTTCACTATTGACCCATGAATATATCCCCAAAAGATCTCGTCCTGAAGATCAAAGAAACTCAAGAATTCGAGGGGAGATCAAGAAGGATTGGGGTTTTCTCAAAAACTCAAGAACTTCAATTCTAAAGAGCTCGTGATTCCAGAGGGTTTGGCACGAAACTGGAAGCACGGGAATCACTCCAAAGAGCTCTACGAACCGTCGCAATCATGTGCACCAAAATCGAAATAAAAATCCATCACAAAAATCACAAGAGGGACGGGATTGGATTGATTCAAAAGCCCAGAGGGCACAAAGAGGATGGGGCCTCCTTTCCCAATCAAATGCAATACAAAGTCTCACAAATCCATAATCAAATCCTACTCTAAAGAGAAGAACAGGGGGAGGGAGACGCAGGGGCGGCGGCCTGGAGAACAGAGGAGTCCACGAACAGATTACAAAAGCCGCAATTAACCTAACACAAGTGAAGGGGTATTTATACCCGCGGGACCGGTCAGACCAGTACACTGGACCGGTTAGACCGGTTGGTTAGACCGGTCGGACCAGTGCCAGGGACCGGTCAGACCGGTTGGCCTGCAGCACCCCCTGTACACGATCTCATCCGACGGCTAAGGTTCTTTCTTCGAAGCGAAGTCTTCTCCATGATGCCGCCATCTTGATGAAGATCTGGTCTGCGGTTTTGGAAGGTCCGCGAAACCCGGGCAGATGGCCGGTTTTTAGAAAACCGCCAAAACTCCATGCGCGGGAAGATTCCCGCCTCCACACCGTGGCCCTAGACGCCGTTCCCACCTCGGCCTTCTGACGGCCCTAGATGCCGCCCGCCGCCCGTCACCTCCTCGCCCGCAGCGAGGCCCTAGACGCCGTCGACGCCCGTCGCCTCCATCAGTCCCGAGACCGACGCTTGTGCCTCCACGACTTGGCGTCTTCGACCGCCGTCCACCTCCTTGGTTTTGAGGCGCAAACCAAGAAACCCGCTTTCCGTCGCCGCTTGTGCCCTCGATCCAGGAGTAGACGCCACAGCTGCCGCCCGGCCTGAGCTCCGGTCCCGGCTGCCCTTCACCGCCGTCCACCGCACGGTCCATCGGCCACGGCACCTCCACGACAGCTCTCCGTCGACACTCGACGCCCGTGTACCTGCAATCCAAAGACCAAGCGCATGACGCAATCTCCACAGAGTCGCGACTACACCACAGTTAGTCCACTCCACGTGTTGACCAGCCGTCAGCACCTAACGCTCCACACAGACACTGAAGAAGGAAACACAAGAGAATAAACAAAACGCACACACAGCAGTTAGCCTGACACAAACACAAGCCAAAATCAAGCTAACACGCCAAAACCTCCAAGTCATCACGACAATCACTCATCACAATATATGAGGTCAACGTACTTGTCAACTTGACCTCTCAATCTCCCCCTTGATGAGTGCATTGTCGAAAAGATGACATGAAGGCAAGAACAACCCAAACGAGTGCCCAAAAGCCAGATAAAAACCAAGAATAAGGTCACTCGACATGAGCAAGGATCTAGAAGACTCCACAGAAAAACTGCTTGGCTCCCAAAGAAAGGGATCACAGCTCAACGCCGCCAAGGAGTCAAAGGATATCTTCGAAAGACCCAAGAAGCAAAGCACTCAAACCAATTTCGACAAGCGTTGTCAATCACTCATCACCAAGCAAACCAAGGTATCTATGACATGGTTTGGAACATTTCTCCCCCTTGATGAGTGACTTGACACGAATCAAGCACAATGAAATGGTTTGAAGTGCACAACCCGAAAATTTCATCCAAATGATCAACAGCCAAAGAAAAGTAAAAAAGAATCACTCGGAATGAGACAAACCAAAGCCCAAAGATCGGTCCCCAAAGACATGGGCAACGGCTCTACGCAACCGATCAACAAGGCATGACCCCTCAAGAAAGAGGCAGGGCTCAACACAGTCATGCGAGAACACAACCGATGCGAGAACATGCAAAAGCTCAAACTCCCCCAAAATGCTTAACCTCTCACAATATGCACAACTCCCCATGAGTGCAGCACTCAAACTATCAACTCCCCCTGGATAAATGCTCAACCTAAATGCCTACTCCCCCTCAACACATGCTATGCAATGAATGCTGTGCAGAGGGTGTACGTGAAACATTCAGGCATACAAAGATATGATCATCGAGTGACAGGCAAGTGTGCTTCATAAACAGGAACTGAATCTAGCTCACCAGGATATATCAATCAAGTCTAGAGCTACCAAGTTTAGTTCAGCAAAATATAAAAGCATCACCCATGATCTAGCAACAGTAAGTAGGAGAAAGAAAGCAGTGCTAGTCAAACTCATACAAGGTGATCCAAAGCAGCCATAATATTTTATCATGAATTAATTCTGCATATCAAAACTTATCAAGCAAGTGATCTTGCCAGGGGTTGAAAGCTTGTCATGCTTTACTTAGCAACGAGGCCAAGCCTATGCCAAAGGCAGTCAGAAGCTTAAGGCACTCGCTTCAGTCATGCACAGCCTTGCCCGGGTTCTCACTAGTGCTATGTGAGCCGTCCCGAAAGCTCGATCAGTGCGACAAGCAATCCCACCTGGATCTTTTCATTCCATTTCAGACATATTTTAAAAAAAATTTAACAATTTTAGCTCATGTCAAAGATTACAAGCCACACTAGCATGAATAAGATAGCAAAGCACATCAATATATACATCCTATCATGCTAGTAGCCAAGACAGGGTGACCATGTTTTCATATTTTCAAATCAAAATAGCTTAACTCAGATGGTTTGACATATACTGTGGAGCAAGCTATACATGATCAAGTCTAAGAAACTACACTAGCAAGCACTAGAAGATCATAACAGTATATACAAGAATGCCAGTGCAGTGAAGCAATGCAAAATGCAAACATGTACAATGCATATGCACAATGCAACTAACCAAGCTAAAACTAAGAGAAATACAAAGACAAGCCAAAAGCTAAGCAAATGAAGCACTCAGCAAGTACAACGGCTCAAAGACACAGGACTAGACCAAAATGGATCCAACTGAGTACCATGGAAAAGGTAACAATCATAAAACCACAAGTCTATCCTGAGAGGAAAACGTACAAGCCAAACACTTATATACCTCGATGAAGATCCCGCTGGACCTAGAGCATAGCAAGCTCGAGGTCACCTCCCCTGCGTCCTCAGCGGGTCCACCTCCTGTTCGACCAAATCCATGTAGCCGAAGTAGGAAGGGGATGGAGCCTGCAGCCGGCACAGTAACTCCAGACCATCATCAGCACCTGAGGTAGAGCTCCCCCTCAACAAATGATACCTAGCACAAGAGAAGCTAGGACACAAGAAGATAGCAAACACCAAAGATCCAGAGTAAAACTCATGCAAATGATTAGGTGTTAGTCAAGCCACACGTATGGGTATACCAAAAGACACTCTAGAACATATCAAGAAAAAGATATCCCTAGAATAATCTAAAGGCACTCAACAATATGAACCAAGGCAGCAAGACTATATGAAGAAGATACTTGAGCTAGCAACCAGAACTAAGGAGCAAAAGCTACACAAGCATGAGGGGACTGGACAAAGCACACACCCTGAGCTAGCAAGAGTTATGACAAAAAGAAAATCACAAAAACTAGCATACAGAGTGGCTAGTCCACCAAAGCACAAGCACAGACCTAGCAATCAAAACAAGTAGAGATGTAGAAACTACAACATGTCACACGCAGAAAATGTACAAAGAACTCAAAAGACAAACTCAAATGTACATAGGATACAACAGCCACCATGGGCTATCCATCAGCCTTGGAGAACCATCAAGTCTTGATCAAACCTGCATAAGACCAAGATCCATGGAGCACTTGTTCTCCAGGGCTCCAACCTGCATCACCATCGAGACGAGGAGGAGCAAACGTCTCGACACTGGGGTTAGCAAAGTGAGAAGCAAACCAGTGACGAGCCATTTGCTCTACAGAAGGGTAAGCAAAGTCAGGTAAAGCGTATCCCCTGTCCCGTCTACCGCGAGGCTGATGACCACCACCGCGAGAAAAGCATGGAGCCTCAGAACCTCCTCCAAAACCTCGGTCCCGTGGTCCATAGCCGTACTGAAAATGACTAGGAGCACGGCCGGCAAAGCGACCACCCGCTGGAGCATGGTAACCACCACTGTCTCCCTGTCCTCCACCTACACGGCGCGCCCTAGCATCTTGCCTACCACCACGCCAAGGAGGACCATGCACCCGAGCAGAGTACATGTCCGCATTCCGTCTCTCCTGCTCTCGCCTCACAGCCCGCTTCCTCCTGAGTCAAAACTCCTCCAGGTGACCTTTCCTGTCACAGAACTCGCAGTGGTACCTCACCTCACGCTTAGGAGGTGGAGGCCTAGCCTGCGGATGGGGAGGAGCAGCCCCTTCTTCTGGGCAACCTGGGCTGCGGCAGCAGGGAGCGTGTCGAGGGGATTCCTCAGCTCATTGGGCTTTGGAACCCAAACCTGCTTCTGTGGAGGTGCTTTCGGTGGTTCTTTAAGCACACCATCCGCGGGGTCAACAAGCGAAGGCTGCGTGCTCGTGCTAGCAATGTTTCCAGTAGCCTTGCCAATCTTACCATACAACCTGTCAAAGTCTGACTTCATGTATGTATATCCAAACCCCAAACCCATCACCACGCTTGAACTGCTTGATCATCATGCCCAACTGCGGCTCACTGCTAGAAACCCAACTCAGAATCGCCCTAAGATAGGTATTCTCATTCTCCAAGTTGGCTTTATCTACCGCAAGACTATCTAGATCAGCAATCAATCCAGGGCAAACAGAGCAGTCAATAGGTGGGCTAGATTCTACGACCTTAGTCTTCCCAAAAGACTTGATCAAAGCATTCTTCTCCTCTAGCTCCGACCTAAGCGTGGGACAAAGCTTACAAGCACCAAGCAAAGCAGGCCTAGATCTAAGCTCCTCTAGTTCACAAACAACAGTAGCAAACTTGGTCTGCAAAGAGGCTAGATCAGACTTGAAGATAGGACACTCATCACATTCAAACACATCGCTAACAATTGGAGCGTCCTTAACCAGTTCTAGTTCATGCTTGGCCTTAGCGAGCTCATGAGACACGTCAGCAAGTGAAGTCTTAGTAACATCTAAGTTCACGACATTCTCATCATGCTTGGCATGGAGAGCAACAAGATCGTTCATGTGAGATATGCAACCAGCGCACTCATCCTCACTAGATTTCTCCCTAGCACAAGCCAGCTTAGCCCTAAGCTTTCTACGCTCTCTAGCTGCTACCTTAAGCAGCCTCTTCTAGTTGTCGAGAGCAGCGTACAACTCCCTAACCTCTGTATCTAGCAGGTCAATCGTGGAGTTTACCTCTAAATCACTCTCAGATCCAGGAGCAGAGTCGGCGTGCATCGGTGTAGCATGTCCACCTGAAGACGCACGAGCACCATTTGCTTCACCCGCCATGGTGCAGAAGCTCTTGCGCCGACCGGCCGCCAAGCAAAGGCCGATGAAGCCGGTGGCTTCCTTGTCCCGCTTCTTCTTCTTCTTGTCGTCATCATCGGAGGTCGGTGAAGAAGAGCGGTCGGTGTCGGAGCTCTTGTCGAGGTCGCTGAGCTGCGCTAGGAAGGCCTTCTCCCGCTTCTTGGCCTTGTACTGGAAGTGCTTCTTGAGCGACTCGTTGTCGAAGCGTCCTACCCGGTCTCAACTGCGGTGCTTGTGGCGCCGACGCTCCTTGTTGGAGCCTCCCTCGTCGCGGTCGCGGTGGCGGTAGTAGTCGAAGGAGTTGTTCTGGCCACCACCGGACTTCTTTGGGCACTCGGCGATGAAGTGGATTAGGTCGCCGCAGTTGTAGCACCCGGGGTTCTTCTTCCTCTGCCTGTTGTGGTAGACGCGCTGGAACTTGCTGATGAGGAGGCACAAGTCATCATCGCCCAGCGTCTCCAGCTGCCCATCTGAAACAGAAGGCAAAGAGACAAGAGAAAAGCCAAGAGCAAAGTTAGCATTAGAGCTCGTTCCACCTGGGCCAGTCACAAGAGTGACGCTCTTAGAAGGAGGGGCACCATTGAGCTTGGCTCGTGTCTGGTTATCCGCCTCCGTGGCCTTGAGCTTGCTGAAAAGCTCATTCACTGTCAGAGTCTCATAGCCAGCAGACTCAATGATGGTGTTCACCTTGAGATCCCACACAGAGCGATCAAGTGCGTAGAGCAGCTTGAGGGCCTTCTCGTGCTCTGTGTACTCAAGGGCATCAGCAGATCTATTCGCATTGACTTTGTTCAGAATCGATTGAAAGTGACTGAACATCAAGTCAATGCTCTCACCCGGCTCCTGAGTGAAGTTCTCGTATTCATGCCGGTGAGTCTCGAACAGTCTGGCCTTCACCTGAGGTGTGCCCTCGTGGTAGTTCTCAAGGCACGTCCAAATCTTGTGGACTTCCTGAAAACCCTGGACGCGTGAGAACTCCGCACAAGAAAAGCCAGCGAACAAGGCATTGACAGCCTTGGCGTTAGCCTCGTGCTCGGACACCTGAAGAGGTGAGGTCCGAACGGCAAGCACCTGGTAAGCCTGGTTCTTGGTGATATCCCAGACATCGGCTCCCATGCTCTGCAGGAAGGCTCTCATGCGAACCTTCCATTAGGCATAGTCCTCGCCGGAAAACACCGGGATCTTCCCAAGACTCGTCATGGTCGCCAAGTGGTTTTCGAACCGGTTAAGGTACTGAAAACCTCAACCGAGCTCTGATACCAATTGAGGGACCGAAACTAGCGACCAGAGGGGGGGGGGGGGTGAATGGGAGCCGATCAAAATTTCTTCTGAAATTCGAATCGTCGGCCTATGTCCCAAAATCATCGCAAGCCCTCGAACCTAGGTCAGCGAGAATAGCTATGGACAAGCTATCTCGAAGCAGAAGACCCAGGTCGCAGCGCGGAAGCAAAGGCGAGAGAAACTTCTCAAACCGCAGCGCAGCAGACACAGACCGGTTTGACCGGTGCACAGGACCGGTCTGACCGGTCGTGGCCATCCGAAGGCGTGAAGACCGGTCTAACCAGTCTTGCCTACCGGTCTGACCGGTGGCACCCAGAAAACCCCGAAAACTTTGATTCAAACGGTGAATCTCGATCAAACGTCCACGGAATCCGATGAAACTTGGATCCACTATTGACCCATGAACATATCCCCAAAAGATCTCGTCCTGAAGATCAAGAAGGATTGGGGTTTTCTCAAAAACTCAAGAACTTCAATTCTGAAGAGCTCGTGATTCCAGAGGGTTTGGCACGAAGCTGGAAGCATGGGAATCACTCCAAAGAGCTCTACGAATAGTCGCAATCAAGTGCACCAAAATCGAAACGAAAATCCATCACAAAAAGCACAAGGGGGACGGGATTGGATTGATTCAAAAGCCCAGAGGGCACAAGGAGGATGGGGCCTCCTTTCCCAATCAAATCTAATACAAAGTCTCATAAATCCATAATCAAATCCTACTCTAAAGAGAAGAACAGGGGGAGGGAGATGCAGGGGCGGTGGCCTGGAGAACAGAGGAGTCCACGAACAAATTACAAAAGCCGCAATTAACCTAACACAAGTGAAGGGGTATTTATACCTGCGGGACTGGTCAGACCGGTACACTAGACCGGTTAGACTGGTCAGACCGGTGCCAAGGACCGGTCAGACCGGTTGGCCTGCAGCACCCCCTGTACATGATCTCATCCGACGGCTGAGGTTCTTTCTTCGAAGCGAAGTCTTCTCCACGATGCCGCCATCTTGATGAAGATCTGGTCCGCGGTTTTGGAAGGTCCGCGAAACCCGGGTAGATGGCCGGTTTTGAGAAAACCGCCAAAACTCCACGCGCGGGAAGATTCCCGCCTCCGCGCCGTGGCCCTAGACGTCGTTCCCGCCTCTGCCTTCTGACGGCCCTAGACGCCACCCGACGCCCATCACCTCCTCGCCCGCATTGAGGCCCTTGATGCCGTCAACGCCTGTCGCCTCCGTCAGTCCCGAGACCGACGCCCGTGCCTCCATGACTTGGCGTCTTCGACCGCCGTCCACCTCCTTGGTTTTGAGGCGCAAACCAAGAAACCCGCCTTCCATCGCCGCTTGCACCCTCGATCCAGGAGTGGACGCCACAGCTGCCGCCCGGCCTGAGCTCTGGTCCCGGCTGCCCTTCACCGCCGTCCACCGCACGGTCCATCGGCCACAGCACCTCCCCGACAGCTCTCCGTCAACACTCGACGCCCGTGTACCTGCAATCCAAAGACCAAGCGCACGACGCAATCTCCACAGAGTTGCGACTACACCACAGTTAGTCCACTCCATGTGTTGACCAGCCGTCAACACCTAACGCTCCACACAGTCACATTGCCGAGATGTGAGCCTGATACTTACAAATGAACGAATCAGATGTGGCCACAAGTTTATCAATAGTGCAATGTTATGGGTTAAAAGTTTATATCACAAGTCCTAATTTTAAAGTGCAATGTGAAAAGGTCAAGACATAACATGTTAAAAGCTCAAGTCCTAAGTTAAAAGGTAATTGAAGTTGAGCTAAACCACAAGTGTATATCACAAACATAACATGTTTCATATTGAACAAGACTCAATTCAAGTTAAAAGGTCAAGTCATGTGTTAAAAGGTACTTAAGTTACTTAGCATTACCCAGATGTCCAAATATAGAGTCCAATAGCGTTACTTAAGTTACTTAGCTCGATGTAGTGCTCGTACTAGCATAGCCGGAAGTGGCCGAATCCAAGGGCCATAGTTGGGACCCGGACCTGGTACCCAATAAGGACCCTGTTGCATCCACCCCATAGGTCCCTGAAAGCCCTGTGGTGGCATCTGCGAGGCTTGTGTTGCCAGCCACGCCGGCCACCCTCCAGATCCCTGCGGGCCCTAGGGTAGCGTCCATGCCTAAGGTGGCTAATGTTGAGATCAAGTTAACATCTGATTCGAATTGGGCTTGTCGAGAAAAGTAACGAATAGACTAAGCATATTTACCTGCTGGCCTTGCTGTGAAGTGAAAACAGGAGGGCAGAACGGTGGCAAGTTCACCTCAGGACCGAGAGAAGCTAACAGTTGCTGTAATGTATTAAGTGACGTTACGTTCACAAAACGGTATCAAATAGAAACAACAACAATAGTGCAATGTATTTACTTGCACAAATGTAGACATGTACGCCATGGCTTGTTGGCTCTCCGCGCGGATTTGGCAAGCCTCCTGTCGTGCCTTGCGAGCCTCCTCTCGAGCTTCTCGATCCTCCTCTTGTGCTTCTTCAACCCTAGACCGTCGAGAAGTCGCTGTAGACGTACTCGACAATCCCACACGAGACAGTTGTAGTCAACAACCCCTGTGCCAAAGGCGTACCTACAAACAATGATTCCACATATGACATGTTACTAGGATCTCAAAGGTGCATCAAACAAGAAACGGAACTAATCCAAGGGAGCAAACCTGCCATGTCTTCTACCCTCACCACTGTGATACAAAGCATCTACATCTAGAGGCTGCTGCATCCACTGGACACCCTCGCCGTGTCGCTTCACCATTTCTTGCCTATAAGCCTCCTACAAACCAACAATGAGCACACCAAGTAATATTGCCAAAACCAAACTTTGTATAACAAGTAATATTGCTTACCAGTTTGTCCTTGGCTGCCTGGGAGCACAAAACATCGGTGTTGTTCGGATCAGGACCTCGGTGGCCTCAAAGGAATACATTCATGAAGCCTTGGCTAGTTCCACTCTCAGCCTCCTGCAAACACATTCATGACAATCATTTTACATATACGACCTCAAAGAATATATGGTTATGGCAACCATTGAGCTACATGCTTACCATGTGTCGCTGAAGCCCAAAGTGTCCACCTGCTCCGTACTTGTGCCCCGGATCCTGCCCTCTGTTGCTTCGCTTCTCCTGTGACTTTTCAATCCACTCAGGTGAGGACCACAGCTTGGCCAATCACCTCCAAGCTTCTATGTCCTTCACAAGCCAATCAACCTCGATCTTGAGGTACTCTTCTTCCTTAAGGTATATCCTATTGGCTCCTTTCTTCTTGTTCATTTTCTCTTCTTTCACCGACTTATAGTAGTGGCAGACAGCCGTGATCCTTGCATTGTAAAGTGAATCATTAATGACCTTCTCGGCAGATCTGCTAAAGTGCCTCTTCAGCGCCTTCATAGCTTCACGGTCGTCTTGGTCCGTATCCGTGTAGTACCGGGTCTGCATATGAAACAAAACAAACTCAGATGAATTATTATGCACATGTACCAATGAAAATCACAATGTAAGGCAACTCACCCAAAACTCATCCCAGACAACGCCCTGTAGACTCCTACCCTCGACACCATCTTCCAAAACCTCCCTCTTAAGGCCCTAGTGTGCCTAGCGAGTAGCCGCCTAACGCTCACCATTCACTACTACCATGCCAGGGTAGTGGTAGCGACGGAGGGCCCCAAATACACCATTGATCTTGGTGCGTGGGCCTTTATTACCTTCCCATTTGACGTCATCCCACAACCTACAAAGAGGATTTGTTGAAATATACAAGGGGTCAACAATAGATGTATACATTATAAACCTACAACATATATATCAATTGATGAGACTCACATCTCTCCAAGTGGCCTGATCAGCAACTTCTCACTATCAGCAGGCCTCGCACGAACTAAATTACACTTTCGAAACCTACATATAGCTAAACGGATTAAAGTCAGTTGAAAGATAAAAATAACTTTAACTTCGCAAAACAGTAATATCAAGGATACCTAATTCTTGATGAAGAACCTGTCTCACTAGCATCAGCAGCAACCACGTCTTCCTCCTCGTCAGTCTGACCTCGAGCTCCCGCATCACCAACCCCTCCCAAGTTGGTCTCACCACCCCCTCCCAAGGTGGTGTCACCACCCCCTCCCGCGTCCTCCCTAGATGCATCAGCGTCAACCGCCTGCTCCCTAGCTGCCTCATCCATTAAACCCATAAATTTCTGCTGCCTTTCTCTGCTCTAGGAGGTGCCCTGAAAAAGACTGCCGCTAGAGGCAGAGGCAGCCTTACTCCTCCTGTGCCTGAACATATGCATCTGATTCAAAAGGTAGGTTAGTATACATTTCGAATAAGACATGATAGAAACAACAGGTATAATTTGCAAGTCTTAAATTCAAGAAAACACATGATAGAAACAAAATGTATAATTTGAAAGTCTTAAATTCAAGAAAACACATGATAGAAACAACAGGTATATTTTGTAAGTCTTAAATTCAAGAAAACACATGATAGAAACAACAGGTATAATTTGAAAGTCTTAAATTCAAGAAAACACATCATACAATACATACTTGTCAAAAATCATCAGCATCTGATTCGGCTTCGTTGACTCGTTGCATGCTCACTTGGATTTTGAGTCGTGCCATCTCCTTAATTCTTTTTGACTTTCTAGTAATGGGCCGTTTCCGCTGACGTGTGGGTTCCTCTATTAAGTCCCTATCTTCCTCGTGTAACAACTCTAGAGCATCCCCATCACTAACATGAAACCTTTCGCCTTGAAGCATTTCGTCTTGAACCCTTTCGTTTTGTTGAAAGCCATCGTTGTCATCATCATCATCAGAACGTTCTTTCTCAAATGTTCCTTCTTGGAACACATCATGGTCATCGTCTTCATTGTACCCTTCGTCGCCAGGAGGCAAGACTTGGGGGTTAACTTTAAATGCCACCCACCATGCATGCAAGCTAGGATGAAGATATGGCAGGTAGTAAACCTGCTCAGCTTGATGAGCAAGAACGACATTGTCTTGTCCTTGAAGCTTGGAACCGTGCTTCACCTCGACCATGCCAAAGTTGTCAACTCGAGTGCCATTATGTGGATGAAACCAATCACATTCAAAGAACACCAGACTTAGTGCTTTGGGGCCATCAAATTCGTACTTAACGATGCTTTGTAAGACACCGTAGTAGTGAACTAGAGCCTCATTAGCATCATAAGCAGTGGTCATAACTCCGCTATTGACAGTGGCTGCAAATGGACGGGCCTTCTCTAATTTTGCTGTTCTGAAACGAAATCCAGAAACATCGTATCGACTGTAGTTCATTGCCCTCACAAGACCATGAGACAGCTGGGCTAGGTCTTTGTGGACGGTTCCATCAGTAAGACACTACGTAAGAAAGCATCATTATTAGAGAAGCAAGTTAAGGTCACGTATGATCGAAGAGATGATGAGATGCTAATTACATGCTTGCGGAACCACTACACGAAATTAAGACCACCACGTAGCCCATTGCGCATTAGGTTCTCTAATTGCTTGGCGGTGGGTCGGTCAGTGGATGTCCAATACTCTTTTTCAAACATCCTGCGTTATTGATATTCAGAGAGGACGAGATTATTTGATACTTAGAGATGACAGTAGATATAAATCAAAGAGTACAGAATGAAGTCAGAAGATGACATACTCGAAATATTTGTTCATTTCTTTCATGTTGCTAAACATATACAACAAAAACAAGTTTAGCTCTGATTCGTCCACATGGCGTACAGTCGAAGGTCCACTTGTTGTACCCTAGAACTAGAAAATCCGAAGGTCGCTTTGTGGTTCCACATCGGCAACAGAAACCTGCTTGGATTGATTTTCAGCGTCTACTTTGTTGAAATACTTTTTGGTGAAGTGTGACATCTCTTTAAGAGCAAACGCCTCAGCGATACAACCCTCAACCCTAGCCTTGTTGCGTACAATAGACCTATTTTTTTAAGTTGCCTTTCTATAGGATACATCCACCTGCATTGAACGGGTCCACCAACCAATGCTTCCCAGGGCAAGTGAATCAACAGGTGCTGCATCACATTCATGAAACCAGGAGGAAACACTTTTCCCAATTTGCATACAAGCACGGGAATTTCCCTCACAAACTTCAGCATCAAACTCTTCGAGACTGTCTTAGCACATAAGTGCCTGTAGAAGTAACTGAGCTCGGCTAGCAACCTCCACAGGTCGTCTTTGAAATAACCACAAAACATTACAGGTAGGAGCCTTTCGATAATGATATGGTAATCGTGACTCTTCAGTCCGGTCAACTTTCCGGTCTTCACATTTACTGCCCGCTTTAGGTTAGCTGCATAGCGATCTGAAAATTTCAGGGTCTTCAACCATTCGAATATCTGTTTCCTTTCTTCGGGATTAGGACAATATTCAGCTCACGGTCTACACTCCTTTCCTTTCCCATTTAACCGTACCTCAAGATTGGGACTATCACAAAGCAATGCTAAGTCTTTCCTTGCTTTGATATTGTCTTTGGATTTCTCTGTCACATCAAAACACATGCTTACGATGCTTTCCGCGACATTACGCTCTTGGTGCATGAGATCGATATTGTGCGGCAGCATCAAAGCCTCAGCATAAGGTAGCTCCCAAAGTAAGGAAATGTGAGTCCAGTTGTGGAGGTTACCGTAACCGTGAAACCTTTTGGTGCTCGGATCAACCTTCAGACGTCTATGCCATGCCATTATCTCCTTTGCAGTCTTACATTTTGAGGGTAGCTTTGTGACTTTAACACCCTTTCGAAATGCAGTAGTCAAGTGCCGGAACTTGTGCCTTGGAGGAAGCTCCCTTCGAGTGCAGTCAAAGAAAGTGAATTTTCCACCATTCTTTAGCCTGTATGCATCTGAGTCATCCATACATATGGGACACTGTAGACGGCCATTCACAGACCATCCAGCAAAATTGCCATAGGCCAATAGATCATGTACTGACCAGAGGTATGCAGCACGCAGGTTAAATTCTTTCTTAGCGTAACTATCGTATGCCTTCACCCCTGTCCATAATTGTTTGAGTTCTTCTATTAACGGGCGTAAGAAGACATTGAGATTCATCCCTGGATGTTTAGGTCCTGGAATGATGAGCGCAAGAAATATGAATTCATCTTTAAGCACCGTCTCAGGTGGAAGATTATATGACATGATGAAAACTGGCCAGCAAGAGTATGGGCTCGCAGAAGTACTGAAAGGTGTGAACCCATCCGTCGCCAACCCAAGACGGACACTCCTTGGGTCTCTCGCAAACTCAGGATCGAACTCGTCCAGTGCCTTCCATGCATCGCTGTCTGCCGGATGCACCATTACATCCTCACTCTGGCTGCCACGTCTGCGTTCTTTGTGCCACCTCATACTCTTAGCTATTTTCATAGAAAGGAACAACCGCTTCAGACGAGGGATGATGGGCATATACCGCAACTGCTTAGCCGGCACCGTTGTGTCCACGTTCTCCCCCGCCTCATTTTTCACCTGAATGTACCTAGACTTTCCACAGTGCCTACATGTACTCAGTTTATCATCCTCCCTCCAAAATAGCATGCAGTTGCTAGGACAGACATCGATCTTTTCGTATTTCATCCCAAGACCTGCCATCATCTTCTTCGCGAAATATAAGTTTTTCGGCAGCTTATGATCAGATGGGATAACCTCAGACACCGGTTTTGGTGATATCATTGAAGCAACTGTTCAAAATGTTGTGATCCGATTTTATCGCCATAAGCCTCGACATCGTATCAAGCACGGTCTTCTCGGTTTGATCATGCAGCTTCTCACCACAGGCTTCAAGCAGTCGATAGAATTCTTGCACCTCTGGCGGTGGCTGATTGTCCTCTTCTGGATCAAACTCAAACCCCATAGCAAGGCCATTCAGCATATCCATCATCATGCCATCACGGTTTTGCTGAGCCGGCTCTGAGATGCGATGGTGGGCTTGCTATCCATGCTTATGCCATACAAGATAGTCAGGCATAAACCCAATTTTACATAGGTGTTCCTCCATCACATGTCTGGTCTTGTACGACCCGTTCTTACAGTCAAGGCATGGACATGGCATGACAGGACCTCTTGCCACCTTGAATGCTTGCTTGAGAAAATCCTCTGCGATTGCCTGCCATTGCCTGGAGTGTGGCCCATTCTTTCTCCATCCTTCATACATAGCCTTTCAATTGTCGCCCATTCTTGAGGCTAAACCACCAACCAAAATTCATCATATAGTAGCGACACGTGGCTTAGGTGACAACAAAGAACCCTACTAGGAAAGGCCCTAAACCCACCAGAGAATGGAGGTGGCCTCATGCGACTCGTGACGTGCCCGATGATCTGAACGAAATTTCGGCAGCATAACCCCGCTGTTCTCCGAATGCACGCCTGTTCCTGGTGCAACGGAGAACAACTGGGTTATGCTGTCGAAATCTCGTTCGGATCATCGGACACGTACACGAATCATATGTGGCCACCCCCATTTTCCGGTTGTCCAAATACGTGGACAATCCAGGAACCACGCACATCACAAGTAATCTTATGTTTGGATCGAATGAAACTATACAATCCATGCATCCATAGATTGTGCACCTTCATTAGGTCCAAACACCACCATAAATGCGATGTGCGTGCTTCCGAAATGGGTGACGCCTAGGGTTAACTAATGGTTTGTGCATTAAACCCTAAAACTCTAGAAAATAACAGTTAAAATAAATTAAGTGCATAAACAAATGAACAGTAATCATATGCCACCAAAAACAGTAACAATATAGTTTAGAATCTCATGAAATCATTAAACAGTAAGAAGACAGTTTACGAATCACATAAAATAATTATTCACCAAGATGGATTAATTTAAAATCTAATCTAATCATCAACATGTTTAACTCTCTAATAGCAATCCTACCACATCATTAACTTCTGTAATCACGATTTGTCGGTTTTGGACATGGCCGACGAAAAAATCAATATAATAACCTAATCACAATAGTACCACACATCATTAACTTTAATCACGATTGGTCGGTTTTGAACATGGCCGACGAAAAAACCAATTCATAAAAACCTAATCACGCTAACAATGCATATACCAATCAATCGCATAGTGTCCAAGTCAAACTGACATCAAGTTTATACCTTCCAAGCGTGAGGGTTGTGGGCAGCTGGGGGTGGCGAGGCCGCGGGCTTCCGGGTAGCGGGGGCGGTGCCCAGGGGCAGGCGGCCGGGGCAGTCGGGGCCGGCGGCGCCTCGCGGCCTGCACTGGCGTCGGGGCCACGGGAACCCGAACCGCGGAGGTGCCCTTGGGAGGCGGCCAACGGAGGCAGGGCCGGCGCCGCCAAGGGTAGGCAAGGCCGGCGCCCTGGTGCTTCAAGGGGGCGGCCTGCTCGCTCAGGCGCCGGGAGGGCGCCGAGACGGTGTGAGGACAGTGTGTGGGGAGGGCAGGCCGCCGCCGGCGCTAGGGCCGCGGGGCGCAGGCACCGCGGGTGTGCGGCGGGCGCGCGGGGAGGGCGCGCGGCGGCGAGCCGGTTCTGAGGGAGGAGGCGGGGAGATCGCGCGGCGAGCTGGGTGTGAGGGAGGAGGCGGGAAGGGCGAGTGGCGTGCGGCAGGCAGGCGGCGGTGGGCGGCAGGAGAGGCGGCGGCGGGCGAGAGGGAGGGAGGCGGCGGCGGGCGAAGGGGAGGGAGGCGACGAAAATTTTTCGAACTGAGATCCAGGGAGATCCCGGGCTGGCCCCTAAGGGCAGACCTTTTTTGTCGGTCGTTTTTCGTCGGCCAACGCGGCGACCGATGAAAAAAGGTAGCTCCCGCGCAACCTTTTTCGTCGGCCGGTCAGTGGCCGACAAAAAAGTCCTTTTTTTGTAGGCTCCCTTCCTGGCCCACGAAAAATCATCCTGTTTTTCGTCGGTTTGGAGGCCCACAAAAATTTCTTTAAGTTTTACGTGGGCCGGCCCACGAAAAAATTTTGTTCCACGAA
The DNA here is from genome assembly GCF_016808335.1 of Panicum virgatum. Lineage (NCBI taxonomy): Eukaryota > Viridiplantae > Streptophyta > Magnoliopsida > Poales > Poaceae > Panicum > Panicum virgatum. The sequence continues at coordinate 6,912,525 of NC_053150.1, read as the reverse complement.
AATTTATGTTTTTCCTGTAGTGAAGGAATGAGGTTGGCAAAGTGACCTTCGCAAAGGTCAAGCAACCCCTTGATCCGTGGACCAAGTGCTCTCTAGTTGATGCTCTTCTCCACTCCGGAGCGGCGAGCTCGAACCGCGCACAATGCCTTTGCAAAGGCCTTCCTCCGCTTCTCCCATAAGCTCCGGGATGTAGCGAAAATGGCCTCATGCCATGTTTCAGCAAGTATTTTGGTGATTTGATGACAACCCAAGCCACTAGGATTAACAAGGTTGCCAAGCTTGTGATTATAGGGTTTTAGGTTCCAAGGGTGAAGTATAAAGAGAAAAAACAATACAAACTATGTACAAGTATGATGATCAAGAAAGTTGGATTTTCCATAATATTGTAGATCTCGTAATAAGCTTTCCAAAAAGTCCAAGATCATCAAAATCGGAGTTCGGAGTGAAAAGTTATGCCCAAAATGCGAAGACCTAGTCCGCAGAAATGAATAGACCGGACCATCCGGTCTTCACAAGATACAGGCTGAAGAAAACATCAAATACTGTACCAATCTACAAATCCAATCAAATGGGATTTTGTACAACATTGTAGAACTCCTCACAAGCTTTCCAAAAAGTCCAAGATCATCGAAATCGGAGTTCGGAGCAAAGAGTTATGACCAAAATACGAAATTGTCTCTACCCAGGAAAAATGGTACGGTCAGTACAAAATTGAGTGGTCGGACCATACGGTCTATACAAGCAATTTTCTGACCGTTGCCCAACGGCTAGTTTTGGTCTTTGGGCCTATTTATGCCCCGCCTATGGGGTCATTTGAGCTTGCTGGAGACACCTGAAGCATAGATGAGTTGAGGGACACTTGAAGATCATCTCCAAGCCACCATAGTGCTAATTGACCACATCAAAGGCATTAGTGCACTCTTAGTGAGAGATTAGTGCTTGTTTAGGCTTAGCTTTTGCGTGGATTGAGTGATTAAGAGATGTCTTGCTGCGGCAAGCATTGTACTCGTTGCTAGACCCTCCTTCTTGGTGTGGAGCGGCAGCGACACCTTGCGCGGGGACGAGGAGACCCTTCAAACTCCGTAGTGAAGCATCTGGCGCCTTGTCACCGAGAGAGGCGGTGGCGGTGCCTAAGCCTTGGTGGCTTGGTGGCACTTAACCTTTGCTTGCCGTGAGCCTTGGTGTGGCGAGCGCAAGACGTGATCGGAAGAGTCTTGCCCGGCTCGGATTATGCCTTTGGTAGCGAGCCCGTGGACGTAGCCCTTAGTGGTGAACCACGTTAAATCCTCGTGTCTCCCCGGGAGTTTGCAGCCCCTTGCCCTTATCTCTTTACTTACCGCATTTACATTTCCGCATGTTCTTGCTTATGTGCCTTTAGCTTTCCTAGTTAGTTTGATTAGGTTTGGCTCTAGGTTGCAAGTCTTTTGGGTAAGTTAGAGAGCGCATAGATGAACCTTAGACATAACTAGCATGTGTAGGACGCGATAGGTTTATTCCATGCACTAGATAGTCCTAGGTTTTAGAAAAGCGATTAATGACCCAATTAGGGCTGGATAACGAGCCGGCTCGGCTCGGCTCGGTCTGGCTCGTTAGGATAATGAGCCAGCTCGGCTCGGCTCGTTATCATAGCGAGCTAGAAACTAGGCTCGGCTCGGCTCGTTTGCTAGCTCGAGTTGGCTCGTTTGGCTCGTGAGCCAGCTCGATTGTTGCTATGCGTTGGGCTGCTGGCCGCCATTGTGCCGCCTGCCGGTGACCGTCGAGCACCGGACGGGGCGCCGCCACGCGAATCTGCGGCCAGAGGGCGGGACGAGGAGGGGGGCGAGTCTGCTATGCTAGGGAAAGGGGAGAACGGAGGGAGTTACCTTACCGGAGGGGCAAACCAGCAAAGGGCGGAGGCTTGGACCCTCAGAGGACGGAGGGGAGGGCGACGGTCGACAGGCAGCGGCGGAGGGCAGGATTTGGCGTCGCGGCTAAGAGGCAGCGGGGAGCTGGGGACGAGTGCAGCTGGACCGTTGGAGCTTGAGGTCGGGGTCGTCGGCGTCACCCAGGGATCCGGCGGTCGGCGCCGTGACAGGGAGGCGGTGGGGCGAACGGCCAGCGTCGGGTGAGGACAGAGGCGGACGAGGGCGAACGGCCGGAGTCGGCGAGTCACCCCGGGATGCCGGACGGCTGGCGCCGGGACGCCCGGGGTGGCGGGGTGGGCGGCGGCTGGCGTCGGATGGGAGGGAGAAGGACCGAGGGAGGGAGGGAGGCAGCAGGCAAATGGGAAGGGAGAAGGGACAGGAGCCAGGACTGGGAGGTAGGGAGGCCACCGGTGGCTAGGGTTTGCATCTTTACAATGTGGATGATGGCTCATGGGCCTCGTTGTGGGCTTATTTGTGTTTTGTGGGCTGCTTTCTACTGGGTTATAAAAAGCTCGTTTTAGCTCATGAGCAACTCGCGAGCCAGCTCGGCTCGGCTCGTTATACTAACGAGCTAAAATCTAGGCTCGGCTCGGCTTGTTATACTAACGAGCCGAGCCAAGCCGGACACGAGCCGAGCGAGCTAACGAGCCACGAACTATCTGTCCAGCCCTAGACCCAATTCACCCCCTCTCCCTCTTGGGTCGGATACCTCGGCAAATTCCTTACATGCGAGCTCGCGAAGGGCACGACCGCAGCCGTCTAGGTGATCGCAAGCACCAAGAGTAACAAGCCTTGGCTTCACTTGACTCAACTCAAAGTCGTTCTCTCTCTCAAGTCTCTTGCCCAAAGCTCAAAGGTTTGGTGTGGAATGAGGTGCTTTGAGGACCTTTATGTGACTGTGGGTGTTTCCTGGTTCCAAAGGTAGTGAATGGAGGGAGGGGGTCTTCTTTTATAGAGGGGAGCCCAAAAACTAGCCGTTGGGGGGGGGGGCTCCTTTCTCTTTTCTGCGCAACCATCGGACGGTCTGATGGTCAGACCATCAGACGGTCCGATGTACGTAATTTTCAAATACCCCATTTTCGCGCCATTGCCCAGAGACCATCAGACGGTCCGATGGTTGGACCATCGGATGGTCTGATGCGTAGAATCGCCCAAAATACACTGTGGCATACCCTCCTGTCCAACTGGTCCGATGGACCATCGGACGGTCTGATGGTCAGACCATCAGACGGTCCGATGTTGGGTTTTGCCCTGAAAACCAACTTGGACACTCCCCCTTGCTAACTTGTCCGATGGACCATCAGACCATCCGATGGTCACAAAAACACTGATTTTGGACCTTAGAAGATAGGGAAGAAGTCGAGGGAGTTTCTAACGATCGTAACTGATTAGGTGAGTGTGTTAGAAGCACTTTTTAGGACTTTGAGCTTTAGGACTAAGATGCACTCGAGTAGAGCTAACTTAATAGCTTAAGTCGTTCAAGCTACTCACCTTGACCCCTCTTTATAGTACGGTGTAGGATCAAGAACACCGACTAGAGGGGGGTGAATAGGCGGTTTAAAATCTAAAACCAATAACACTAGAGAAATTTAATTAGTAACAAAGGAAAGCCCTATGTCATGCTATTACTATCTCTAGATGGGTTTGCAACCTAGGGTGACAAGACACAAAACAAGCTCTAGTAAAGTAAATTGCTCAAAGTAAAGACAAGAATAAAAGAGAGCAAGAGTAGTAACCGAGCTTGAGACAAGAATATATCCCGTGGTGTCGATGACTTGCCGGTCACCCCTAATCCACGTTGAGGTGGATTCCAAGAATCAACCGCTCCTCTATCAAGAACCTCTTGATCTTGAGCCGGCTTGAATCAAGGAACCGCTCCACACCTCGATTCCACTAGAGTTGCTCTTCACCACTCCGGTGAGGTGAGCACAAGACCTCTCACAACCGAAATCGGGGCTCCTCAACAATCTCCTTGGAGGTGCTCCATGAAATCCACTTCTCCAAGCCGTCTAGGGAGCGGCAACTCCCAAGAGTAACAAGTTGATGACGCTTGCTTGAAGTTTCCCTAATGCCACAAAGCTCAAACTCTTGATGCAATGCACTAGGAAGCTCTCACACTCTTAAAAATGCAATCTCTAAGCAAGTGTGTGTGAGAGAGGGATGCCTTGGCTCTAATGTGTCAAGAATGCAATCCAAATGGCCAAGCGAGTCACCCAATGGCCGGGCATTGAGTATATATAGACATCCCTCCAAAAACTAGCCGTTACACTCTTTTCTGCGAAGTCGCGGACCGTCCGCGGTTCAAAAACCGGACTGTCCGCCGTTATAAACCAGTGAGTCAGAGTGCATTTAATGCATGTCAGAACTAGCCGTTAAGCCCTGGCGGACCGTCCGCGCCCCAGTGGCGGACCGTCCGCAGTTAAGAGTTCCAACCCACCAGAGACTAACATTGTCTCTGAAACAACTTTGAGATTAGCCTGCGGACCGTCTGCGCCTCAGGAGCGGACCGTCCACAGTTTAACTTTTCAGCCCAAACCAGAGAAACAACGTCTCTGGTACAAATTTGAAATTAGCCGGCGGACCGTCCGCGCCCCATGGCCGGACTGTCCGCCGTTCAACTTTGAAGCCCACACCAGAGAGACACCCTTTCTGGTACAAAAAAAGAAATACAGTAGCGGACCGTCCGCCCACCTGGGCCGGACTGTCCGCCAGCCTACCAGAGCCTCTGCAAGCTCTCTGGAACGATCGCGGACTGTCCGCCCCTCAGGTGCGGACTGTCCGCCGTTACTCAGTGAGCTCTCGAACTTAGTCTATTTCAAATCTTTTCAAAACGCCGTTAGCCCTCATGCATGCAACTAGACATTTTGAGCAAAATGGCACTAAAGACCCGTCAAGCATGAGTACACAACCCTTCTTGATAGTACGGCTAACTATCCAACAAATCCGGTCACTTTTCATCCACTAAACGCCTTGTGACCGGTAAAATGTAAAAGCCCTATTTTATACCTTTGCCTTGAGCCCGAGCTTTGCTCATCATCTCCAAAACTCCATATGTTCACAACCAAATGTCTTTCATCCGTGAATCAACCTATACTCATCTTCTCAAATGAAATCGTTAATCCACAAACCGTTGTCATTAATTACCAAAACTCGAATTAGGGGCCTAGATGCTTTCATACGGCCCATCTATAATCTAGCAAAGGAGAAACCTAAGCACCCTTCTTTCGACTTTACGGTGCTTTGGGCTGGTTTGGCTTCGAAACTTCACGCTAGCTTGATCAACCAAGGGCCATCCTTTAGCAATTTGAAATTGGGGGTCTCTCATTATCAACCAATGAGCCTTTTCAGTTGATTTCACCTTTCACATCAATAACTCATTAGTAAAACACTTAGGTTGTCATTAATCACCGAAACCTCTACCTCTAAGGGTCATGTTTCTCACAATCTCCCCCTTTTTGGTGATTGATGACAACAAACGAGTAGAGCTTGAAAGTAAAGGCAAGAAAGTACAAAGCTCAAAGTACAACATGAATATAAACACATAAAGTCTCAACCACATCCAAGGATCCATAGTCATGATAACATGCAACATACGCAAAGCCAAATGTCATGACATGGATCAACATCCAAAAGAATCCAACATACATCAAAAGATCACTCTCTCTCTCTGAGACTCCCTGACATTAACACTCCCCCTAGCCCTACTCACTCCCCTAAGACACATCTCCCCCTTTGGCATCAAGCACCAAACAGGGAGGCCTAAGAAGACGACGGAGGAGGAGTGCCATGAGGAAGGCTCGCGGTCGCCGAGCGGATGTGAAGCTCGAAGTCGGCGTTTCAGGAGACTCAGCGGACTCATCCACTGCCTGCTCAAGATCTGTCTGAGGAGCTATACTCGGAGCAACAAGCGGAGCGGAGACGGTGTGAGTGGCCTCAGTGGTGGTCACATGAGCAGTAGCCACAGTAATCGAATCGTTTGTGGAAACGGTGTGGGAGCTCGGGTCCATCGACTGGGTATCCACTTGTGTCTGCGCAAGTCCTGTGGCCGACAGCTCTGGCACTGAAGAGAGAAGCGCTGCAGCAGAACTGTCTGGAGGCTGGCCTAAAGTGAGCTGCTGAGACTCTGCACCTGGAGTAGAGAGTGAGGGCATGGTAGGCAGAATCGGTGGAGAAGTGTCGAACTGAAGTGCCATCGCCGGTATCTGACTCATCTCCATCCTATATCCACTCCCTAACAGATCTGTGTACCTGAAGTCCATGGGGGAGGTGGATAGTGTAGCCAAGGACGTGAGCGGGCTCTGCAGACTCTGATCGATCGTAGGCACTGACTGAGTAGTGGAAGTGAGAGATGGTGCCTGGATCTGCTACTGGAGAGAGGCAATCTGCCTCTGAGTGTCAGCCCTGAGCTCTGCGACTAGAGTATGCACAGTCTCTAGGATCCGAGCCTGAGACTCAGTCTGCTGCTGGGCCATCTGTGCAAACCTGTCGTCACTGCGCTGCTGCTGCTGAAGGATCGCCGCCTGCATCGTCGACTGCTGCTAAATGAGCGTCTCAAAACGCTGATCACTCCTCTGCTGCTGGGCCATCATGGCCTGGAGTACTGTGGCTATGTCCGTAGCAGTGGCAACCTGTGCTGTGTTGGCGTTTCGTAGCCTACTGAATAAATCCACAAGCGCATGGAAACACGTTGTAGCTTTTCACCCAAGAGTATTCCGGGGTATCGAAATCCACGAGGAACGAGAAGTAACTCAACGTGGAACAAGTAGAACCGAACAGCAAAACCAGCAATCTCTAAGCAAGTGTGTGTGAGAGAGGGATGCCTTAGCTCTAATGTGTCAAGAATGCAATCCAAATGGCCAAGCGAGTCACCCAATGGCCGGGCATTGGGTATATATAGACATCCCTCCAAAAACTAGCCGTTACACTCTTTTCTGCGAAGTCGCGGACCGTCCGCGGTTCAAAAACCGGACTGTCCGCCGTTATAAACCAGTGAGTCAGAGTGCATTTAATGCATGTCAGAACTAGCCGTTAAGCCCTGGCGGACCATCCGCGCCCCAGTGGCAGACCGTCCGCAGTTAAGAGTTCCAACCCACCAGAGACTAACATTGTCTCTGGAACAACTTTGAGATTAGCCTGCGGACCGTCCGCGCCTCAGGAGCGGACCGTCCGCGGTTTAACTTTTCAGCCCAAACCAGAGAAACAACGTCTCTGGTACAAATTTGAAATTAGCCGGCGGACCGTCCGCGCCCCATGGCCGGACTGTCCGCCGTTCAACTTTGAAGCCCACACCAGAGAGACACCTTTTCTGGTACAAAAAAAGAAATACAGTAGCGGACCGTCCGCCCACCTGGGCCGGACTGTCCGCCAGCCTACCAGAGCCTCTGCAAGCTCTCTGGAACGATCGCGGACTGTCCGCCCCTCAGGTGCGGACTGTCCGCCGTTACTCAGTGAGCTCTCGAACTTAGTCTATTTCAAATCTTTTCAAAACGCCGTTAGCCCTCATGCATGCAACTAGACATTTTGAGCAAAATGGCACTAAAGACCCGTCAAGCATGAGTACACAACCCCTCTTGATAGTACGGCTAACTATCCAACAAATCCGGTCACTTTTCATCCACTAAACGCCTTGTGACCGGTAAAATGTAAAAGCCCTATTTTATACCTTTGCCTTGAGCCCGAGCTTTGCTCATCATCTCCAAAACTCCATATGTTCACAACCAAATGTCTTTCATCCGTGAATCAACCTATACTCATCTTCTCAAATGAAATCGTTAATCCACAAACCGTTGTCATTAATTACCAAAACTCGAATTAGGGGCCTAGATGCTTTCAATCTCCCCCTTTTTGGTAATTGATGACAACACTAAATTTTGGAGTGATAAAAGTTTTCAAGTCAACTTTATACACTAGGCATAAGGTGGACTTGGAATTGAACTTTGGAAGAACTTACTCATTTTCTTGAAAATTTCAGAATATGGTATGAATAAATTCACCAAGTTCGATGAGTAGAGAGAACTCCCCCTTGATATGTGCATATAAATTTTCATGAATACCAAGAGCACATATATATATATTTGAGAATTTTGACAGAGTTTTCCCTACAAGTGGAAATCGAGGCATACAAGATACAATAGATATATGATATGAAAGTTTAGCATGGTTAGCACAACCTCACAACCACAAGATGAACATAAATAGATAAGAGTAGCACAAACTAACATAGTTCATCACACATTACAAACCAAGGTTCAAATCCAAACACAAGTCTCAAATAGAGTTCATGAAAGACACAAATAAGACATGTGAGGCAAGCGGAAGCTGAAAACGAATGATCTCCATAAGAAGTCCATGAGCTCCCCCTAGATCCAAGCACTCCAAAGCTTGAGCTCCCCCTAGATCCAAGCACTCAAAAGCTCCTTCTCCCCCTTTGGCATCAATTGCCAAGAAGGTCAAACGGCTGGTGGAGGAGGTGGCGGTGGGTAGAACGGCTGGTGCGGATAGAACTCTGGAGGCGGCACTGGAGCTGGAAACACTGAGTAGAAGTGGTCAGTAAACCCTGTGAAAGCTGTGCTGAAGACATCAAAGCGCTGCTCTAGCTGCTCCTGTCTCTGCTCAAGCTGCTCAAACTGCTCAGAAGAGGGCAAATCCTCAAAATGTGAGTCAAGAGCTGCTATATCCGAGTGTAAACTCTCATGAAACCCCTGCATCTGAGCCATCATAGGCTGGAACATTTGCTGCTGCATGTTCTGAAAGTTGAGGTTCATCTGATTCTGCATCTGACTAGCCAACCCCGCAATCTGAGAGGACATGCTCTCCTGCATGGATGCAAAGTATGGATCAAAGTAGCCAGCTGGAGGAGCCCACTGCTGCTGTGCTGGAGGATGCGGTGGTGGCATGGCATGCTGAGCTGCAGCTGCTCCCATATGAGCATCATCATCACTATCATCTTGCCCCTGTGCTTCGTCATCCATATCATCTCCAGGGAAGGGAGTCAAAGGCCTCAAGAGAAAAGCATTGTCATTCTTGAATGGCCTGAAAGGAGTGTGCTTGCTTTCACATAACCCTCTGAAGCTAGTCTTAACCTTGATGATGGACATAATGTATGGAGCAAAGTACAAGTTCATCTCCATGTTAAGCCTCAAGTCTGCAAGCTGATCCATGATAAGAGCAATGACATTGATTCTATTTCCATTCATGACATGAGATATCACATTCCAATAGTGTCCTCTAATCTTGTCCTTGTTGCCACTCTTAGGCATGAATGTGACTCTAGCAATCTTATTGATCACTGCAGGATGATGCCTCAGACCCTGAGTGCCCCCAAAAGTTCTAGCAATTCCAAGATGTGCAGGCTCATAGAACATGGGATAGTCATTCTCATCTAGAGAGTTTTCTAACACAATATTCATACTTTGCTCACTAGTGATGAGATTATAATCCAATTCATTTGCCTCAGCAAACTGTGCAAATGTAGCACCATAGGTTCTTTTGCCAGTTGTCAACCTAAATGTTTCCTCAACCATATTGATCTCTAGGGTGGCATAGAACTGGCGTATCACAGTTTCATTCCAATCACACCTATGCTGCAGAAAATTAGCTAACCCCATTTGCTGAAATCTATCTACTAGATCAGTCATGACTTGTTGTTGTCTCATGTAGCCTATGTCAATGGTCTGATGTTTGAATACATTTTTCTTAACTAGATGACCAAAGTAAACATCTTTTTGTACCTCGGTTTTGAAGAAAAGAATGTTGGTGTCACGAGGTAAGCTGAATTGATCCACTGCTCTTGCATTGGCATAGCTCTCTGCAGTCCACTGACGGCTAGGTAGATCTAGCCCCATTAAATCTGTAATATCATCATCAACCCCTTCAGTCTCTTCCTCTGAAGACTCATCACCTGCATCTCCTACTGAAGAAGCTGTAGCCATCTCACTGACATTTAGAGCATAGTCCACATCATCCGAGTCATCACTGTCTCTTTGTCTTTTGGAAGACATAGCCTTCTTGATTTTAGAAGCTACCTTGATGATCTTCCGGGGTGGCCTGAGATCAAGATTTAACCATAAGAACAATTACTAAAGCAATAGAATGAATCCTTAATGATATAACTCAATTCAGCACTGATCTGAAAAATCTGATACTAGCGGACCGTCCGCACTTCTGAATGCGGACCGTCCGCGGTTCATGAACTACCACGGCGGACCGTCCGCGTCCAGCAGGCGGACTGTCCGCGACCCATCTGTTCTGCGCAGGAACACAAAATCGCCCTCATCTTTGATTCATCCACATTTTGAGTTTTGATTCAAATCCACCAACCAAAATTAAACTATAGCATCTCCTCATCACTAGGAATAAGATCCCCCAAGTATTTTCAAGAATCCATGGCCAAAGAATAGATCGGAGCATCTAACCCTAACTCTTTCCAATAAAGAAATCCAAGAACAAGAGTTAGGGATTCATTGAAATACCGCGAGGACATGATGCACTATCTTGAGAAGAGTCCGGGGATGTGCTCGGACCGTCCGGGAACCACTCCAAAAGGGCTTGACCTTGTCGTCTTCCCCACGTGCTTGAGAGAGAAAGAGAGAGACACTTTTGGAGTATGTGTTCGGTTTGGTGGGGGGGTGAGGGGGACACCCAATATAAGTCAAGTCTGGCCGACCCCACAATTCTGTCCAGTCGCGGACTGTCCGCGGTCCTTTGGCGGACCGTCCGCCTTTGAAATTTTTACACTGCAACTGACTGAACTTCCTCTGCCCAACATGCGCGGACCGTCCGCGGTCCTTTGGCGGACTGTCCGCAATGAATTTCTGCGGTTGACAACTTCTCTGCAGAGCCTCTGGTGAACAAGTCCAATTAACGGCGGACTGTCCGCCCATTACCCGCGGACCGTCCGCGCTACCAAAAATCTGACAAGTCTGAATTTCGCCAATTTTCTCAATTCCAACTCCAATTTGGGATCATTGCTCATATAAAAATCCAAAAAACTCAAATATTGCATGAAAACCTTCAAACGACTTATATGAGCAAGTTTCAACAAGAATTCAAAAATAAATCGAGTAGAATCATGAAAACTCATAAATGGCTCAAAAATACCTAAAAAATTCATAAAAATGAAACAAGAAGTGCATGAAAGAACCATATGCCACATGTGCTAGTTTTCAAGCCACATTTGAGAAGTCAATGATATTTAACTCATTTCTCAACTTGCAAAACCGAGATTCATCCAAAGGCTTGGTAAAGATATCGGCTAATTGATCATCCGTGCCAATACCATCAATCTTGATATCACCCTTGTTCACATGATCTCTAAGAAAATGATGGCGGATATCAATATGCTTGGTTCTTGAATGTTGAACCGGATTAGAGGCAATCTTCACGGCACTTTCATTATCACACAACAAGAGAATTTCATCAAATTTCACACCATAATCTAGAAGAGTTTGCTTCATCCATAATAATTGAGCACAACAACTTCCGGCCGAGATATATTCCGCTTCGGCGGTTGAAAGAGCCACGGAATTTTGCTTCTTTGATGACCATGATACAAGAGATCTTCCAAGAAATTGACAACCACCGGAAGTGCTCTTCCTATCAACCTTGCACCCCGCATAATCCGAATCCGAGAATCCAACCAAATCAAAATGAGCACCCTTGGGATACCATAAGCCAATATTAGGAGAATATTTCAAGTATCTCAAGATCCTCTTGACGGCGGTCAAATGACATTCTCTAGGTGCGGCTTGAAATCGTGCACACATGCAAACACTAAACATGATGTCGGGCCTAGATGCGGTCAAATAAAGCAAACTACCAATCATAGAACGGTAAAGCTTTTGGTCAACCGGGTTACCTCCCTCATCTAGGTTGAGATGCCCATTTGTGGCCATAGGAGTCTTGATTGGTTTTGCATCTTCCATTCCAAATTTCTTCAAGATATCCTTCACATATTTTGATTGACACACAAAGGTGCCTTCCTTGAGTTGCTTGATTTGAAGTCCAAGAAAGAAACTCAATTCACCAATCATGGACATCTCAAATTCCCTAGACATCATTTCACCAAATTCCTCACAAAAACTTGGGTTAGTTGAACCAAAGATAATATCATCGACGTAAATTTGACAAACAAACAAGTCTTTACCAATATCTTTAGTGAACAAGGTAGTATCAACCTTACCAATTTTGAAGCCCTTAGAGATAAGAAAATCCCTCAATCTTTCATACCAAGCTCGTGGAGCTTGCTTAAGACCATAAAGAGCTTTAGAGAGCTTGTATACATGATTTGGCTTCTTGGGATCTTCAAAACCGGGAGGTTGCTCAACAAAAACAAGTTCACTAATTTTGCCATTCAAGAAAGCACTTTTCACATCCATTTGAAAAAGTTTAATGTTGTGAGAGCAAGCATAAGCTAATAAAATTCTAATAGCTTCTAATCTAGCAACGGGAGCAAAAGTTTCACCGAAATCCAAACCTTCGACTTGAGTGAAGCCTTGAGCGACCAATCTTGCCTTGTTCCTCACAACCATTCCATCTTCATTTTGCTTGTTTCTAAAGACCCATTTAGTGCCAATAACATTATAATTCTTGGGCCTCTCAACTAAATCCCAAACTTGATTCCGGGTGAAATTATTTAATTCTTCATGCATAGCATTCACCCATTCCGGATCTCTCAATGCTTCATCTACACGGTTAGGTTCAAGAAAAGATACAAAAGAATAATGTTCACAAAATGAAGCAATGCGAGATCGAGTTTGGACACCCTTACTAATATCACCCATGATTTGATCCACCGGATGATCCTTTGCAAGAACATGATGAATTCTTTGAGGAATAATGGGTTCTTGAGTTGATGAAGAAGGTGCACTAGATGAACCAACTTGATCTTGTACTTGAGAATCATCATTACTTGAATTTTGTATATTTTGTTGTGCTTGATCATTTGAGATAGAAGTTGAAGGATTAACTCTAATAGAGATAGAAGGACCAACTTCATCTTCATCTTCTTCTCTTGGTCTAACATCACCAATTGACATATTTTTCATTGCATTTCTCAAACCATCACTTCTCACATCATCAAGATTTTCTTGTTCATTGTGAGACCCATTGGTTTCATCAAACTCAACATCATATGCTTCTTCAACAATACCATGTGTTTTGTTGTAGACCCGATAAGCCTTGCTATTAGATGAATATCCAAGAAGAAAACCCTCATCACATTTGCTTTGAAACTTTGATAACCGAGTTCCCTTCTTGAGAATATAGCATTTGCAACCAAACACTCTAAAATATGATATATTTGGCTTCCTTCCAATGAGCAACTCATATGGGGTCTTGTTATGAAATCTATGGCAATACAATCTATTAGAGGCATGACAAGCCGTGTTGATTGCTTCGGCCCAAAAGCTATCCGAAACATTATACTCGGAGAGCATTGATCTTGCCATATCAATCAAGGTTCTATTTTTCCTCTCAACAAGACCATTTTGTTCCGGAGTGTACTTGGTTGAGAATTCATGCTTGATTCCTTTCTCATCACACCATTCCTCAACTCTTGTGTTTCTAAACTCACTTCCATTGTCACTCCTTACTTTCTTCACCTTAAGCTCAAATTCATTTTCGGCCCTTGTAAAGAATTTCTTGAAAGTGTCATATGTATCGGCCTTGTCATGAAGAAAGAAAACCCATGTATATCTTGAGTAATCATCTACTACCACAAGACAATAGCAATTTCCACCAATACTTCTATATGTTGTAGGACCAAATAAATCCATATGCAATAATTCCAATGGTCTCTCAGTTGACATGACACTCTTAGTGGGATGAGTATTTGCAACTTGCTTTCCGGCTTGACATGCACTACAAAGTTTATCTTTATCAAATTTCACATTCTTCAAGCCAACTACTAAATCATGCTTCAAAAGACGGTTGAGTTGCTTCATGCCAACATGACCAAGCCTTCTATGCCATAACCAACCCAAGGATGATTGAGTGAATAAGCAAGTGGACAAGTTTGCCTCTTTAGTAGCAAAATCCACAAGATATACATCCTCATGTCTAAATCCCGTAAAGATGTGATCTTTTCCATCCAAGCTAGTCACTACAACATCATCTTTAGTGAAACTACACTTATATCCAAAATCACAAAGTTGAGTGACCGCTAAGAGATTAAACTTGAGAGAATCAACTAACAATACATTTGAGAGAGAATGATTGCTTGAGATAGGAATTGTACCAACTCCTTTGACTTTGCCCCGGCTATTGTCACCAAAGATAATGTCACTATAGCCACCAACATTCTCATCTAGAGAGGAAAACATCATTTGATCTCCGGTCATGTGTTGAGTGCATCCACTATCAAGCACCCAATGTCTTCCCCCGGACTTGTAATTCACCTACAAAGAGGAAGTAACCTTTTTAGGTACCCAAACTTTCTTGGGTCCTTGAACGTTAGTAACCACATTAGTGACCAAGACTTTTGGCACCCAAATGGCATTCTTTTTAGCACCATTTATAGGTATCCCAACAAATTTTGCACTAACATTGCCATTTGAATTTTTCATAAGCATGTAACTTGAATCAAAGGATATGACTTTCTTGTTGGTGCAATTCTTCTCAACATGTCCAACCTTCTTGCATTTTTCACAATATGGCTTGCCACTACTCTTCACAAAGGTAGTTTTGGTTTGCACAAAAGCCTTCTTCCCTTTCTTAGGAATATATCCAAACCCTTGCTTGTTCAAGGTGAACTTTTGGCTTGCCCAACAATGATTAAACTTTGCTCTACTATCATAGCATTTTCTCAAATCATTTGTCAAGCAAGTAACCTCTTTTTTTAATAAATCATTTTCCATAATGAGAGATTCATTGCAAGATGAGTTATCAATTTTAGTGCACAAAGAACTAGTAGAGCTAGAGCCACAAGATTTATCATCAATTAAATCACAACTAACACCAATGCTCAATGTTGCTTTTCTTTCATGACTAAGCAAGGTATTGTGAGCTTCCTCAAGCTTCTCATGAGTTTCTTTGAGATTCTCATGAGAAGTCTTTAGCTCCTCATAGGAATCTTGAAGAGAAGTAAACTTCAACTTCAAGTCCCTCAACTTAGCCTTTTCTTTTGTCATGAATTCATCGGCATCATTAAGCATTTCAACAAGATCATCATATGAAAGTTCATCAAGTTCATCATCTTGTTGTACCTTTGCACCACCCTTTGCCATAAGACAATGTGGTGTAGAGAAGAGTGATGGAGCCTCCTTGATGGCGATCCCGGCAACTCCCTTGGATGGCTTGTCATCATCATCATCATCATCATCGGAGCTTGCATCGGAATCCCATTCAACAAAATAAGCTTGGCCATTTTTTTTCTTCTTGATGAACTTCTTCTTCTTCTTTTCATCATTTTTCTTGTCCTTTTTCTTGTTTGGACAATTGACAATGATATGACCTACTTCACCACAATTAAAGCAAGTCTTGTCCACAAAAGGATTTTTTCTTGATGATTGACCTCTCTTGCCAAAGCTCTTCTTGCTCATCATTCTATTGAATCTCTTGACAAAAAGAGCCATCTCCTCATCCGATTCTTCTTCTTGGCATCCACTTTCTTCTTCATTTTTGCTATCTTGAGCTTTGAATGCCACACTTTTCTTTTTCATATCAATTTCTCCACCATGAGCTTCATCTTGAGATTTCTTGAACATGTCATGGGTGAGAATTTCTCCCAATATTTGTGTGGGAGTTGCGGTCTTCACATTTGACCTTACAAGTAAGGTCACAATTGTGTCATATCTTTCCGGAAGACATCTAAGAAACTTGTGGTTGAAATCCCCATCCGGTACCTCAAATCCAAGTCCCTTGAGATCATTTACAATGTCATTTAGCCGGTTGAACATCTCGGCTATGCTCTCATCCTTCTTCATGGTGAATTCACTAAAATTTCCTTTAAGCAAGTATAGCTTGGCCTCCTTCACCGTTGATGTACCCTCATGAATTTCCATGAGCTTCTTCCATATGTCATTTGCATTTGTGAGGCTCTTGACTCTATTGAATTCATTTACATCAAGAGCACTAAAGAGCACATTAACCCCTTGATCATTTAGTGTCTCATTTTCCTCATCTAGGGGTGTCAAACTCTTTGGGTCCAAAATGACATATCCATCATTTACTACTCTCCATAGCTTTCTACTCATGGCTTTGAGATGAGCCGACATCCTAGTCTTCCAATAATCATAATTATTCCCATCAAAGAACGGTGGCTTCCCAACATGAATCCCATGATCACTAGTCATTGTTCTACTCCAAGATGGTTAAATCCTTAATTAATGGAGTACTTAGCTCTGATACCACTTGTAGGATCAAGAACACCGACTAGAGGGGGGGTGAATAGGCGGTTTAAAATCTAAAACCAATAACACTAGAGAAATTTAATTAGTAACAAAGGAAAGCCCTATGTCATGCTATTACTATCTCTAGATGGGTTTGCAACCTAGGGTGACAAGACACAAAACAAGCTCTAGTAAAGTAAATTGCTCAAAGTAAAGACAAGAATAAAAGAGAGCAAGAGTAGTAACCGAGCTTGAGACAAGAATATATCCCGTGGTGTCGATGACTTGCCGGTCACCCCTAATCCACGTTGAGGTGGATTCCAAGAATCAACCGCTCCTCTATCAAGAACCTCTTGATCTTGAGCCGGCTTGAATCAAGGAACCGCTCCACACCTCGATTCCACTAGAGTTGCTCTTCACCACTCCGGTGAGGTGAGCACAAGACCTCTCACAACCGAAATCGGGGCTCCTCAACAATCTCCTTGGAGGTGCTCCACGAAATCCACTTCTCCAAGCCGTCTAGGGAGCGGCAACTCCCAAGAGTAACAAGTTGATGACGCTTGCTTGAAGTTTCCCTAATGCCACAAAGCTCAAACTCTTGATGCAATGCACTAGGAAGCTCTCACACTCTTAAAAATGCAATCTCTAAGCAAGTGTGTGTGAGAGAGGGATGCCTTAGCTCTAATGTGTCAAGAATGCAATCCAAATGGCCAAGCGAGTCACCCAATGGCCGGGCATTGGGTATATATAGACATCCCTCCAAAAACTAGCCGTTACACTCTTTTCTGCGAAGTCGCGGACCGTCCGCGGTTCAAAAACCGGACTGTCCGCCGTTATAAACCAATGAGTCAGAGTGCATTTAATGCATGTCAGAACTAGCCGTTAAGCCCTGGCGGACCGTCCGCGCCCCAGTGGCGGACCGTCCGCAGTTAAGAGTTCCAACCCACCAGAGACTAACATTGTCTCTGGAACAACTTTGAGATTAGCCTGCGGACCGTCTGCGCCTCAGGAGCGGACCGTCCGCAGTTTAACTTTTCAGCCCAAACCAGAGAAACAACGTCTCTGGTACAAATTTGAAATTAGCCGGCGGACCGTCCGCGCCCCATGGCCGGACTGTCCGCCGTTCAACTTTGAAGCCCACACCAGAGAGACACCCTTTCTGGTACAAAAAAAGAAATACAGTAGCGGACCGTCCGCCCACCTGGGCCGAACTGTCCGCCAGCCTACCAGAGCCTCTGCAAGCTCTCTGGAACGATCGCGGACTGTCCGCCCCTCAGGTGCGGACTGTCCGCCGTTACTCAGTGAGCTCTCGAACTTAGTCTATTTCAAATCTTTTCAAAACGCCGTTAGCCCTCATGCATGCAACTAGACATTTTGAGCAAAATGGCACTAAAGACCCGTCAAGCATGAGTACACAACCCCTCTTGATAGTACGGCTAACTATCCAACAAATCCGGTCACTTTTCATCCACTAAACGCCTTGTGACCGGTAAAATGTAAAAGCCCTATTTTATACCTTTGCCTTGAGCCCGAGCTTTGCTCATCATCTCCAAAACTCCATATGTTCACAACCAAATGTCTTTCATCCGTGAATCAACCTATACTCATCTTCTCAAATGAAATCGTTAATCCACAAACCGTTGTCATTAATTACCAAAACTCGAATTAGGGGCCTAGATGCTTTCATACGGCCCATCTATAATCTAGCAAAGGAGAAACCTAAGCACCCTTCTTTCGACTTTACGGTGCTTTGGGCTGGTTTGGCTTCGAAACTTCACGCTAGCTTGATCAACCAAGGGCCATCCTTTAGCAATTTGAAATTGGGGGTCTCTCATTATCAACCAATGAGCCTTTTCAGTTGATTTCACCTTTCACATCAATAACTCATTAGTAAAACACTTAGGTTGTCATTAATCACCGAAACCTCTACCTCTAAGGGTCATGTTTCTCACAATCTCCCCCTTTTTGGTGATTGATGACAACAAACGAGTAGAGCTTGAAAGTAAAGGCAAGAAAGTACAAAGCTCAAAGTACAACATGAATATAAACACATAAAGTCTCAACCACATCCAAGGATCCATAGTCATGATAACATGCAACATACGCAAAGCCAAATGTCATGACATGGATCAACATCCAAAAGAATCCAACATACATCAAAAGATCACTCTCTCTCTGAGACTCCCTGACATTAACACTCCCCCTAGCCCTACTCACTCCCCTAAGACACATCTCCCCCTTTGGCATCAAGCACCAAACAGGGAGGCCTAAGAAGACGACGGAGGAGGAGTGCCATGAGGAAGGCTCGCGGTCGCCGAGCGGATGTGAAGCTCGAAGTCGGCGTTTCAGGAGACTCAGCGGACTCATCCACTGCCTGCTCAAGATCTGTCTGAGGAGCTATACTCGGAGCAACAAGCGGAGCGGAGACGGTGTGAGTGGCCTCAGTGGTGGTCACATGAGCAGTAGCCACAGTAATCGAATCGTTTGTGGAAACGGTGTGGGAGCTCGGGTCCATCGACTGGGTATCCACTTGTGTCTGCGCAAGTACTGTGGCCGACAGCTCTGGCACTGAAGAGAGAAGCGCTGCAGCAGAACTGTCTGGAGGCTGGCCTAAAGTGAGCTGCTGAGACTCTGCACCTGGAGTAGAGAGTGAGGGCATGGTAGGCAGAATCGGTGGAGAAGTGTCGAACTGAAGTGCCATCGCCGGTATCTGACTCATCTCCATCCTATATCCACTCCCTAACAGATCTGTGTACCTGAAGTCCATGGGGGAGGTGGATAGTGTAGCCAAGGACGTGAGCGGGCTCTGCAGACTCTGATCGATCGTAGGCACTGACTGAGTAGTGGAAGTGAGAGATGGTGCCTGGATCTGCTACTGGAGAGAGGCAATCTGCCTCTGAGTGTCAGCCCTGAGCTCTGCGACTAGAGTATGCACAGTCTCTAGGATCCGAGCCTGAGACTCAGTCTGCTGCTGGGCCATCTGTGCAAACCTGTCGTCACTGCGCTGCTGCTGCTGAAGGATCGCCGCCTGCATCGTCGACTGCTGCTAAATGAGCGTCTCAAAACGCTGATCACTCCTCTGCTGCTGGGCCATCATGGCCTGGAGTACTGTGGCTATGTCCGTAGCAGTGGCAACCTGTGCTGTGTTGGCGTTTCGTAGCCTACTGAATAAATCCACAAGCGCATGGAAACACGTTGTAGCTTTTCACCCAAGAGTATTCCGGGGTATCGAAATCCACGAGGAACGAGAAGTAACTCAACGTGGAACAAGTAGAACCGAACAGCAAAACCAGCAATTGTAGAGATAGGAGACAGAGCAGAGCAGGTTCACTACTTTAATTATAACAAATTGACTTTACTAAACAAACTAGTATTCTACTCAGCAGGTTTACTGGGACACTAAGGCTATAGTACCACTTCCGGGCACCAGAGTGCTGATAACCCAGACGAGAAAGGCGGGCACTACAGAACAAAGCTATGCGTCGATGACAAACTATCCGGATGACGAGGTTGGACTACACAGGACACACACCCGCTGTCACCAGGTGGGACTACCAACCAAAGCTGCGTGGGACAGGACACCTTCCAAGGTAAACTCTAGTCTAGACACCATGTCTACACAACCGAGTTTACTACTACACTGGTTCGAAGCCAGAGAGCAAGCACAACTATATAGCTAAACTACACAGAGCACACTTGGCACCCATAAACTACTGAGCAAAGTACTGAGTATGTAAATAAAGTAAGTATGAAATACATAAAGAAGGGAGCAAGGGACTTTACTATATCCTGGAAATAGAGTAATGTCGCCTTTGAGAATAAGAGCTCGGGAACAGAAGACCAAAGAGATATCCGACTCCTTCACTCTACAACTCACTACTCACTCTTGATACAACTTGGCTCTATCTACAATGCCAAGGGTGGCTTCACTACAACACTCTACACTCAACTACACAACCACATTAGTCTTCTCTTGATCCACCACACCTTGCAAGTGACCTCCCGAGGGTGTATTTGTTGGTGCTCTAGGTCGGTAGTGGGTGTAGGTCAGTGGCCGGGCGGCCAGGGGGGTGGCTGGCCGACCATCAAGTGTGGTCGGGCGACCACTCATCTTGCCACCTTTGAGCATCCGACGGTTGATCTTGGCTCTTGATGTCGGTTAGAAGCTTCCCATGTCGGTTTGCATGCAAAACGGTTACGCCAAGTGGTCGGGCGACCACTTGATTTACCGACTTAGTGCATCCGACGGCTGAGGGACCTTCCTGGAGTCGGTTGGAGACTGTGCACATGGAAAATGAGCATGAGGGGTGGTCGGCCGACCACTCCCATTGGTCAGGCGGCCATTCCCTGGATTGCTGATGTCACCGAGCCGTTGCATGATGGCCTTCCGACCCTTGGATGCATTGGATTCTTGATCCAACGGTTGCATTTAACTCCTTGTGTGCTTCTTTGCATGGAGGTTGAAAGATGGATTGGTAACATGGCCGGGCGACCACGTGCCATGGCCGGGCGGCCACCCCATCTAGGCTAAGATGGGCTTGGAGGCTTGTTGGGCTCTCTTGGTGGCCGAGGGGCCAAGGGGGGTGGCCGGCCGGCCATAGTAGGTGGCCGGGTGTCCATGGGACATGGCCGGCCGACCATGCTCCTCGAGCAAAGAGTGGAGTTAAGCATTTGTGGGATAGGCATAACATCATCGGTCACCATAGCCAGCACAAGATCACTTCCAACTATTTCATCTTGCCTAGAATTTCAGTGGTGTCTACACTTGGGTTTTGGAATGTTGAAGCATGGAACAAGAATATCAAAGTTAACTTCAGGTTACCACACCACATGAGTAAAGAGGTTTTTAGGATTTTTTCAAAAAGCAGGGCACACCAACTCTTTTGATCTCAAGTCTGCTCTCAGTCACTCACAGGACAAAGCGTCCTTGCCGAAATCTTGTATTCCTTACATCCTATGCTACTAAGGCTTTTGTGGAGCTATAGGTAGTTGGATGAATGAGGCTTTCTTGTCATGCTTATATTGTCGGCTCAAATCAAGTGTCAGGAAAGAATTCAAAATCAAATGAGATTTGGCCAGTGCAAGTGTAGTGTGAGGATTTGTCTCTTGAAGGTGCTTGAAATGAATCCCATATTTGAGTAGAGGGCATGGAGTCTGTCTCGTTTTCTCTTTCTCTCTCTCTCTTTTTTCTTTCTTTCTCTTTTTTTTCGAACTTCCATGCCTCTCTTTCTTTCAAACATGCTTGAATGGGATCATTGACACTTCATTGCACACCCTTTTGAGAGACTTATTTCGTGGAACGTGCGCGTGAAGGCCAAGAACTCTCAATTGATTCAAACTCTTGTAGTGGCACAAGATTTGATAAGACTCAAAACAATCAAGTAAGCAAGAGTGTATGAGCTTTCTTTTCATATGTGGCACCGGTAGGACAAAAGATAGGTACTTGAGATAATCCAAGATGGAGCCCTCATTTAATTTTGCAAAACAAAACTCTTACCTCATGTGAGAGGTTCCTTTAGTTTCCTCTAATTTATCTTATTTCGCATGGATCAACAAACTAAACTCAAGTGGGTCCCTAATCATGATAGTATCCACGGGCAAGATTACTCTAGCATGGGAAGTAAACTGGTGCAAGCACAAGTTAAATGTGATGCTATGAACATGTAGAGCAAGATTTGATCAAGTTCATGTGTTAAGCGCAAAGAACTGGAGGTACATGAATTGAAACGTGCTTACCTGACCTCCTAGTACGGGCTCGATGTGTTGGTGGGCCAACCAGCCCAACACCATGGCCGGGCGGCCAGGTGAGGTGGCCGGGCGGCCAGCCTAGTGGCCGGGCGGCCACACAATTTTGTGTGTTCGACCCATGCGCTGCTTCATTGGGTTGAGGGAGCCGTGGGGAGATGTGACAGGTCCGCGCGACGCATTTTCGTGAAAAAGTGGTGACCGGGCGGCCACTAGGTGTGGTCGGGCGGCCACTCGTTTTCGCCCAACTCCCCTGAAAATTTCTGAGTAGTGTGTTTGTACCTTGTACATCGTGTTTTTGCTCGTTGTTTCTGCAGGGTTAGTGATATGGAGTCGAATGGCCTTGCCCATTCTTCTCAAACTCATTATTAAAAGGGAAATAAACCTAACTTTATAGAACAAATATAAGGCGCTTATTATATGTATGAATGAATGGAATGAGTCCAAAACAACTCAAACCTAAGAATTAAATGGATGAAAACTAAATGCGCCAATAGGATAACTAGATGCATCGGGCGCCTATGGTGCAGGAGGATCATAGAGATCAGCGTGCCTGGTTGCATCCGCGAGACGACGAACTTTGGAGGAGAGACCCTTCCTAAGGATGTTGATCTTATCATCTGTCTCCATCCGCCCAAGTTCGTTCTCCGCACAGTGCTCCTCTAGGTTCTGAAATTTGGCCTTGAGCGCTGTGAGCTCCGCCCTCAGAGAAGCCATCGTGTCCTCCTCCTCCTTCTCCTCATCCGAGGAGTCCTCGAACTGTCCAGGCGGCCCCTGGATCGGAGGCGGCCTGGCCACTATCTCCACCGTCCTCCTTGGTGGAGTGGAGTCAATGGACTCATCGAGGGATGCGTCCGGCTTCGGAACCCTCGGGATGAACACCTTGGCATACCCACCCGTGGGGGTCTTCACCCCACGGAGGGTATGGGTGGATGGGCTCGGGTCCACCGGCTCCTTGGATGGTCCAGCGGCCTCCTCCTGGAAAAGGCTCTTGACACACTTCACCAGGGTGATTACCCCTAGCGTAGGATGAGCGGATGGGTGAGCCACTTTCTTAGCGATGGTTCTCGACGGAGATAGGGCCCTCCCAGGCTTGTCCACACTGTGGGAACGGTGTGGAGAGTCGGGACGGATGTCGCGGGTGGCCGGGCGGCCACGGGGTGAATCACGCATGGCCGGGCGGCCACCAGGTGTGGTCGGGCGGCAATGGGGTCCGAGCCCCATCGTCTAGGGCGACCTCTGGATGATCCTCTTAGGGGTTTCTCTGAACGGGATGGCTTGAAGGGGACGTGGTGAGTCCTCGGAGGCAGGGTTGAAGGTTGCCGTGGTGTCGGATGAGATGGAGATGGCAGCCTTGCCCTTGCCACGAGGGGAGAGGGGTGCCGTGGCTTGGTGGAGGTGGAAGTGGAGTGAAGATGGTGTAGATGGGGAAGAAGACGGCTCCTCGTCCTTGAAATGTTGGAGAAAAATCGCCCGCATCCACTCAACGGCCCCGTGGATATTGGATCGATGCTCCCCAACTCAAATTTTGAGTTTTGGCGGCCGGGCGACCAGAAGGGGTGGCCGGGCGGCCATCACCCTTGGCCGGGCGACCAGCCCTAGGGTTGGGCGACTAGGCCCATAGGCTCCCAGGACCTGGGCGGCCAGGCCCTATGGCCGGGCGGCCCTGCTCAACTTGGGTTGGACTTGCCACGAGCTGAGGTTACCCTAGTGGTGTGTTGCAGATCCAAACATGCGTGTTTTGAACAGCGGTTGTGTTGAGATTTGTGAGAACAATGTGAGATTAGAGGAATTTTAAGGGAGAAAATAAGGTAGTGTACATGGCTTCTTTTATGGTATGAGCTCGACCATGGACACATGATCATACTACCTCGTGTAGCTCGAAGACGTCCACTTCTTCGAGCGTGGCATTTCGGGCTCAAGAAAGATTTTAAGGCGTTGCCCATTCGCCTTGAAAACCCTTCCGTCATCATCCTGGAGGGGTGACGACGCCGTGATCGGCGGCTTCAAGGACCGTGAAGGGTCCTTCCAACTTACTCCTAAGCTTACCATAACCAAATAAACGAACGCGAGAGTTAAAGAGTAGTACCTTATCTCCCGGCTTGAATGTTTTGATCTTGATCCGCTTATCGTGCCATCTCTTGGTGCGCTCCTAGTACAGCTTGGCACTGTGGTATGCCTTCTCTCTCCATTCTTCCAACTTGGCCAGTTGAATTTGCCTTCTCACGCCTGCCGACTGGAGATCCATGTTCCACTTCTTCATCGCCCAGTGAGATTTGAATTCAAGTTCCACTGGAAGATGACAAGTCTTGCCGTACACCATTTGATAAGGTGTCATGCCAATGGGAGTCTTGTATGCTGTGCGATATGCCCAGAGAGCATCGGGTAGCTTGGATACCCATTCTTTTCCCATAGCTTTGACTGTCTTTTGTAATATGTTCTTGATCTATTTGTTCGACATCTCAGCTTGGCCACTTGTCTGCGGATGATAGGGGGTGGCAACACGGTGGTCCACACCGAGGTCAGCGAGACACTTCCTGAAGCGCTTGTCAATGAAGTGTGTGCCTCCATCACTGATTATGATCTGTGGTACTCCATAGCGAGGAAAGATGGTCTTCCAGAATATCTTTATGGAGTGTCTTGAGTCCGCTGCGGGACATGGCAATGCTTCTACCCATTTTGACATGTAGTCCACTGCGACCAGAATATACTCCTTGTCTCCATTCTTGGGAAAAGGTCCCATGAAATCTATACCCCACATGACGAATATGTCGATTTGAAGGTTACTTGTGAGTGGCATAGCATCTCTTGGATTTATATTTCCTTGGTGCTGGCACCTTGGACACCGTCTCATGAACTCTTTTGCATCCTTGTACATAGTGGGCCAGAAGAACCCACTCTGCTAGATTTTTGCATGAGTCTGATAAGCCCCATAGTGTCCTCCATAAGAGGATGCGTGACATCTATCGAGGACTTGCTGTGCTTCACAAGCTGGAATGCAGCGATGTAGGAGTCCATCTACGCAGAGTTTGTATAGGTAGGGGTCATCCCAGAGATAGAATCGGCTGTCAAGGGCCAATTTCCTCTTGTCTTCTCCTTCAGGGACATTCGCCAGATTGGCATACCAGGGCTATGCTATTGTCACCTTTAAGAGTTGATCATCTCTCATGTAGTCATCGATCAGCAAGGGTGATGTTTTCTCAAATTTCATCCTTGAGAGATGATCTGCAACTGAATTTTCTACTCCCTTTTTATCTCTGAACTCAATATCGAACTCTTGGAGTAGTAGGACCCACCAAATTAGGCGTGGCTTTGCATTTTTCTTGGTGAGGAGGTATTTGAGAGCTGCATGATCTGTGTAAATGATCACCTTTTATCCTACCAAGTATGATCTGAATTTGTCGATTGCAAAGACCACTGCTAGCAGTTCTTTTTCGGTGGTCTAGTAGTTCAGTTGCGGGTCAGTAAGAGTTTTGCTTGCGTAGGATATGGCATGGTGCTTCTTGTCATTTGTTTGGCCTAGTACTGCTCCAACAGTGTAATCGCTTGCATCACACATGATCTCAAATGGTTTGTTCCAATCAGGCTGCTGGATGATGGGTGCTGTGACCAGTGCTTCTTTGAGCTTGTATAAAGCTTCGAAGCATTCGTCGTCAAACACAAAGGTTGCATCTTTAGCTAGCAGGTTGGTTAGAGGCCGGGCTATATGGGAGAAGTTTTTGATGAACCTCCTGTAGAACCCAGCATGGCCTAAGAAGCTTCGGATGGCCTTGATGTTGGTAGGCGGAGGTAGCTGTTCAATGACTTCAACCTTTGCACGGTCTACCTCTATGCCTCTTTATGAGATTTTGTGGCCTAACACAATTCCTTCTCTGACCATGAAGTGACATTTTTCACAGTTTAGAACAAGGTCGACCTCTTTGCATCTCTGCAGGACTTTTTCTAAGTTTTCTAGACATTGGTCAAAGTTCTTGCCATAGACCGAGAAGTCATCCATGAAAACTTCCATAATATTTTCAATGAAGTCGGAGAAGATAGTCATCATGCACCGCTGGAATGATGCTGGAGCATTGCACAGCCCAAATGACATTCGCCGGTAGGCGAAAGTTCCATAAGGGCATGTGAAGGTGGTCTTACTCTGGTCCTCCGGGTGAATCGGAATCTGATGGTAGCCAGAGTAGCCATCGAGGTAGCAGAAGAAAGAGTGATTTGCCAGTCTCTCTAGCATTTCGTCAATGAACATGAGAGGAAAATGATCTTTCCTAGTGGCGGCATTAAGTTTCCTGTAGTCAATGCACATCTGCCAACTGGTGACAGTTCTCTGCAGGATTAGCTCATTGTTGTGATTTTTGACTATTGTCATTCCTCCCTTCTTAGCACAACTTGTACGGGGCTGGCCCATTCACTATCTTGTACGGGGTAGATGATACCCACGTGTAGCAATTTGAATACTTGCTTCTTTACCACCTCTCTCATCGCTTCATTTAGTCGTCTCTGAGGTTCCCGTGTAGGTCTATGGTCAACTTCCATAAGAATGCGATGAGTGCACAGGTTGGGACTGATTCCCTTCAGGTCTTGGAGAGAGTATCCAAGCACGGTTTTATACTTCTCTAGAAGTGAGAGCAATCGCCGGCTTTCACTCTCTGTCAGCTTGTCGCTGATGATCACCGGTGCGTCCTCTTTCCCATGGAGGAAGGCATACTTCAGGCCAGGCAGTAGTTGTTTTAGCTCTATTTTCGGAGCTTCGGGCCGCAACGATTCACCCTGTTCTTCGAACTCGAGCAGATTTTATTCAGCACTGAAGTCGCTAATAGCCTCTTCCTCTAGGCTTTTGTATTGACCCATTTCCTCAAGTGAAAGGCTCGTTACTTCTTCCATAGGGTCAACCCCTGGCTTTGCTTCTGTTTTGGCATTGAGTGACCTGTCGATATTCACGTTGATTTCTTCACTGCCCAACTGAAGCTGCAGCTTCCCTCTGTATATATCTAAGCTGGTGAGGGCGGCGATTGGGATTCCGACCGCAATTAGTGGTGTGGATCCCTCGGGGATGTCAAAGACGTGGAAGTCTAAGAACACCTGAGTATCCCGCAAGGTTGTTGGAATTACCCGGAGCACACCGTAGCATTTCAAGTATCTGCCATCTGCCCATTTCAAACGGACGGCTAATTTTGATAGCGGCTCGACAGGAAACTCCTTGTCCATCACATACTTAGGAATTATGTTCACTCCTATTCGTGGGTCGTATATGATGTCTTACGGTTCTAGCCTTGATACTTGGCCAGGGATGACGCTGGGGTCTCGATAGAACTTGACTGCTTTTGTGTCTAGGCGTCTCTCCTCTAGCCATTCCCGATTGATTACTGCCGAAAGCCAGAGCAGGTCCTCCTTCATATGTTCTCTGAGATTTGGTGGTGTGTATGATGGTTTGGAGGTCCAGATGAAGCATCGGTCTAGTTTTGGCAACCGAGAGGCGTAGCCAAACTCCATGAATATTTCGTCCTCGAAGGAGAACGGAGGTGCCGACGGAGGAATCGTCAAGGCCAAACTGACCCTCTCAGTTTGCCGTGACGATGGTTCTGGGATCTCTTCGATTCGGGGAGGTGGCGGTGGACTGGGCTGATGTGTTATTTGTCGCTCTTCATAGGCATGGTGTATTGGTGGCTTCTGTGGAGGTGGTTCTTCTAGTGTACCGAGGTCAGAAGCCTTCTTGAGGATTTTGTCGAGAATTTTTCTTCCTTCGCTTGGCTTTAGGTGTGAGAACGATCCTCCCGAGGCTAAGTCGAGGCAAAGCTCAGCACCAGGTGAGAGACCTCGGATGAAGTGCTGTAGTAACATTGCCTCGGGAATAGCCAGGTCCGGCCCTGATGATGTCAGGCGGTTGAAGCGTGCCCATGCTGCCCCCCAAGGATTCTCTCTCTCGTTGTCGAAATGAGAGCACTTCACAACAAAGATCGACAACCTTGTTCGGCGGAAAGAAGCGCAGACAAAAGCTCGATTTTAGCTCTTCCCAAGTCCCTTCTACTTTATTGACCGTCTGATTGCACCAGATTTTTGCTTCCCCCGTTAGTGAGAATGGAAAAAGCAACCATCTGAGAGTCTCACTGGACATCCCCAAGATGACCAAGCAGCTACATAACTGTTCGAACTCCCGGAGGTGTGAGTATGGGCATTCAGATTCCAGTCCTCTGAATGATTGATCCCGAACCATGGCTATCAAGCCGGGACGTAGCTGATAGCCATCTGCTGTGATGGGTGTGGATGATGGTGGAGGCTCCAAACAATCGCCCTTTGGAGCAGCGAATTGATAGATAGGCATGGAATCCATATGGTGGATGATGATGTGGTAATTGGTGGGGATATATGTGGTGGTTGTGTATGCTGTGAGTATGGATGACCCCAAGGTTATAGTTGAATTAGCTACCATTCCCCAGCAACGGCGCCAGAAAAGCTTGTTGGCATTTCTTAGCCTACTGAATAAATCCGCAAGCGCACGGAAACACGTTGTAGCTTTTCACCCAAGAGTATTCCCGGGTATCGAAATCCACGAGGAACGAGAAGTAACTCAACGTAGAACAAGTAGAACCGAACAGCAAAACCAGCAATTGTAGAGATAGGAGACAGAGCAGAGCAGGTTCACTACTTTAATTATAACAACTTGACTTTACTAAACAAACTAGTATTCTACTCAGCAGGTTTACTTGGACACTAAGGCTATAGTACCACTTCCGGGCACCAGAGTGCTGATAACCCAGACGAGAAAGGTGGGCAATACAGAACGTCGATGACAAACTATCCGGACGACGGGGTTGGACTACACAGGACACACACCCGCTGTAACCAGGTGGGACTACCAACCAAAGCTGCGTGGGACATGACACCTTCCAAGGTAAACTCTAGTCTAGACACCACGTCTACACAACCGAGTTTACTACTACACTAGTTTGAAGCCAGAGAGCAAGCACAACTGTATAGCTAAACTACACAGAGCACACTTGGCACCCGTAAACTACTGAGCAAAGTAATGAGTATGTAAATAAAGTAAGTATGAAATAAATAAAGAAGGGAGCAAGGGACTTTACTATATCCTAGAAATAGAGTAATGTCGCCTCTAAGAATAAGAGCTCGGGAACAGAAGACCAAAGAGATATCCGACTCCTTCACTCTACAACTCACTACTCACTCTTGATACAACTTGGCTCTCTCTACAATGCCCAGGGTGGCTTCACTACAGGAACAGAAGACCAAAGAGATATCCGACTCCTTCACTCTACAACTCACTACTCACTCTTGATACAACTTGGCTCTCTATACAATGCCCGGGGTGGCTTCACTACAGCACTCTACACTCAACTACACAACCACACTAGTCTTCTCTTGATCCACCACACCTTGCAAGTGACCTCCCAAGGGGGTATTTATAGCTTGGAGACCATGGGGGGTATTTGTAGGTGCTCTAGGTTGGTAGTGGGTGTAGGTCAGTGGCCGGGCGTCCAGGGGGGTGGTCGGGCAGCCACTCATCTTGCCACCTTTGACCATCCGATGGTTGATCTTGGTTCTTTGAGGACCGGAAAGCGACCTAGAGGGGGGGTGAATAGGTCGACACCTAAAAACCTACAATGCCAAAAACCCTCTCTTCTCACCCGTGTAGGATCGCGTAGCAAGGACAAGCTACCAACCCTAAGACACATCGAGGAAACCACTACGGAAGCACTACACAGTACTCGCTCAAACACCGTGAGGAAGCGACGCAAAACGAGCCTAGAACCGCCCTGACAGCAGCCGTCAGACAGTCCGGTACAGAGCCACCGGATAGTCCGGCGGTATACCCACCGGACGGTATAGCCTGCCGCCGGACGATATAGACCGAGAGCTTGCCTCTCTGTAGCCACCGCCGGACGGTATAGCCGAAGCCACCAGACGATATAGCACCCGTCGGACGATATAGGCCGAGAGCTTGCCTCTCTGTAGCCACCGCCGGATAGTTCGATGGCGCACCGTCGGACAGTCCAGTGGCTACTAAATGCTTGGGAAGGCCGAGCCTCGTGAACTCCGCCCGGGCAAAACCCTAAGCCATCGGACAGTCCGGCGGCTCACCGTCGGACAGTCCGACGGTATGAAACAGGGCAGCCCGAGGAGAGAAAACAGCCCGAGAATCCTCAAAATCGATCCAAATCTTGACCAAATGGACTCCAAACTTCACGAAACTTTACAAGGACTTTGTCTAGGCCATGCAGAAGCTCTTCGCAGCAGATCAAGCCCTAGGCTTGAGTTTTGCTCCACGGATTTGACTTGTCCCTGAAGTGAAGTCCAAGCGGCAAGAATGAAAGTGGAGGGGCTGCTCGTGGAACCAAAGATTTGGCAACACAACCATAATCAAAACCACATCCTAGCAGTCCAAAACACCGGCAATAGAAAGATATTGCTCTTGCCCAAACCTAAACACTCCAAAAGGCAAGAAAACGAAGATCAAAAGCCAATCAAGAGAGAGGCAAAGAAGCACACACAAGGGGCTACTAGAAATCCATCTATTGATAGTCTCAAAGAGGTCTTAGATCTGATTACAAGATGAGATTTCGTTCTCCAAGCTGCCACCCTACTTCCTACCTTCTTTTGTGGCCCTAGATCACTCTTAGGCACTAATCCTTTTTGCTCTTGCTTGGGAGAACCAAAACCTAGGGTTTCTAGCCCTAAGCACAAGTCTAACCAGCCAAGAGAGATGACTGGTAGCCATCTCCTTATGTATACTACACTCTATTGCCCTAAGGCAGTTTTGCACTTGACCCCCTATATTACAGACTCTTCACACTAAAAGGTCTGTAGAGGCAATAAAAGACTGCAGAAAATCAGATGAACGGCCACGATGGAGTCCTCGACGTCTTCAGTTTCTCTGCCTTCGCTAGATGTCCTCCACGTGGTCAGTAGCTCGTCCCTTGGGGGTAACTCCGGCTTTTTGGCGAAACTGACAACCAGGCCTTGGTTTTTATTTTGGAACCAGGAAACGATCTTGGGCCCCGGTTTTGACGCTCGAACCAGGAAACACTTGTTGGGCCTCCATAGGGTAGTGATTTTACGGCTCACGACACCGTCCCGACCCAAGGTCACACTTATGGGCCGGGCCTAACTTGGACCAGCAGCCCAACCCACCTGCCAGTCTACTCGGCAGGGATTTTGTCACGCCAAGTCCACTCTAGCGCCGCCTCTCAGTCCACTCGAGAGGGCTTTCCTCCAGGTCACACTTAGGAGGTGCTCGCTCTTCCTTCAGCAAGTCTTCAGTGTTGACAAGCGCTCATCACAGCCAGAACGAAAGACCAGACTCGGTACACTTGAGCCCCTCACTCTTGATGTCAGTTAGAAACTGCCCATGTCGGTTTGCATGCAAAACGGTTATACCAAGTGGTCGGGCGACCACTTGATTTACCGACTTAGTGCATCCGACGGCTGAGGGACCTTCCTGGAGTCGGTTGGAGATTGTGCACGTGGAAAATGAGCATGAGGGGTGGTCGGCCGACCACTCCCATTGGTTGGGCGGCCATTCCCTGGATTGCTGATGTCACCGATCCATTGCATGATGGCCTTCCAACCCTTGGATGCATTGGATTCTTGATCCAACGGTTGCATTTAACTCCTTGTGTGCTTCTTTGCATGCAGGTCGAAAGATGGATTGGTGACGTGGCCGGGCGACCACGTGTCATGGTCGGGCGGCCACCCCATCTGGGCTGAGATGGGCTTGGAGGCTTGTTGGGCTCCCTTGGTGGCCGGGCAGCCATAGGACATGGTCGGCCGACCATGCTCCTTTGCCCATTAGCTCTCACTTGCCTTCTAGCCCACATTTGGTACATTCTTTCGTGAATTTGAACGTGACATGCTCCTACATCCAACTTTTATACACAACTCGTGGAACCCTAAACCCTAAACCCTAAACTTTGATAAATGATGCCCTCAAACATGAAATGTTGGTGGTTGAAATGGGTTTTATCGACCGCCTATAGGCTGCTGTCACCTGAGGTGGAGGAGCAGGAGGTGGTGGAGGGTCACACGAGCCACCCGCCTCTGTATCATGAGGTAGGGGTGACGGGGGTCGCAGACTCTCCTCGTCTGAGCTGGTCTCGTCCTCACTCTCCTCCTTAACTGTTGCTGCTCCCCCTAGCTCTGCTCTCGGCTCAACTGGAGGAGCGTCCCTTAGCGGACGCACTGACTGGGCACTCACCTTGTAAATCCTGTAGTGTGTGTGTATCTGGTCCTGAAACAAGGTGAAGGGCGGCGTCGGGCGCTGAGGGTTGTAGGCAATCCGGCTGAGCATATTTGAAATGAAGTGCGCATAGGGGAAGCCTCTATGCATCCGGATCCTCAATCTCTGCCAGCAGGAAGTCAACCACACAGAATCTGATCCTCTGGACTAGGGCTCTCAGAAGGTGCTGCTGTAGGTTCATGAGCCGCTCACGAGAACCCACACGTGGTAGTAAGGACTTGGCCATAGCCTGGTGAAGACTGTCGGCCAGGGGGGTGAGCTCGGAGGGTAACCTCTCACAGTAGCCCTGCCTGAAGATAGCACTAGCCTCCTCTAGCAATAGTGGGTTCCCTCTGACCTTGGAGCGTCGAGGGGGCTCAGCGTCGCCGTACACGTCGTAGTGGAGATGATGGTCGGACAGTGGAGGTCCTAGGAGCTGAGCTATCTCCTCTCTGGATAGCCTGATCTGCTGGCCCGCCAACATAAACCTGATGTACTGTCTGCCCTCCTCAACATAGAGAGTCGCGTAGAAGACGCGGACCCACTCCTCACAATACTTGAAGTGGCCCTCTAGCAACTGTGTCAGCCCCTGAATGTGCTGGAAGCAGGGGTACACGTTCTGACCAAGGACGGTACCAATCTGGGGCAAGCTTAGTACTGCATGGGGGGACATGTCCATCCCCGCTCTCCAGTAGCTTTGGTAGAGGGAGGCCTAGACAAGAGTCCAAAACCTTCGGTCCACTCGTGGGTCGCGCTACTCTGGGAACCACCTGCTGGGGGTGACTAGATATCTGATCTTCTTGAGCTTCTCCCCACTGTATCCCTGGTAGCTGACTAGCTCGGCATCCCCAGTGAGGATCGGAGCTGTGGGCTGGATCGGTAGCTCAACTACCTCCTTGTCTGACTCGCGCTTAAGCTTTGCCTCTGACTCAGAGCCTAGTGTGGGCTTAGGCTGTGCTGTCTGCTGCGTCTGCTCGGCCTACTCTGCCTGTCCACTGGTTGCTGTGACTCGGGCCTTCTTATGGGCCTATACCTCCTGCTGCGCAATGATGTCTGCAGCTGAGGTGGTCCGTCCACTGGACCTCTGCTGGGCCTGGCGCTTCAGCATAGGGAACTTGGTACGCGCCTTATACCCCTTTGGTGACTGAGCATCCACCGGTATCTTGGCCAGTTTGGCCGTGCGAGGGGGCTTCTAACGAGTCTCTCCAATACGGATACCCCCTGCACACCGGCTCTGCATCGCATCAAAGGCATCTGTGGCTCTCTCTGCTGCCTCTGCATCTCGCTGCTCACGAGTCTTCCACTTCTTGGGAGCGGGCTCAACTGCCTTGGCTTTCCCTTTTTCTTTCCCCTTATCCTTGTCTCTGCCTTCATGAGCCATCTGAACAAGCCAACACAAGAGATAGATAGGCACGAAGAATTAGATGAGTAGAAATTACACCTAGACAAGGAAAGACCTTAAGCATAATATTGGAATTGTTGAAAATGTGGCATGTATGTTGATTTTCAAATCTAGAGAGATCGAGATAGAGGTGCGTGACCATCTCACACCAAAATCCGATCTATTCGTGTCCATAAGCATAATCAACATTAGGTTTTAATCCATTTAGTGCCACATGCCACAATTTCAAAGGAAATTGAAACCCTAGATTCATGATGAGCTAGATAGCACAAGGAAAGTGTCTAGATTCGAGTGCTCACCACGCGAAGGGAAGGAGAGGGTCGCTGGAGACATGGAAGAAGACTGAAAGGGGAGTTCCTCAGGTCGGCTTGCACGGGCGACGCCAAGGGATGAAGGAGCCACGGAAGGGAGGCCGCGCACCGCGGGAGGAGAGCGGCATGCCGCTAGCAAGGCCGACGGGGCGGCTGAGAGTCAATGGATCAGCCTCATTGCTCTCCTGGTGTGATGAGTGATTGTCAACGGTGGACAAGTCCTGGATGGACTCAGGCAAAAGTCCTCCGATGGATAGGAGGCCCTCCGATGGACTGGAGGTAGGTGATGAAGACCTCAATGGACTGAGGCACAAGTCCTCTGATGGACTGGAGGCAAAGCTCGACGTCGGTCGGCCATGGAAGCTCGGTACACGGAGGGGTGGTTCGGCGATGGTGGTGTAAGCCCTCCGAAGGACCGTGAGGCAACTCCGATGGACTCGAGAAGCCAGGTGCCACCGTGGTGCTCCAACCCGAGTGCATGACGCGAAGGCGTGCGAGGGAGGCTTTGGCGGCTTCGGCTCAAAACCGCCACCCAAGCTATCAAGCCTTGGCGAGTTGGGCCACAACTTGCCAAGATAGAAGAGAAGGGCCCAATCCGGCCCGAATGGAGACTTCCTAAAGTTTTCCGATTTCTGACATCAAAACCGGGGGTGAGTGGCGGATTGGACTACTGGCCACGTGGAGCACATAAGAAGATTGCATGGAACTTACGAAGATCAAGACTTCATCGTGGTCGTCCGTCCCCGATATTTCGGGTCTTTTTCTGTTTAAGCCCCTCAGGGCGTTGGTAGTGTAAGGGTCTTTATGTAAAACTGCCAAAACTGAGTCTAGGTATAAATAGCCTAAGAGATGGTCATTAGAACCTCTCTTGGCTGCTAGGGTTAGTGTCTTGTGCTGTGATTTTCATCCCTAAGCTTTGAGCATCAAGTTTAGGTGGGTTAGGGAGAGATCTAGCCACCAAATCAAGAGGGAAGGTGAGGGCGGTTGCTTGGGACAAAATCCTTCGTTGTAATTGTAGGGAATCGGGTAGGCTACGCTAGCATCACTACCGCATATACCCAAGATACTTGTGAGTAGAAGATCATAGATTGTTACCACTAGACGCGTAGCGCAGCGGAAGAAGTCGCACGTTGATGTAGAGGAAGTAGTCGATCACGTCCCACGAACCGAGCTCCTCTTGATCCCAGCAGCCGATCAGCGCAGCAGTCGCAGCAGCGCCTCCACGGAGTCCACACGTACGGGGATGAAACGCCGGGCGTCGGTGTGCTAGCACGGCACGCACGGCATGGGCGGCGGCCGAGAGAGAGAGGGAGGGGCGGCGGCTAGGAGGTGGCGCAGCTCTCAGGTCGTTGCCCCCCTAGCCCCTCCCTCGTATATATAGGGCGTACTAATGGGCTTCTATCTCATAGGCCCATTAGTAACCCTAATCCCTCTTGGATCAATATTCTCTTGGGCCTTTAAACCGTATTGTGATGATGGGCTCTTGGGCATATCACCAACAATCTCCCACTTGCACTAGAGACAATCATACAGGCAAGCTTTCCAACATTCCAAACCCCTTAAGTGTGTGACCCGTTAGGTTCATGTGTAGGTGGTCGTGATCGGAAATCATTTCCGAATCACAAGTTAATAGCGGCACCTAGCAGGGCATAGTGACTCACAAATACACATAAAGATCATATCGGCCGAACCATAGATATACTCATACATTGATCCCTTTGCCACACGATACCAGTCAAGCTCAAAGCGAGATGTGTGCCACCTTTGTGATAGCTCGACCATTCTCTCGATCTAATAGTGGATTCTATTCATAACTAACCTTTAGTCATCATGATTAACTCTTTAATCACTTTGGCATGGCCATGCACTTTCAAATCCAACTATCTCGAGGGGCCCAGAGATATCTCTCCCATTATCTAGGAGGGGCAAATTCCATCTTGATCCGCTCACATCCCATTCCATGTTTCATGACACACCTGTAAGCTGCTTTTGTAACTACCCAGTCACGGAGTAGCGTTTAGCAGCCCCAAGATGCACCACTACACACAGTGAGAAACAATGACGATCTCAGGTCTAAGGATCTAGTAGGTATAACACTCAAGAACAACTGATGGCACATACAAAATAACAATCCCAACATTGTCTTGGAGTGGGTCAATCCAACACCATGTTCACCAACATGTGTCCACATCATTAATCCGATATCTCCATATCCATGATCTGTGAAACATGATCATCAATTAATGCATGTGCTAGTCTCAACGTCATTGTTGTCCCATACAACGACATAAACTAGGGATAATTTAGAATCATATCATTGTCAACAAAGAGTTTCACGAACAAGTCACATACTTGATAATCAATGTAAAAAATAATCATCCATGGAACAAATAACAATTATTTATCATTACATAAACATACTCATGACACAAAAATCTCCCACGCACACTAGAATCACTGATGTAAGTATCTAATACCCATAGATCTCATGTGCGCCTCATGCTTTGGTTGTGGGAGAGGCTTCGTCAACGGATCAGCAACGTTTGAATCCGTGTGCACCTTGCAAACCTTCACATCACCTCTCTCAACAAAGTTACGGATGAGGTGATACTTCCGCAGTATATGTCTGGACTTCTTAGTTGTTCTAGGCTCCTTTGCTAGTGCAACGGCACCACTATTATCACAATAGAGGTCCACTGGACTGGACGCACTAGGAACAACACCCAAGTCAGAAACAAACTTTCTGATCCAAACAGCTTCTTTTGCAGCTTCGAAAGCTGCAATATACTCGACCTCTGTCGTCGAATCAGCCACCGTATCTTGCTTGGAACTCTTCCAGCTCACTGCCCCACCATTGAGGCAGAAAACAAAACCGGATTGCGATTTGGAGTCATCTTTGTCTGTTTGAAAACTAGCATCGGTGTAACCCTTTACAAGGAGCTCATCTTCGCCTCCAAATATTAGGAACATATCCTTAGTTCTTCTCAAGTACTTAAGGATACTCTTTACAATTGTCCAGTGAGATTCACCGAAATCTGACTGATACCTGCTCGTAACACTTAGAGCAAAGGAAACATCTGGGCGCGTGCAAAGCATAGCATACATGATCGACCCTATGGCTGAAGCATAAGGAATCGTACTCATCCTCTTTTGCTCATCAGGTGTCGTAGCACACTGACTCTTGCATAGAGTAATGCCATGTGACATTGGCAAGAAACCTTTCTTGGAATCTTGCATATTGAACCGATTCAATATCTTGTCAATGTACGTGTCTTGGCTTAATCCAATTAGCCTTTTTGATCTATCTCTATAGATCCTAATACCCAGAATATAAGCCGCCTCTCCTAAATCCTTCATCGAAAAACTCTTTTTCAATGAGGTTTTAACGGCTTCAAGCATTGGAATATCATTTCCGATCAGTAATATGTCATCCACATATAGGACCAGAAACACAAGTGCGCTCCCACTAGCCTTTTTGTAAACACAAGGCTCATCTTCATTCTTGATGAAGCCAAACCCTTTGACTACTTCATCAAAATGAATATTCCAACTCCGAGATGCTTGCTTCAATCCATAGATGGACCTCTGAAGCTTACATATTTTCCCAGCATTTTTAGGATCGACAAAACCTTCAGGCTGTGTCATATACACATCCTCACTTAGATGTCCATTAAGGAAAGCGGTTTTGACATCCATTTGCCATATCTCATAGTCATAATATGCGTAAATTGCTAGGAGAATACGAACAGACTTTTAGCATTGCGACGGGTGAAAAGGTTTCCTCATAGTCAACACCTTGAATTTGTCGGAAACCTTTCGCCACCAATCGTGCCTTATAGATGTGAACATTTCCATCCATGTCTAATTTTTTCTTAAAAATCCACTTACAGTCGATAGGTCTTACACTGTCAATCTGATCGACCAAGTTCCAAACTTGATTATCATGCATGGATTTTAACTCGGATTTCATGGCTTCAAGCCATTTGTCGGAGTCGGGTCCCATCATTGCTTCTTTGTAGGTCAAGGGCTCATCATTTTCCATCAATAATACGTGGCACTCCTCCGTAATAAGGAGGTTGAGATTGTCAGTAGCGCGACGTGCCCTTATAGACCTTCGTGGGGCTGCTGCCTCAACTACGGGTTGTGCAACATCTTGCACATCTCGTGGATGTTCAGTGGTTGCTGAAACAGTTTCGGGTGTTTCCTGAATTTCTTCAAGTTGCACCTTGCTCCCACTAAATCCTTTTGAGAGAAACTCCTTTTCTAAGAAAACACCATTGCGAGCGACAAACACTTTGACTTCCGCCTTATTGTAAAAATAATATCCTTTGGTTTCCCTAGGATACCCCACAAAGAAACATTTGTCTGACTTTGGAGTGAGCTTATCTAACATCAAACGTTTGACATAAGCCTCACATCCCCAAACTTTGAGAAAAGATAATCCGGGACGCTTCCCAGTCCATATCTCATATGGTGTCTTCTCAACACACTTACTTGGAACCCTATTCAGTGTGAAAGCAGCAGTTTCAAGAGCGTAACCCCAAAATGACAATGCAAGATTAGCTTGGCTCATCATGGACCTAACCATGTCCAACAAGGTTCGGTTCCTCCGTTCGGATACCCCATTCCATTGAGGTGTTCCGGGCGGAGTTAGCTGCGGAATAATTCCACATTGCTTCAAATGATCACCAAATTCAAGGCTCAAATATTCTCCTCCATGATCAGATCGCAGAAATTTAATTGTCTTGCCTAATTGATTTTGTACTTCATTCTGAAATTCTTTGAACTTTTCAAACGATTCAGACTTGTGCCTCATTAAGTAGATATAGCCATATCTACTTAAGTCATCAGTGAAAGTAATGAAGTACTAAAAACCACCTCTGGCTATTGAGCTCATTGGTCCACATACATCGGTATGTACAAGTCCCAATAAGTCACTCGCCCTCTCACTATGACCAGTGAAAGGCGCTTTGGTCATCTTTCCAAGCAAACAAGACTCACATGTGTCAAATGATTTAAAATCAAATGAGCTTAACAATCCATCTTTATGGAGTTGTTCAATGTGTTTCTCATTTATATGAACTAAGCGACAATGCCAAATAAAAGTGGGATTCAAATCATTTGGTCTAAGCCTCTTATTATTAATGTTACAGACAGATTTATCCTCAAGATCAAGAACATATAATCCATTCACAAATGGACAATGAGCATAAAAAATACCATTGCAAAAGATAGAACAACGTTTGTTCTCTATTACAATCTAAAATCACCAACTTCTTCCAAACATGAAGAAGAAATAATGTTCTTGCTCAAAGCAGGAATGCAATAACAATTATTTAATTCCAAAACTAATCCGGAGGGTAGAGACAAGTGGTAGGTGCCGACCGCCAACACCGCAACCTTTGCGCCATTGCCGACACGAACGTCCAACTCGCCTCTTGCAAATCTTCTAGTCTCACTTAGACCCTGCAACGATTTGCAAGTGTGAATCATCGATCCAGTATCAAATACCCATGATTCACTAGAAGATAATGCAATATTTATTTCTATAACATTTATACCTGAAGTGGAAGTCTCACTTCCCTTCTTCTTCTTCTTTTCTTCCAAGTACTTCTTGCAGTTCCTAGACCAATGTCCCTTTTCATGACTGTGGAAGCATTCATCTTCAAAAGTAGGGCCAGATTTGGCCTTAGGTGCTGGCTTTAGCTTAGAGCCCGAGGACTCACCACCGGAACTCTTTTCCTTGCCTTTACCTTTGGGATTAGGAGGCGTCCAACGCTTCCTCTTTTTGTTCCCCTTCTGAATCATCATCACATGATTGGGATTCTTCTTAATGCTCTCCTCTGCTGTCTTTAGCATCCCATGCAACTCACTCAATGTTTTATCCAAGCCATTCATCTGAAAGTTCATGATAAAAGGCTCATAGCTCGCCGGGAGCGACTGGAGAATAACATCAGTAGCCAAGTCTTGGTGAAGTTCAGAACCAAGTCTGTCCAAGGTCTCAATGTAACCAATCATTTTGATCACATGAGGACTGACTGGGCTACCTTCTGCCAGCTTGCACGCAAACAAGGACTTTGAGATATTGAACCTCTCAATCCTGGCTTGGTTCTGAAACATCCCACGCAGCCCCTCGATCATGGTATGAGCATCCGCATGCTCATACTGCTTCTGCAGATCAGGGGACATGGTGGCGAGCATCAGACAGCTGACATCAAGTGAGTCATTGCAGTGCTTCTCATAAGCTCTGCGATCAGCAGCAGTTGCATTGTCAGGGAGATCATCAGGATATGGCTGCTCAAGAACATACTCCTTTTTCTCTTGCCTGAGAACAGTTCTCAGGTTGCGGTACCAATCAATAAAGTTTGTTCCATTCAACTTTTCTTTCTCAAGAACAGAACGCAAATTGAAAGCGGAATTGTTACTGGCAGACATGATCTACAACATTAAAGTAAAGCAAGATTTCAGCACTAAGTTTATGTAAAGACTTTCATTAACTGATTTAACAAAAGACAACCTACTATATCAAAGTCATCTTCCATCTAATGACATATAGTGGTTCAAGATCCATAATCACTAAAATTCTAGTGAGCTTTAGCATCACGGCTAGAAAAGTAGTGATACAGGTAAGTAACAAATTACTAATCACATCTCTATGCGACTCTTGTTTGTTGGGTGGCATCCAATGCCCCGGCCCCAACCCTATGCCTTAAAGCCCAAAACTGTTTTGATAGCTTTGCTGAGTAAACCAATACTATGCTTGTGAATATCCGACATCCACCCTATACAAAAGTGATAGCTGATGGTACTCTAATTTGGTAAACCTACCACACAACGATCAAAATTTATAGGTGCAGCTATTGGTAAAAGGCATCAAAACTCAACCTTTTCTGAGGGAAGCTATTCTATCATGATTAAAGCATCCACCATATGTAAAAGCATGAAAGAATAGTATGACAGGAAAATAAACATCACAGGCATATAATTAATTTATATTATGAATAGTATGGCCTCTTGCATCACAATGGGCTCCATCGCCATGGCTCCAAGGTGACCTCCATTGCCATCCGTCCTGTCTTGTGGTGATCATCATCGCCATCATGATTGAAGCCTCCATGAAAAGATACTAAGCTACTACATCTAATAGCTAGTGAAATAATTACATGAGGATTCAAACATCACAAGTCGACACGCAGGTCGTTATACAATAATGGTGCAACCTCAACCCGGTTGTGTTAACTTACGACACGCAGGCCGCACAAATCAGCACATAGATCATCACATGACATTGAGACCACACCATTCACATCACACCCTACAAAAACAAGTTAGGCGTACGACGTGTTCTACCAAAGTAGCGCTTAGGAAGCCGCTACAGCGAGAAAGCAACGGCGGTCCCTATGAAATTACACAGATCGCATCTATGGAATCCCTATGAAAATCTCATCAGAGTGATCGCATCACCTCAAATCTGAGCCATTCATAATGCCTCAATTTTCACTAGGTCAATCACATTGACCGTGCAAATTTTGCACTTGAGAAGACTGCATCTACACATGACCTCGATCTGTTGGTCCAATCTACTGACTTATGCACACAGTTAGTCCCGATGGTGATTCCAGCCGGTAGGGACATGTCGTATGCATAACAGAGAAAGAACACAAACTAATCTTTTGTCACATGCCGCACAATCAACTCGCTCCAGTTTTAACCCCTTATGACCAATTGATCTAATCAAACCGTGCAAAAGTAATAGATCCAATCTACTACAACAACATATCACCTATATGCAAATGATCCAGACCAAAAACTACGCAACCTGGCTCTGATACCACTGTAGGGAATCGGGTAGGCTACGCTAGCATCACTACCGCATATACCCAAGATACTTGCGAGTAGAAGATCATAGATCGTTACCACTAGACGCGCAGCGCAGCGGAAGAAGTCGCGTGTCGATGTAGAGGAAGTAGTCGATCACGTCCCACGAACCGAGCTCCTCTTGATCCCAGCAGCCGATCAGCGCAGCAGTCGCAGCAGCGCCTCCACGGAGTCCACACGTACGGGGATGAAACGCCGGGCGTCGGTGTGCTAGCACCGCACGCACGGCATGGGCGGCGGCCGAGAGAGAGAGGGAGGGGCGGCGGCTAGGAGGTGGCGCAGCTCTCAGGTCGTTGCCCCCCCTAGCCCCTCCCTCGTATATATAGGGCGTACTAATGGGCTTCTATCTCATAGGCCCATTAGTAACCCTAATCCCTCTTGGATCAATATCCTCTTGGGCCTTTAAACCGTATTGTGATGATGGGCTCTTGGACATATCACCAACAGTAATCAGATCTAAAACCTCTTT
This sequence comes from Panicum virgatum, assembly GCF_016808335.1. Classification (NCBI taxonomy): domain Eukaryota; kingdom Viridiplantae; phylum Streptophyta; class Magnoliopsida; order Poales; family Poaceae; genus Panicum; species Panicum virgatum. The sequence continues at coordinate 6,870,261 of NC_053150.1, read as the reverse complement.
TTAGGCTTCTAATCGAAGTGATTTCGGCTGCAAGTTGTGTGTGCCTTGTTCCTCCCTTTTCCCTTTGGTTTTTGGTTTCGATTCTTGGCTTTTCGGGTGTTTGCTTTGGCCGAGGTTAAATCCCTTCTTTTGCTTGTTCTTTGGTCTTGCAAGGACGTGGATATTATGTCTTAGAACATCTCAATCCCGAAGGATTGCCACGAGCAAGTTGTTCTTGAGCTTCCCCTTTTCTTGCCCAAAGGTTCTCTCTTCATGAGATCTAAAATTCCCGCTTATCCCTTGATATTTTTCCAAAGATCTTTTGGGGATAGCTTTGGAATGGAGCTAGGTTAGTGTGTGCAAAATTTCGTGAAGATTGGTGAAGGTTTGGTCAAGTTTTGAATTCGGAAGCTCAAGTTTCGTGTGGCTGTTTTTCAGTCTGTCTATAACGTCGGGTGATTTTCTATTTCGTCCTGTGTTTATTTCAGTGGTCAAACGTGCTCCAAATGACTTGAAATTTTGTGGAGCTCTTGTCCTTTGAATCATAAAGCTCCCATAAAAATTTCAAAATTTTTTGAGGTGTTTTTACCTGGTTTTCGTATTTGTTCTTTGGAGGTAGGTCTGCCTGTTTCTGAGCACCGGACGGTCCGGTGTGCATATCACCGGACGGTCCGGTGAGTGTTGGAGTTGAATTTTTCCTCCTTTTGAGCTGAAAATTTGTGGAGTTGTTCCTTAGCCCCTTATGAAGCTTCTGTAAAAATTTCATAATTTTTTTAGTTGTTTTGGTTGGGGTTTATTTGAAAGTATTTCGGAGTGTCAGTCTGTGAACACCGGACGGTCCCGTGCTCAATCACCGGACGGTCCGGTGATCACAACTATCTCAAATTTCCCTGATTTTTTCTGGAGCTGTTCTTGGTTGTCTTGTGAGATTGTGGTATTTTTTGGAGATTTTTTGGAGCTCTTCTTGGAGGGGTTTGGCAATTTTCTTTACAGCCCTGTCCGGCTGAAATCTGCAGTCTTTCTGAGCTAGTTCGCTTTGCGTCCTTTTCTTGAGTGGTGTGTGTGCTTCCGCTTTGTGCTTGGTACGTATCTGTTCAGTGGACGGTACCAAGCACGCGTTGTGAGTTAGATATGTATCCTCTCAGTGGACGTTGCCTAGCTTTGTTGTGGGTGTTGTTTCAGTTTGCACTGCGGGGGATTGAGTTTGAGTTTTCAAGTGCTCCTATTCACCCCCCCCCCTCTAGTCGCACGTCTTGGCCCTACAAGTGATATCAGAGCCGGTTAGGTTTCCTCATACCTTAACCGGTGACGAAATCGTAGCGACGATGACTTACTCCGGGAAGATTCCTGTCCTTGGCTCCGATGGCTATCCCTACTGGAAGGGTATAGGATGGAGGCGTTCCTTGTTAGCCAAGGTCAAGACATATGGGATGCTACTCAGAGTACGACTTTCACAGTGCTTCCAGCTGCCGAGCGTAATATGCCTGCGATCGTGGCTCAACATGAGGCGAATGCCAAGGCTATTAACTTTCTCTTTTCCGGGCTTGGTCCCATGGATTATGAGAGAGTGAGTCACTTCAAGACGGTGCGTGAGATATGGTCCCTACTCAGTGCACACCATGAGGGTACCGCCACCATTAAGGCGAGGCTTGCTGAGACCTACCGGCGCGAATATGAAAATTTCGTTCAGAAGCCGGGAGAGTCTATGGACGACTTGTTTGGTCGGTTTCAATCAATCATTAACAAGTTGCGTGTCAACTTCGCCCCCGCTGCTCTTCCATACTCCGACCATCAGCAGGCTGTCAAATTGTTGTATGCGTTGGACAGAAAAGTATGGGAGATCAAGGTGAACTCCATCATAGAGTCGGCGGGGTATGACACGATCGGTGTGGAGGAGCTCTATAGTAAGCTCAAGGCCACAGAAGTAGATTACAAGATGAGGGAGTCCCTCACTTGTTTAGGTTCCAAGAGTCTGGCCTTGGCTACTGCCTCCGGTGAGGCTGTTACTAACCCCCTATTTCACAACTTCTCGTTTTCTGCTTTGATGTCTGTGACAGAGGAGCAGTTGGCGATGCTTTGGGATGAAGAGCTTTGCCTGATGTCTAGTTGCTTTCAGCGCGCCTACGACAACCGGATGAGCAAGAACAGGGGCGAGAGGCCCAAGTGCTTTGAGTGCGGAGAGATCGGCCACTTCATCGCCGAGTGCCCGAACAATAACAACAACTACTACAAGAAGGGCAAGAACTACTCCCGCGACTCCGACTCAAGCAGACACCACTCACGTGACTCTGACAAGTACCGCTCCAGCAAGAGGGACAAGGAACTCGAGAAGAAGTTCAAGAGCTTCCTGAAGGACAACCGGAGGCGTGAGAAGGTTTTCCTTGCCGAAGTGAGCGAACGCTACACCAAGCCGGCAACCTCTTCTACCTCCTCAAGTTCAGTGAGTCTTGCCCCTATCTTGCTAGTGAGCTTGCTGTGCTAAAGGAGAAGTTTGAGGGGCAGCTCAAGGAGCTTGAGGAGCTTAGGGCTAGGCCTGCACTTTTGGGTGCTTGTTTGGTCTGTCCTACTTTGAGGAGTGAGTTAGAGCAGTTAAGAGCTGACTTTGAGGTGCTTTCAGCACCATCTGACCATTGTGAGAACTGTCTTACCCTTATGAATGCAGCTGGTGGACAGGGATGCCACCATTAGAAAGCTGGAGAAAGCTGCTCCTGTGATTCCCTCCTTAGACTGTGATTCTTGTGCTGCCCAAACTTTAGTTCTGGAGGATCTAAGAGAGGAAGTGTTGTCTTTACAAGATGACAACAATAGGTTGAGAGAGGTGCTGAGTTGGGTATATGCAAGGCAACCCCAACTAGAGATGATCATAAAGAGCACCAAGAGAGTCGAGGGTGACATGAGTGGTTTTGGGTTTGGAGAGAGCAGTGCCTCGGGTAAGAAGAGAGCTCCAATCAAGCTTAAGACTGCCTCTCCCCAGCCTACTGTTGATGGGGTTTTCCACGAGCCACCTAGGGCTACCCCAAAGAAGCAGTACTGGACACCCAAGCCCCCACAGGCTAAGCTAGAGAAGATAATTGAGGAAGAGCTTAAGCCCAAGGGCAAGAAGCCAGTCCAGCAGTCTGAGCCACCCAAGGCCACACCACCTAAGCCTAAGTCCCAGCCTAACCCTGTTTCTAGGAGGCCTGTCTACCACTGTGAGTTTTGCCAGCGGAATGGCCACCTAGAGGAGTTTTGCTTCAGGAGGAAGCGGGTTGAGAGGCAGGAGCGAGCTTGGGGGAACCGGGATCAGTTCTACCAGGGTGGTAGGCAAGATCCTCCCCACCATGGTGAGATGAGAGACCGCTTTGCTGGTGGGAGGCGTGGAGACGGCTTTCAGGCCCGTGCTCCTGGTGGTGAGAGACGCTTTGCCGGTAGAGCTCCTAGTCGTTTTCAGTGCGGCTATGGACCTCATGACCGAGGCTTTGGGAGAGATTTTGAGAGGTCACGCTTTGGAGGTCGTGGTTACTCTGGTCGTGTTAGTGAGTTCTTTGACTGTGCTTACCCCTTGTTTGAGCAGATGGCTCGGCACTGGTTGAGCAGTTTCACTAACCCAGTGTCGGACCGTCTGCCCCTCCATACTATCACTGATCTTGCAGGTTTGAGTTCTAGAGAATGTGTGATGAATGAGACTTGATGGTTCTCCAGGCTCTGAAGTTGCTCATGTGGGCTTGTATCCTTTGTACAGTTGAGAGCTTTGCTCATTGCTCTCCTATGTATTTTGTTTAGCTTGTGCCATTTGTTTTGTATTTCTTTTTGTACTTAGCATTCATGCTTGTATGCTTGGTGGACTAGCCACATATCATGCTAGCTTTCCTGATGCTAGTTGTGTGCCTCCTTTGCTAGTTTGGTCTTCCTTGCATGCTTGCCTGTGATCCTTGTGAATCTCGTGCCATGCTTTCTCAGTTTTGACATGTTATTCACTTGTGATCAGTTTGACTGTTCTTAGATTGTTCTTCTATTTAGTAGATTTTGCATGCTAGGTTTGTTTTTGTTTTGGTAGGTTAGCCACCTGACTTGCTAGCTTGTGTGATCCTTTCTTATAACATGTCATGCTAGTTTGCTTGTGTTGGTGGACAAGTCACCTTTATCTGTTAGCCTGTGACAGCTCATGAACATCATGCCATGTGACTTTTCAAGCGGCTATTAGCTAAGAGTCTTTCAAGTGGTATTGTTCTTGGCATGCTATTCATGTGATATCACTCTTGTGATGCTTGCTCAAGCATAATCTCATGTAGTCTAGCTACCTTGTCTCATGACTTGGTTACCTTTGCCTTGGGTAGTGTAGACTTGTGCGTAATCGTTTTGCTTGAGCTAGTTTTTCTATATGTGTGCTCACTTTGTTTTGCAGGAATCATGCTTTATGCTTAATCCCACAAGTGGTACTTTCCACAAGTGGCTTCTGTTATGCATGTTTGCCTGCTCTAACCCCCTAACTTGAGCCATGGACCTTTTTAGTTCATTGGGTTCTTTTGGTTTTCTTGGTTCTAGCTTTTGTACAGCTAGATGGCTCATTTTGAGGGGGAGCTTCATCTCTGCTTCATCACCTTGGAGGACACCTATGCAACTACTTCCACTACTACATGTGTTCCACCACTACAAGGACCGCTTCCTGTACATGCAGAATGGACCCGCTAAGGATGCAGGGGAGGTGACCTTAGGGCATGCATGCACACCAAAAGGTCCAGTGGGATCGCCTCAAGCTTTTGAGCTTGTCAGGTATGTGATGTGGTTCTTGTCTTCCTTTGGGAAGACTTTGGTCTTGGCTTCTTCGAAGGTTTTTCTGCATGTTTGGATCATATCATGCATTGCATTCATGTACATATGCATTTTCACTTACACTAGCACTAGAGCTCTTTTGGAATGACTAGTTAGTATTTGCTTGTGCTAGTTTGTACAGTTACTTGCTTGATCATGGTTAGCTTAGCTCTCTTGAGTCTATTGGATACTAATTGTGAACTGAGTTATTTTATCTCTTGAAAATCTAAAACCATGATCACCACTTGTTTTGGCTACTAGCATGTGTAGACTGAATTTGCTTATGCTATCTTGTACCTGCCTAGTATGCCATGTCCTTTGCTATGGAATCAAATATGCAACTTGAACTTATTGCTTTACATGGTTATATTGTGCTAAATGCAAAATGATTAAAAAATTGATATAAAAAGAAAACCATGTGATTTGAGCTGAATTGAAAGATCCAGGAGGGGTGCTTGACCTAAAATGTGTCAATAAGAGTGACCAGACAAGCTACTAACCCCTGGCAGGCTTATTTTGGAAAGATCCAGGTGGGTTGCTTGATCTAAAACGTGTCGTCAAAAGTGACTTGACAAGCAATAACCCCTGGCAGCCTTAATTGACAAATCAAGCCTGTTTGCATAAGAATTCAAGTTTGCTTAGAATCCTTGTTTTGAAAAGCTAACTTGTGTAGATACTTGCTAGCCTTTGCAGTTCATGTTTATCATGTTAGTTGGCTAGGCTAAGTAGTGATACTTTCTTTTATACAATCCTGAAAACCATGCTTGCTCTTGATTATTATGAGATAGACTATTTGAACTTGTTGCATGCTACTTTGCCCTCACTTGCTCTGTATGCTAGAACTTGTGATTCCTAGCTTTTCATCCCTTTGAGCTCTTTCAGCAACACTCCTTGCATATCATGGCATATTTTGAGGGGGAGTTGTCTAGTTCAGGGGGAGTTGAGTTCAAGGAACCCTTGATGTGTCCATTGTCAACAAGGGGGAGAAATTGTGCTTCCCAGGGGGAGAAATGTCACAATGTGGACAAAGGGGGAGAACTCGGGAGAGATTTAGTTGAGGGGGAGTCTTGCACTCATATTGCATTTATGAGGATGCATTTCAGGGGGAATTTGAGCTTTTAGCATGCTCTTTGCATCGGTGCGTTGAGCCTTTTGCCTCTGTCTTGAGGAGCCGATGCTTTGCCTTCTTTTGTTGCTTCAAGCTGCCTTGTGTTTTGCCTTCGTTTGGTTTTGGGCAGCTTGAGCAATTGTTTTGTTTTCTTCTTTCTTGTTCAGTTTTACGCTTTTCTCTTGTCTTTGTTCTATTTCAGGTTACAGGTTGAAGGTGTTGACAATGCACTCATCAAGGGAGAGATTGAGAGCCAATGGATCGGCCTCATTGCTCTCCTGGTGTGATGAGTGATTGTCAACGGTGAACAAGTCCCGGATGGACTTGGGCAAAAGTCCTCCGATGGACAGGAGGCCCTCCGATGGACTGGAGGTAGGTGATGAAGACCTCGATGGACTGAGGCACAAGTCCTACGATGGACTGGAGGCAAAGCTCGACGTCGGTAGGCCATAGAAGCTCGGTACACGGAGGGGTGGTTCGGCGACGTTGGTATAAGCCCTCCGATGGACCGCGAGACAACTCTGATGGACTGGAGAAGCCCGGTGCCACCGTGGTGCTCCAACTCGAGTGCATGGCGCGAAGGCGTGAGAGGAAGGCTTTGGCGGCTTCGGCTCAAAACCGCCACCCAAGCTATCAAGCCTTGGTGACTTGGGCCACAACTTGCCAAGATAGAAGAGAAGGGCCCAATCCGGCCCGAATGGAGACTTCCTAAAATTTCCCGGTATCTGACTTCAAAACCAGGGGTGAGCGGCGGATTGGACTACTGGCCACGTGGAGCACGTCAGAAGATTGCATGGAACTTACGAAGATCAAGACTTCATCGTGGTCATCCATCCCCGATATTTCAGGTCTTTTTCTGTTTAAGCCCCTCAGGGCGTTGGTAGTGTAAGGGTCTTTATGTAAAACTGCCAAAACTGAGTCTAGGTATAAATAGCCTAAGAGATGGTCATTAGAACCTCTCTTGGCTGCTAGGGTTAGTGTCTTGTGCTGTGATTTTCGTTCCTAAGCTTTGAGCATCAAGTTTAGGTGGGTTAGGGTGAGATCTAACCACCAAATCAAGAGGGAAGGTGAGGGCGGTTGCTTAGGACGAAATCCTTCGTTGCAATCTGATCTAAGACCTCTTTTGAGGCTTCTAATCGAAGTGATTTCGGCTGCAAGTTGTGTGTGCCTTGTTCCTCCCTTTTCCCTTTGGTTTTTGGATTCAATTCTTGGCTTTTCGGGTGTTTGCTTTGGCCGAGGTTGAATCCCTTCTTTTGTTTGTGGTTTGGACTTGCAAGGACATGGAGATTATGTCTTAGAACATCTCAATCCCGAAGGATTGCCACGAGCAAGTTCTTCTTGAGCTTTCCCCTTTTCTTGCCCAAAGGTTAGCTCTTCACGAGATCTAAAATTCCCGTTTATCCCTTGATCTTTTTCCATAGATCTTTTGGGGATAGCTTTGGAATGGAGCTAGGATAGTGTGTGCAAAATTTCGTGAAGATTGGTGAAGGTTTGGTCAAGTTTTGGATTCGGAAGCTCAAGTTTCGTGTGGCTGTTTTTCAGTCTGTCTATAACGTCCGGTGATTTTCTATTTCGTCCGGTGTTTATTTCAGTAGTCAAATGTGCTCCAAATGACTTGAAATTTTGTCGAGCCCTTTTCATGTAAATCATAAAGCTCCCATAAAAATTTCAGAATTTTTGGAGGTGTTTTGACCTGGTTTTCGTATTTTCTCTTTGGAGGTAGGTCTGCCTGTTTCTGAGCACCGGACGGTCCGGTGTGCATATCACCGGACGGTCCGGTGAGTGTTGGAGTTTCATTTCTTCTCATTTTGAGCTGAAAATTTGTGGAGTTGTTTCTTGGCCCCTTTTCAAGCTGCTGTAAAAATTTCATAATTTTTGGAGTTGTTTTGGTTGGGTTTATTTGAAAGTGTTTCGGAGTGTCAGTCTGTGAACACCGGACGGCCCGGTGCTCCATCACCGGACGGTCCGGTGATCACAACTTGCTCCAATTGCCCTGAATTTTTCTAGAACTGTTCTTGGTTGTCTTGTGAGGTTGTAATATTTTTTGGGGATTTTTTGGAGCTCTTGTTAGAGGATTTTGACAATTTTCTTTGCAGCCATGTCCGGCTGAAATCTGCAGTCTTTCCGAGCTAGTTCGCTTTGCGTCCTTTTCTTGAGTGGTGTGCGAGCTTCCGGTTTGTGCTTGGTACGTATCTGTTCAGTGAACGGTACCAAGCACGCGTTGTGAGTTAGATAAGTATCCTCTCAGTGGACGGTGTCTAGCTTTGTTGTGGGTGTTGTTTCAGTTTGTACTGCGGGGGATTGAGTTTGAGTTTTCAAGTGCTCCTGTTCACCCCCCTCTAGTCGCACGTCTCGGTCCTACAGCGGCGAAGGACGGCCGGCGGCGGCGGATGAGGAGAGGCGACGAGGGTGACGGCTCGGGCGGCGGTGCTCGGAGGACCTAGGGTACGGGCACGGGCACAGGATGAATGAGTGAAGGGATATGGACTTGGGCCCCACCGCTTTATGTCTTAAAAGGGGCCAACCCTAACCGCCGGGGCACCATCGGACGGTCTGATGGTCAGACCATCAGACGGTCTTTTGGTGCATCGGACGAGTTAGGCAGGAGAATTGGAAAGGAGCCGCTGGGACCATCAGATGGTCCGATGGTCAGACCATCAGACGAGTTAGACAGGAGGGGTGGTTTGGCACTTGGAGGACCATCGGACGGTCTGATGGTTGGACCATCAGACGGTCCGATGGTGGCAACAGACGCAGAATTAGCTGAATTGCTCCTTTTCTTGTCCAACTTTTTGAAGATTCAAATAAACACAAGTATGGACAATCCAAGGTGAAACCCTTACCCCTCAAACCCTCTAAAATATTTGCATTCTCTCATGCTTTATGTATAGTTTTGGTTTTTCAAACATGAACTCCAAATCCAATAAAATTGGCAATTAAGAACCAACACATGTATGGGTCTATCCGTAGGAGAACTAGAGATGATAAGCTCCTGTCCCGGAGGGATTTGACCCAATAGGAATGAAAAACAATGCCAAACCTTTGCTCTATTCTCTTTTCATGACTTGAGATGCTTGCACATGAAACAAGTCTCCATATCATCAAGAGTGCTCCTTTGTGACGCTACTGGATGCATATGCAAGTGCAAACTACAACAAGCATGGATAGGAATTGAAACATGCGTGCACATCTATATGACAAGGAATGCAATGCTCGTAAAAATTTAAATCTACACTTGCCACATTTACTCCTTCCACAAGCTTCTTCAAGAGGAGCCATTCTTCGTGCCATGAGCGAAACCATGTTTCACCGGCTCATGCAAGACCCTTGCTCTTCTCTATCTTGCAGTGGTTAGGCAAGTACTTACTCCTAGATGATGCAAATTATATGGCATGGCAACTTACATGATCGTTCTAGCATCTAACATGTTTAGCTCACCTCGTAACTTGCTAAAAGTACTCTCATCTAGTGGCTTAGTGAAGATGTCCGCCAATTGCTCCTTAGTTCCTACATTCTGCAAGAGGATGTCTCTCTTTGCGACGTGGTCCCTTATGAAGTGATGGCGAATATCTATGTGCTTGGTTCGAGAGTGTTGGACCGGATTGTTGGAAAGCTTAACCGCGCTCTCGTTGTCACAAAGGAGAGGGATCCTAGAAAGCTCCACTCCGTAATCCTTGAGCATTTGCTTCATATATAGAAGTTGGGCACAACAAGACCTGGCCGCTATATATTCTGCTTCCGCAGTGGACAAGGATACACAATTTTGCTTTTTGGACGACCACGAAACGAGCGAGAGCCCTAGCAAGTAGCAACCCCCAGAGCTACTCTTACGCTCAACTTGGCATCCGGCAAAGTCCGAATCCGAGTAGCCCAAGAGTTCAAAACTAGCGCCCTTGGGGTACCACAAGCCTATGCTAGGGGTGTGCTTGAGATACCTTAGGATTCTCTTCACCGCGGTGAGGTGAGACACCTTGGGATCCGCTTGAAACCGGGCACACAAGCACACACTAAACATGATATCTGGCCTAGAAGCACACAAGTAGAGAAGCGAACCTATCATGGACCAGTAGAGAGTTTGGTCCACCTTGATACCACTTTCGTCGGGGTCAAGCTTGGTGTTGGTTGCCATTGGAGTTTCAATCGGCTTGCAATCATCCATCTTGAATCTCTTGAGTAAATCTCTTGTATACTTTTCTTGATAGATGAAAGTCCCTTCTTTTAGTTGCTTGATTTGAAACCCAAGGAAGAAAGTAAGCTCCCCGATCATTGACATTTCAAATTCCTTTGCCATCATCTTGCCAAACTCATTGCATAACTCTTCATTTGTTGACCCAAAAATGATATCATCAACATATACTTGGCAAACAAAGAGATCAGTATCCATCTTCTTGGTGAATAGGGTGGTGTCAACTCGGCCAATTGTGAACCCTTTCTCAATGAGGAAGTCCCTAAACCTCTCATACCAAGCTCGTGGTGCTTGCTTTAATCCATAGAGAGCTTTGGACAACCTATAGACATGATCGGGATGGTTCGGGTCTTCAAAACCGGGTGGTTGCTCAACATACACTAGCTCATTGATGTAGCCATTGAGAAATGCACTTTTCACATCCATTTGATAGAGCTTCATGTCATGATGGCATGCATAGGCAAGAAGAAACCGAATAGCCTCTAATCTTGCAACCGGAAAGCGACCTAGAGGGGGTGAATAGGTCGACAACTAAAAACCTACGACCCCAAAAACCCTCTCTTCTCACCCGTGTAGGATCACATAGCTAGGACAAGCTACTAACCCTAAGACACGTCGAGGAAAGCACTACACAGCACTCGCTCAAACGCCGAAAGAAAACGACACAAAATGAGCCTAGGATCGCCCTGGCAGCAACCACCGGACAGTCCGGTACAGAGCCACCGGACAGTCCGGTGGGGCACCCACCTGACGGAAAAGGTTGCCACCGGACGATATAGGCTGAGACCCTAACAGTCCCTCTGGACACCCACCGGACGGTATAGCCGAAGCCACCGGACGATATAGGTACCCACCGGACGATATAGGCCGAGAGCTTGACTCTCTGTAGCCACCGCCGGACGGTGGCCACTAAAAGCCCCGGGAGGCCGAGCCTTGTAGTCTCTGCCCGGGCTAAACCCTAGGCCACCAGACAGTCCGGTGCCTACCCACCGAACAGTCCGGTGGTGTTGAACAGGGCAGCCCGAGAGAAGAAAACAGCCCGAGAATCCTCAAAATCGATCCAAATCTTGACCAAATGGACTCCAAACTTCACGAAACTTTGCAAAGAGTTTTCTAGGCCATGGAGAAGCTCTTCACAGCAGATCAAGACCTAGGCTAGAGTTTTGCTCCACGGATTTGACTTGTCCCCGAAGTGAAGTCCAAGTGGCAAGAACGAAAGAGGAGGGGCTGCTCGTGGAATCAAAGATTGGGCAACACAACCACAACCAAAACCACATCCTAGCAGTCCAAAACACGTGCAATAGAAAGATCTTGTTCTTGCCCAAAGACAAACACACCAAAAGGCAAGAAAACGAAGATCAAAAGCCAATTAAGAGAGGGGCAAAGAAGCACACACAAGGGGCTGCTCGAAATCCATCTATTGATAGCCTCAAAGAGGTCTTAGATCCAGATTACAAGATGAAATTTCGTTCTCCAAGCTGCCACCCTACTTCCTACCCTCTATTTGTGGCCCTAGATCACTCTTAGGCGCTAATCTTGTTTGCTCTTGCTTGGGAGAACCAAAACCTAGGGTTTCTAGCCCTAAGCACAAGTCTAACCAGCCAAGAGAGATGACTAGGAGCAGCCATCTCCTTATTTATACTACACTCTATTGCCCTAAGGCAGTTTTGCACTTGACCCCCTATATTACAGACTCTTACACTAAAAAGGCCTGTAGAGGCTATAAAAGACCGCAATAACTCAGATGAACGGCCACGATGGAGTCCTCGACGTCTTCGGTTTCTCCGCCTTCGCTAGATGTCCTCCACGTGGTCAGTAGCTCATCCCTTGGGGGTAAGTCCGGCTTTTTGGCGAAACCGGCAACTGGGCCCTGGTTTTGACGGTGGAACCAGGAAATAATCTTGGGCCCCGGTTTTGACGCTCGAACCAGGAAACGCTTGTTGGACCTCCATAGGGTAGTGATTTTACGGCTCACGACACCGTTCCGACCCAAGGTCACACTTATGGGCCGGGCCTAACTTGGACAACAGCCCAAGCCACCTGCCAGTCCACTCGATAGGGATTTTGTCACGCCAAGTCCACTTTGGCGCCGCCTCCTATTACACTCGAGAGGTCACACTTAGGAGGTGCTCGCTCTTCCTTTAGCAAGTCTTCAGTGTTGACAAACGCTCATCACAGCCAGGACGAAAGACCAGACTCGATACACTTGAGTCCCTCAATCTCCCCCTTGATGAGTGCCTTGTCAACACCCTCACCAACCACCTGAAATCATAGACAAAGAAAAGAAAAGCTTAACAAAGAACAACAGAAGAAAGAAAAACAAGAAAAATCCACTCAAGTGCCCAAAAGCCAAAGAAAGGCAGAAACGAGAGCACAAGTAGTGAACAAAGCAAAACCAAAAGATGAGCCCCCTAAGACAAGGGTAACTGCTCAACGCAGCCGATCAACAAAGCATGGCCCCTCAAGAAAGAGGCAAAGCTCAACACAGCCATGCTAGAAGCAAAGGACCAGCTCCTCCAGAAAGAGGCAAAGGCTCGACACAGTTGGCCAAAAGAGCATGCTAAAACTCCAACTCCCCCTGCATTACAGCCCATCTCACAATGCAACTCTCCCCCTGGGGTGGTGCTCCCCCTAGGAAAATGCAGCTCTCCCCCTTAACTCAACTCCCCCTTGCTCAGAATCTCCCACTTGTCCAAGGTATCTCCCCTTTGTTCAAGGTTGGTGAGACAACTCTACCCCTTGTTGACAATGTACACATCAAACTCACATTCTCCCAAAAATATGAAGTGCAAATGCCATAAGTATATGAAAATGAGCTCATTCAGGGATGAAAAGCTAGTAAATACAAGTTCTAGCATACAGAGCATGTGAGGGCTACGGGGCATGCAACAAGCTCAAATGAACCTATCTCACACAGTTCAAGAGCAAAGCATGTGATTCAGGTTTGGTTAAAAGAAAGCATCACCACTTGACTTAGCCAACTAACAAGGTAAACATGAATAGCAAAGGCTAGTAAGCATCTGCACAAGTGAGCTCTCCAAAACAAGGATTCCAAAGCATACTTGAATTCTTATGCAAAACAAGCTTGATTTTATCAATTGAGGCTGCCAGGGGTTATTGCTTGTCTGGTTACTTTTGCCAACACGTTTTAGATCAAGCAACCTACTTGGATCTTTTTCAAACAAGCCTGCCAGGGGTTAGTAGCTTGCCTGGTCACTCTTTTTAGACACATTTTAGGTCAAAGCACCCCTCCTGGATCTTACAACTCAGCTCAAACCACATGGTTTCTTTTTATACCAATTAAGAACATATTTTTCATTTATCACATTTTACCATGTAAAGCAATAAGTACAAGTTGCAAAAAGATTCCATAGCAAAGGACATAGCATACTAGGCAGGTACAAGATAGCATACGCAAATTCAGCCTACACATGCTAGTAGCCAAACAAGTGATGATCATGTTTTGAGATTTTTAGAAAAACAAAAATGATTTAGCTCTCAAAAAGCATTCAATAGATCCAAAAGAGCTCAAGCCATCCAAGATCAAGCAAGCAATGTACAACCTAGCACAAGTAAATACTAACTACTCATACCAAAAGAGCTCAAGTGCTAGTGTATACTACAAATGTACATGATGCAATGCTTGAATATGATACAAAATGCATAAAGAAGCAAAAGAAAGCCAAAAGCAAAGGAAAAACCAAAAAGAGAACCTAAAAGCTACCAAAACTCCCCCTGACTAAAAGGGAAAGCAAACTCCCAACTCCCCTCTCAACCTCACAAAGATCTCTAGATCTAGGGGTTTGGTTTGGATATCAGCCACTTGGTTCTCACTTGCCACTTTCACTATGTCTATGGTGCCTTTCTCAAAGTTATCTCTCAAGAAGTGATATCTCACATCTATGTGCTTAGTCCTAGAGTGAAGAACTGGGTTCTTAGCAACACTAATGACACTGGAACTGTCACACAAGATGGGAATCCTTCCATAGGTAAGGCCATAGTCTCTCAAGGTAGCAAGCATACATAGGATCTGGGAGCAGTAGCTAGCAGCGGCAACATACTCTGCCTCACATGTGGAAGTGGCTACACTAGACTGCTTACGAGAAGACCAAGAGACAAGAGAGGAACCCAAAAACTGACAAGTACGACAAGTAGACTTGCGGTCTATCCGGCACCCAGCATGATACGAATCCGAAAAACCAAGGAGGGAAAGAGAGGAATCCGCGGAGTACCAAAGCCCAAACTCCGAGGTGAACTTGACATACCTCAGGATCCGCTTCACAGCGGTGCGATGCGACTCCCTCGGAGACGCATGAAAACGAGCGCATGTTGACGCTCGTTATGTACTAAAAATATGCTCCATTTTCATATAATTCTATATCTTTTCGAGAGTCAATCTTATCATTTAATCTTGTTTTGTTAACAAATAACCCCATTTTCGAGAATGCTCTTTGTTTTTGTGCATTATTAAATATTGCAGAAAATAGGTATAATTGTGACAATTTTGAGGATTTCTCGAATCAAGGATTTATGCTACAAGTCGAGGGAGGTGAGATGATTAATAAAAGAAAACAATTAAAGTCCAAAGAGAAGGAGAAGGTTCCGGAGGCTTAGGATTGCTTGAGTATGAAGAAATTGAAGACAAGGAAGGTTTATCAAGAGTCCGATCCAACCCCCAATTAAATCTCGAGATATTCTCGGATTCCAGGACAGCAGCACTTTGTGGGCCCACTTCGGAGACCTTAACGACGTCAAATGAAGAAAGTTTGAATACGAAAGTTGTAGATCTCTTCGAGCTCTACAATTTAGAGTCCGAGTTTGCATTATTTGGACTTCGGATGAGGAAGTTATGGTCGAAATACTAAGGGCTGCAAAATATGGAAAGCTGATTTTGGGAAGGACTAGGACAAGGACTTCTTCTCCAAGCAAGGGCTTCATGGACGCCCAAGAACCTTCAAGACTCTTTAATATACATAGGAATAGGTCTACTAGGACTCTTGTAACCGACCTATTAGATTCCATGTATAGGGGACTCTCCGGAGTATAAATATATCGCCTCCCTAGAGGGAGAGGCATCCAATTCATTGTAAACTAGCGCTCTAAAGTTAGGGTTTAGGGTCCATCTTCGCAAGATTCGGTGAGAAGGAGATCTCGGCGAAATGAGGTGGCGAGAGGAGGCAGGATCAGAGGGGGTCGGCCGACCAAACCCCCTATGGTCGGCCGACCCCAGCTGTTCCCGGGGAGTTACGAGTTCATCTTCTGATATGTTGTTCGTCTCGTCGAGTTCGACAACTATGGACTTCAAGTTCATGATGTATCTCGAGTAACTCTCTGTTCTTCTTATTTTACTATGATAAACCTTGAGTTCGATCAATGAAATAGTCTCTTTGCTATCAGTTCTTTGTTTATGAATGATCTATGATCCATATCTTTGCAATGCTTCATCTCTACATGTGACTAGGCCTGGATTGTTTAAACCACATGTCTTTTAGTAGATCTTTTTACTTTAATTAGTTGAATGAATCTGCTCATGCTTAGAGATGGTTTAGGTTTGCTAGTTCGTCGATTACCTAGTTACTAGTGACAGTAGAGCCCGGGGAAAGGTTCGAGCAAGTCTATGACATTCATGATCATGTTTATTCTATGTTTCATGTTAGATCCATGCTCAGGGTAGTTCATAGTTTATAAGAAGTTTGTCTCATATCTCTTGCTAATTCCTTAGCCGTTTTAGCCTCTTTATCAATCTTGCTTTGATCCTATCAAGCCTTTGTTCTTGATCCAATATATGCTATAGTCTTGTTTTATATCCAGTTTATGCTATAGTTAGTTTCATATCTAGTTTGTGATTAGATTATCATTTATCATCCTTGGTTATATATAGATTAGATATAGATTAGCCAGTAATTAGACTCTCTTTTATCTTTGGTTATTTAGATCTATTAGAGCTAGTTAGTAATTGATTAATCCTTGATTAATAGCAGTTTAAACCTAGTTTTCCACGGATTGACAAAACGCTTGATACTCATCTCGGGGAAAGGCTACACCGATACTGTCACTTGCAGTATAAGGTTTGGCGTGCTTAAGTGCCGTCAACAAGCTTTTCTGGCGCCGTTGCCGGGGAAAACTATCGTTTAAGTTATTATTAATCTTGTATTAGCCTTTTACTACTAGTTTTGATAGTTAGTTTGTGTTTTCTAATTGTGTGATAATCTAGTTTTAATTGTGTGCTAGTCTAGTTTTAATTGTGTGATAGTTTTTCTAATTGTGTGGTAATAGTTTTCTAATTGCATTCTAATTAGTTAGTGTGTTCTAATTCTCTAGTTTGTGTTTAGTCTTTTGTGTTCTAATCTTAGTCTATTTTGTCTAGTGTTTTCTAATCTCAATCTTTAGTTATTTATTGTGCTTTAATTACATTCTTGTTCTCTAATTATGTTCTTATATTCATCATTTGTTCTTGTGTTCGTTCATCGTTCTTGTGTATTAGATTAACCCAGCAACTTTGCTGTCATTAGATTTTTTTTTGTTTTTGTGTTTGAGTTTTTGTGTTAGATATGACAACACTACAAGAACTTTGGATGAGCTTTACGTTGGGAGAGTCAACAATTCAAGGGCGACAAGAATCAAACGTGAAGCCAACAGCCAAATCCTACGAGCTGAACCCAGAGATCATCATATTTGCAGCTAAACTTCTTTCAGTGGAGCTGATTCAGAAAATCCATACAAGCACTTGGAGAAGATCAGTGAGATCTGCCACACATTCCAACAAGACGGAGTTCCAGAAGAGTGGGTTAAGTGGAACCTCTTTCCATTCGCACTCGTCGATAAAGCTCAGAGATGGTACAAACCTGCCTCAAGAGAAGCTCAAGGAGACTGGGGATTGCTAGTGGAGAAATTCGTCACCACATTCTTCTCCCCAGTCAGGGTGCACATGTTGAGAAAGCAAGTGTGGACCTTTGAGCAAAAAGAGAGTGAAGACATCGACGAAGCTTGGGAAAGATTCAACAATCTGCTTACTCAAGGACCGAAGCTTGGAGTGACATCTGATGTGGCACTGCAGACATTCTACTTTGGATTAACTTCAGAAGCTTTCATACATGTGAACACATGTGCTGGAGGATTCCTTTTGAGCAAGACAGTCAGTGAAGCTAGAAAATCTTATCCAATATCTGTTTGACCTCCAAGGAAGAGAGAGAAAGGAGAGAAAGAGAAGCCGAAGGAGCAGAGGTGGCGCCTACAGTAGAAGCTCAACTACCAACATTCTATACTCCAGTGTCATTTGCATTCGATGAAGATTTACACTGGATGACTTCTGACTTTGGAGAACCACTCAAGAGTGAAGGATCTCTCCCACAAGACCAGAGTGCAGGGGAGATGCTGCCAAAATGGTTCAAGCCAAATCAGGAAGAGATGCTCAAGACCACTCAACAGAAGAGAAGTTTGAGGAAAAGAGGACCAGCTACTTGCATTCAAGTCAACTGAAGCTAGTTCATGTTTAGTGGAAATGAAGATGTTAGAGTTACCATCAACATACATTGAAGAATCACTTCCATCAGACAAGCTAGTGGATGAATTTATTACAAGGGAAATGATGCAGAATTTTCAAGACAATCCTCACTCAGTGGCAGCTGATACAACTGAAGAAAGTGAAGATGAGTGGAGAAGACACTATCAATCAGATTGGATTTACTCAGCTTGTAGCAGCTCACTCAAGAAAGACTCCAGATACTCAGCTACTTCCTCATTTGTCAACACTGTATGTGCTACTCAAGACCTCACTCCAGAGAATTAGTATGTGACGAAGCTTGAAGATGAAGAGACTGATTCAACATCAACCATACTCAAGATTGAAGATTTAGAAGGACAACTTAGTGGTGAAATCGAGGATCTTCAAATTAAGGTGAATTCATTTCAAGATGTTGAGATTGAAATTCCTATTCAGAAGCCGAGGGATGAGCTCTTTGAAAATTTGAACCCAAGGTACGTAAATCTTTCTCAAAATTATATTTGTTTTGATGAATCTTTCAATTTGAATAAGTCTAATTTTGATTCTAAGCTTTGTTATGATAATAATCATATTTCTAGGCTAGATAATCAAGTTTATAGGCTAGATTTTCTTGAAAATGAAAATGAGGCTATTAGCTTTAACTTTGATAATTTTATGCCTAATAAACCTAAGTTAGAGAAAAAGATTAATATTGAATATATGATCCATGCTCTAGTTAATCACAATTTGCTTTGCTTTTGTAATTTGATCATAATTGTGATTATGGATGCTTATGTTATCACAAGTTTTGTAAATCCCGATCCTGTTAATATTCTTAAACTTGTGATAAAAATTAGTCTAGCTCTAGACTTTAAATTAAGCGCTTTTCGGGAGGCAACCCGTTTTTAGTTAGTTTATATTTTTGTTTTAGTTTTTTTTAGAAAGCTTAAACACCTTCCTTAGATTACTAATTTGTGGCTAATTACATAGAGAAATTTGGTTTAGATTGCATTCATATCATATCTCATGTTTCATTTAGATTGCATTTTGCATATATCACTATGTTGCATTTAGATTAAAGTTGCATGTTTGCATTTTAATTTAGCTTGGTTGATTAATTTACTTCATGATATGTGCTTTCATGTTTGTGTTAAATGCTGGATCCACATTTTTCCTTAGAAATTTTGTGTAAGCTTGGTGCTTAGACTAGATTGTTGATCATCATGATGAAATTCATTAAACCTTGCTAGTTATCCATGTTTATATTTCGTTGATTAGTTTATAAGCTTTGCAATGAGCTTTGTTTTTCTTGTGCTGTTATGAGTTGATAATCTTGATAAAACATGGTGTTTTAATCTTAGTTAATTTAAATCTTGATGGCTATAGAGAGACTTAGCAATCATGTTGTAGATGTGGTGTTTAGAACTTGATTTAATCATTGTCTTTGTTTATATGCTTATCTCATGCATGCATATACATTTGCACATTCATATACTCATACAGGTTTTATTAATCCTTGTTTTAACTAGAGTAATTAAGCCACAAGTTAGGAATCATTGGATGTGTTAGATGAAGGTAGATTCTATCTACTTCCCGATTATCACCCCGGGAGTAGATTTGTGCGCTCAATTTCTTTTGCAGGTATAGAGAGAATTTATAAAGATTGGAGGAACCTTTGGTGATGAAGATGAAGGAGAGCATTGAGGGAAAGTGTTTTAAGAACCAACACATATACCACCATGGTGCCCAAGGATTGAATATTGTAGTTGACAACTAGTTGTCAACACATATACCACCAACTCGTAAGAACATGTAAATTACTTCACCAAACTTTTATTACATCAGATGGTACATCACCGTACAACTCTACGTGGAAGTGGCCAATGAAGTGCCACTATCGCGAGGATAACAACTAACACCCACACAACGATATTAACTACAAAGAGGGGGTCATCAGAGTCTTGCGCCATGCGGGACTTCCTGCGGGTGACCCTATCCACAGACAAAGTTGGGTGCAGGACGGGACCTCTACTCAATGTCTTCGAGAATGAAGTCTGGATCTTCCTCTATAAAAATTAAGAATGGGGTGAGTACAAACGTACTCAGCAAGTCCAACCACACCCACGGAGGGGTATAAACATAATATAATGTACATAGTAAATTAAGGATAAGGCTAGGGTTTAATTTGCGAAAAGCTAATTTTTATGCAGGGGTTCATTTGAAAGCAAGGATTTTCAAAGCAAGTTTTCTTGTACCGAGTAACACGTAATGTTGATCCACATAGGATCCAAATTTTAAGTTGCTACCGGACTCCTCATCCGCCGTAGCACACGGCACAACTGCCGAACACTTTTCCAAAACAACTCACGCTAACCCATCCATTCCCAGAAGAAACACTAGTTATGTGACCACAACGTAACTCGCCCAGTACTGTGGGCACGGCTATTCGAATAGATTTTAACTCTACAGAGGTGTGCAACTTTACCCACAAGCGGGGTGCCACAGTCGATCACCGTAGTGTTGGTGCAGATCCCAACAAAGCCATTACCCACCTTAGCTAGATCTGACTAGCCATCACGGGATTCACCAAGGGGTCATTGACCTATCACAGAGGTTTTAACCCGGGCATAAGTCACACAGAGCTAATCCCTTCTCCTTGATCACCCATTGCTCTCAGCTCACCTGATGGCTATCAGACTAACTAGTGGAGTTTATGCTAAGCCGTTGCCCATTCAACGGTCGAGTGGTTTGCACGATAGTGGAGTTAGGTGAGATGACACACCAACTCGGTCCTTAATTGTGACAGGATGGATATCTCCCTTCCTTACTCAACCACACAGGTACGAGCACACCACTCGGCAATTCACACAGAAGTGCCATCCATCTCGTCTAAGTTTATCTTTCGAAAACCTCACATTTTTCCCTTCCCACACACTCACACCTTTTTTTGTATAAAACAAGTCATATCATTTTTAAGGTCCTAAGCGCTCTAGTATCGATTAACGTCCAAACAGATCACATTCAAACGTTAATCTAGGTGGTCAAGGAATAGTTATAACACATCAAGGGGTGGCTATCCAACCATGTTTTCAGCAGGCAAAACATATGCAATTTTATAAAATAGGCCAATAGGTTGCGTTTGTAAAAACTAGGATAAAACATGCATCAAAGGGTGGAATTTAACTTGCCGTCTTCAAAGCCTTCCGGGAGGTCCTGATCGAAGTACTGTCCTTCGAGCTCGGGGTCACGGAACTGGTCCTCATTTGCTTGCTCGCAGTACTACTCGTCGACAGGTTCTCCTTCGTTCACACCGTGATCTACGACTCGTACAAACAAACACATAATCAATAAAAGTTTTATCGTTGAGCTCGAATCGGGAACTATTAAGATATGGAGATAGGAGTAATACTTTTGGGTGGTTTCCTAATGGCATGGCCAAAACTATGTTAGGATTGGCATGGTAAAGTTTCGGATCGATCGGAGATTGTTTGGCGCATGAAATGATAGGCCAAAGGGGGATTTAGGGTTAAATAAGAATCCAGGGGCTCATTTGTAAATAGTTTTGGAATAGAAAAGGACTTAGTTGTAATTTCTAGAAATATTTGGGGCATACTTAAAGGTGTAGGGGCTTATTTAGAATTAAACTTATATGATGGAAGGCTAGTTCCCTAAATAAATAAAAGTGGAAGGGCCTTTATACAAAAGTGACATATAAGGGGGGTTCTTTAGGAAATAGAGGGAAGGCCAGGGGTTTTTAGGCAAAATGCCCTCTTCTTCCTCCTCCCTCCACGGGAAACAGAGGAGGGGGGCGCATGGCGCCGGTGGCCCTGTGGGCTTGTGGCGGCCGGGGAGGTGAGGGAAAGGAGGAGGGAGGCATGTGGGATCGATCCCCCTCCTCGATTTGAGGGGTGGCGGCCCGTAGAGGCGGCGCCATGGCGGCAGGCGGCGGCCGGCCCTGGCCGGTGCGGTGGCGGCGTTGTAGGGCCCCGGCGGCTACTAGAGCTAGGGGAAAACGGCGAGGGGACCGAGGATACCCTGCTGCTCTTCTCACCTTGGCCTGGGATGGAGCGAGGAGGTGGCGCGGCTATGGCAGGCGGCGGCCGGCTTCGGCGTACGTGGCGGCGGCGTTGTGGCGAAGGGGAGAGGGCGTGCGGTGGCCGGGTGGCTTGTGGAGCCTGAGAGCGACCCGGAGGCCCTATTTAAAGGCGAGCTAAGGCGGTGGAGGAGGAGCGCGGCGGTGGAGGCGGTCAGCGAGCTCGGTGGGGCGCCTTAATGGCGTTCGGCCGCTTGCGGGTGTCGGCGGCGCGATTCGCGGTGGGGACGTGACGTCTCGGGCAGCAGGCACGTGGGGTGGCAGGCTGTGGAGCTCGGTGTCGAGCTGTGCGGGCCCGAGCATCGAAACGGGGCGCTGTGCATGCTGTGCGGCTCGGCAGACGGCGCGGCGAGGCGGCCAGGCGACGGGACGCGTCGGCGAGCGGTTCGGCGAGCGGCGCGGCGAGCAGCACGTTCGCGTGGTGCGCGTGGGCGCGCGCGCGTGGAGCGCGTGGGGTGGCCGGGCGGGATGAGCAGGCAAGCGCGGGGAGCAGGCACGTGCCGCGCGCGGGGAGTGAGCGGCGGCGAGCTGCTGCCGCTGCGCGCGGGAGGGCGAGGTCGGGGAGCCGGGGCCGGACGTGCGCGGGCCGAGCGGCGCTCGGGATCGCACGGTAGGAGAGGGAGAAGGGAGAGAGAAGGAAGGGAGGAGGAGGAGGAAAAAATAAAAGGAAGGAAAATGGAAAAAGGGAAAAAGAAAAAGAAAAGAAAAGGAGAGAGAGAGAGAGTGAGCGCGCGCCGGCAATATTCGCGATCAGCGGCCGCGCATAGGGATAGGCCGCCGAGCGGCGCGGGATGGGATGGCGGCGGGGAAAAAGAGAAAGAGCGAGGTACGGCCGGCGAAAAAAGGAAAGATGGAACGATGAATGAAATCGGGTGTTGGGACAGCGAAGGTTTCTGGGAAGGTATTAGGGTTTCGGGTTAACCGAGCTCGACGATGAAAAAGAATTTTGAAAAAATATTTTTAGCGTGTGATTTATTTGGTGAATTTTTCGGGATGTCACAAACCTACCCCACTTAAAATGAATCTCGTCCTCGAGATTCGGCTAGCTCCTAAACAGATGGGGAAATTCCTTCTTCAGAGCATCTTCACGTTCCCATGTAGCTTCTTCTACTCCATGTCTGCTCCACTGAACTCTGCAAATCCGTACTTTGGAGTTTCTTGTCCTTCTGGTGACAGTGTCCAAAATCTTGACAGGTACTTCCTGGTACCAAAGATCTGTCTTTAGATCTATTTCTTCTTCTGGCACATGCTCTTTCTCCGGTACTCTCAAACATCTCCTTAGCTGGAACACATGGAACACTGGGTGTATATCCGACATTCCTTCTGGTAGCTCCATTCGGTATGCTCCGGCTCCGACTTTCTTCAGAACTTGGTATGGTCCAATGTACCGAGGGGCCAACTTTCCTTGTACCTGAAATCTTCGAGTTCCCCGAATAGGTGAAACCTTAAGATAGACGAACTCTCCCGGGTTGAAGCTTATTTCTCGTCTCTTTTTGTCTGTGTAGCTCTTTTATCGGGACTGAGCTGCTTTCAACTTTTCGCGGATTTCTACTACTCTTTCTTCTGATTCCTTTATGAGTGCAGGTCCAACTAAGGCACATTCTCCAACTTCTGACCACATCAGAGGAGTCCTGCATTTTCTTCCATAAAGAGCTTCAAAAGGTGACATGCCTAAACTCGCTTGATAACCGTTGTTGTATGAAAATTCCGCATAAGGTAAACTCTGCTCCCAATCCTTGCCATAGGTAAGGACACATGCTCTCAACATATCCTCCATAATCTGATTGACCCTTTCCGTTTGACCATCCGTTTGTGGGTGATAGGCGGAGCTGAAGTCCAATTTGGTGCCCATGGCTTTATGTAAACTTTTCCAAAACCTAGAGGTGAATTGAGTCCCTCTGTCTGAAACAATTCTGCTAGGCACACCATGCAACTTTACTATGTTCTCCACATATAGCTTGGCTAGCTTTTCTCCACCATAGTTGGTCCGTACGGGTATGAAATGAGCCGCTTTAGTGAGTCGGTCCACTATTACCCATATGGAGTCATGTCCTTTCTGTGTTCTGAGCAAACCCACTACAAAGTCCATTCCTATCTCATCCCATTTCCAAACCGGGATGGGTAGGGGTTGCAACAATCCTGCTGGCTTCTGATGTTTGGCCTTGATCCTCTGACACGTATCACAATGGGCGACAAATCGTGCAATATCCACCTCCATTCCTTTCCACCAATATTTTTGTTTTAAATCCATATACATCTTGGTGGATCCTGGGTGGATGGAGTAGGCTGAGTCATGGGCTTCATCCATGATTATTTGCTGGAAGTCTCCTTTTTGGGGCACACAAATCCTATTTTTATACCATAGAGTTCCCTTGTTATCCACTCTAAAGTCCGGTGCCTTATTTTCTCCAGTATATTTGTGGATCTTCATTAAATCCTTATCCGACCGTTGGGCCTTTCTAATTCTATCCTCTAGTGTGGATTGGATGTTCAGCACGTGGCTGGAGCCTCGAGAGACAATGTGCACATTCAATCGTGCCATTTCATCTCACAGATGATCATCCTTGGGTCCATAGGATTTCCGGCTTAAGGCATCGGCTACTACATTCGCTTTTCCGGGGTGGTAATGGATTTTCAAATTATAATCCTTAACCAATTCCAACCATCTTCTTTGCCTTAAGTTCAAATCCGGCTGGGTGAAGATATACTTCAAACTCTTATGGTCGGTGTAAATCTCACATTTATTTCCAATCAAATAATGTCTCTAAATCTTAAGGGCATGCACTACGGCTGCAAATTCCAAATCATGGGTTGGATAATTCTGCTCATGAGACCTGAGTTGGCGGGAAGTGTATGAAACAACTTTCCCGTCTTGCATCAGCACACACCCTAATCCTTGTCGGGATGCATCACAATAAATGACAAAATCCCGATGAATGTTCGGTAGGGTCAGTACTGGATTGGTTGTCAACCTTTGCTTCAATTCCTGAAAACTCCTTTCGCAGGATTCTGTCCAAACGAACTTCTTTTCCTTCTTAAGTAGTTCCGTCATGGGCCGGGCTATCTTGGAGAATCCTTCGATAAATCTTCGATAATACCCAGCTAATCCAAGAAAGCTTCTGATTTCACTAACATTAGTTGGTTGCTGCCAATTGGAAACCGCTTCGACTTTCTCAGGGTCGACTGCTACTCCTTCTGCGATCAGAATATGCCCAAGAAAAGCCACTTTCTCTAGCCGAAATTCACACTTGCTGAATTTCGCATAGAGTTTGTTTGCTCTCAACTTTTCCAAAACTACCCTCAGATGCTGCTCGTGCTCCTGGACACTCTTCGAGTAAATAAGTATGTCGTCGATGAAGACTACGACGAACTTATCCAATTCATCCATAAACACCTTGTTCATGAGGTTCATGAAATAAGCAGGTGCATTAGCGAGTCCAAAGGATATCACAGTGAACTCAAACTGCCCGTAACGGGTGACAAAAGCTGTCTTTGGGATGTCGCTTTCTCTAATCTTGAGCTGAAAATATCCTGACCTCAGATCAATCTTGGAGAAGTACTTGGCTCCTTTCAGTTGATCGAAAAGATCATCAATCCTAGGGAGGGGGTACTTATTCTTGATGGTAACTTCGTTCAGCGCCCGATAATCTACACACAACCTCATACTCCCATCATTCTTCTTGACAAATAGGACTGGGGCTCCCCAAGGCGACGAGCTTGGCCTGATGAAGCCAATTTGTTGTAGTTCTTCTAGTTGCTTCTTTAGTTCTGCTAATTCAGAGGTTGTCATCCGATAGGGTCTCTTGGCTATGGGAGAGGTTCCAGGGACAAGGTCGATGACAAACTCTATATCCCTATCCGGTGGCATTCCGGGAAATTCTTCAGGGAAAACATCCGGGTATTCGTTTACTACTGGGACTTCTTCCAAGGACTTGACTTCCATGCTAAACACCATTGGGTCTGATCCTCTTACCCGGGTATGGCAGGTCACTCGTACTCCTTCCAGGTTTGTTAGGCATACCACCTTGTCAGTACAACCTATGAGACCATTGTGTCGGCTTAACTAGTCCATTCCAAGAATCACGTCTATTCCCTTAGACTTAAGCACTACTAGGTCTGCTAGGAATTCTACCCTACTTAAATTGATCCTTACCCGTAGACAACCTAGTTGACACTTGATGTCACCTCCAGACGTCCGGGTTAATAGGGGTGTTTTTGGTAGTACTGTAGGTATATTGTGCTTTTCCACAAAACTCGAGGATATGAATGAGTGTGATGCTCCAGAATCAAATAGTACTGTTGCAAGAGCTGAGCTGACTAGGTACTCACCGAGCACTACACCCTGAGCTCCTTGAGCCTCCTGCACGTTGATGTGGTTGATGCGGGCTCGTCCAAATGACTGTTGGGGCCGCCTCATCTGCTGACTGTTGTTGTTGATGTTGTTGTTGTTGTTGTGGATGGACACTCGATTGGCACCTGACAGAACTGGCCTTGGTCCATTCACAGAGTTGGAGGAAGCTGATGTGGCAGGCTTGTTCTTGGCATATGGGCAGTTGGCAATGAAATGTCCTATCTCACGGCAGTTGAAACAGGCCCTAGCATTGCTGTTGTTGGTGGTGACCTGGCTTGCATTGCTCTGCGGGGCCTTCATGGTGTTGTGGCTCCTGAGTTGTGTGTTAGGGGGCTGTGGGCCTGTCACCTGAGACTGAGTCCTATACTGCATTGGGGCCTAAGATCTTGGTGCAGTGTAGCTGAAGCTTCTTGGTTTCTGAAAGCATTCCTGCTGACGGGCCTTGCTTTTCAGAAATTTGCGCTTGTTATCCTTCCTTTCTTCAGCTTTGGCCCTTTTCTGTGAGAATAGCCTTGTTCATCAGAGTATTGAAGTCGGGGTAGATCTGAGGGGTAAGCAAGGTTTGGAGTTCTGGGTTCAGTCCCTTCTTGAACATGTCCTGCTTCTTTTCGTCATCGTTCACTTCCTCTGGTGCATATCAGGCTAGCTCCATGAACTGGTGGGTGTACTCTTCCACCGACATGCTTCCTTGCTGCAGTGCGCGGAACTCATCCGCCTTGCGCTTCATGGTGGCCGAGGGGATATGATAGCGGTGGAACTCCTTCACGAATTCCTTCCAAGTGATAGTGGAGGCATCTTCGGCAGCAGCGCAGTAATTCTCCCACCAGGCTAAGGCAGTCCCGGTGAGTTGGTGGGCTGCCAGAAGGACTTTGTCTCGATCTTGGCATTCGAACGGCTCGAGCTTCCTCTGAATTACATGTAGCCAGTCATCTGCATCCAAGGGGTTGCTGGATCCGGCAAAGGTGGGCGGCTTGGTCCTCAGAAAAGCTGTCAGCTTGTCATTCATGGTTTGCTCTCGTGGCCGCTTGTTGACGAGGGCATTGGCCAGTGTTTCCAGTATGAGGGTCTGGTTGTGTATTATCTGTGACAGGTCTCCGAGGGGTGGTGGTGGTGGCAGTGGCACTTCTTGATTTTCTCCTCCGTTCTGGCTCACTTCGTGTTCTTCCTGAGGAGGGTTCTGCCCATTAGGTTGTACTCCTGCATCAGCGGCTACAAGGGTCCGATTGCGGGAGGCCCTCGTACCGCTTCGGGAAGCCATCTGTAGATTGGGTAGAGTCTTTGTGAGATTGGGATTAGGATTAAGTGATGTTTAAGTTGTTTAATTCGTATTTTTGAAAAGGCAGAATCTACCTTCTGCCGGAAAGCACACAACTATCAAGCACACGACATAACAAGCAACAAGCACAAATAACTTTATTACTGCAAGAGAGGGTACAACACGGGGACAATACTAAAACGCGTACTACACGTCTAGGTATAGGTTCACACTTAAGTGTACAACTTAAGCCAAAGGGGCTGGGTGGGTACAACACTAGGATGGCATCGGTCATTCTACTCACGGGGCGAGCCTTCTTCTAGGGCGGAGTGTGCGAGTAGTCCTTGCTCGCCGTCCTCTAGGTTTCCATTTTCCAAGGGTTGCGTAGCAGCTTCTCTTTCAACGGCGGCAGTAGACCTTTCAGGGTTCTCGGGTGGGGCTTGTGGGTTTCCCAAGAGTGCTCCCCATCCTATGACGGGCGTCCCGAGTAGAATATGGTCTTCTCCAATTGCCGGGACTGGTTGTAAGGATCACCGGGGTGTCCGACCCTAGAGGGGGAGGGGGTGAATAGGGTCGCTAATAGTTTTTTAACCTAGGGCTCAATCTACTTGCATAAGATAAACCTAATATGTCCTACACATGCTAGTTATGACTAAAGTTTATCTATGCTACTCTCTACTTACCCCAAAATACTTGCAACCTATAGCCAATCCTAATCAAACTAAGTAGGAAAGTAAAGGCACGCAAGAGAGTAAATGCAGAAATGTAATATGGTAAGTAAAGAGGTAAGGGAGAGAATATGCAAACTCCCGTGAAGACACCAAGACACACGATTTAACATGGTTCGGTTAGGACACCAAGTCCCTCCCTACGTCCACGGCCACTTGTCCAACAAGAACAAGTGTGATGCCGAGTCTCTTCGCTTGATCACCGTCTTGCGTTCGCCACCAAGGCTTACGGCAAGCAAAGGCTAAGTGACACCAAGTCACCAAGACAAGGCCACCGCTACCGTCTCTCTCGAAGCATCACCAACGGCACCGTCTTCACTATCGGAGCTTCTCCACCAAGGATGGGGTCTCCTTCCCCGCACAAAGTGTCGTTGCCTCTCTACACCAAGTCGGAGGGTCACACGACGAGTACACAAGGTGCTTGCCACAGCAAGGCTTTCACTCAAGCTAGTTCTCTCAAGAACTAAGCCTAATCAAGCACTAAGCACTCTCACAAGTGTGCTTAAGCCTATATGATGTACAATGAAGATCTATGGTGGTTGGAGGTGTTCTTCAAGTGTAGTAGGCTTCAGCAACTCCAGCACACACCAAACGAGGCGTGGGGTGGGGTATATATAGCCCAACCCTCCAAAACTAGCCATTGAGAAAAGCTGACAGATTTCCTTAGCACCGGTTAATCCGATGCTCAGGAAAACGCCATCGCTAGTTTAACCGGTGAGTGCATTTTCTCAGCAACTAGTCATTACTGCTCCAACGGCTACTTGATCAATGCACCGACGCTCTTGAATTTCATCGTCGGTTTAACCGGTGTATGTAAGCTCAGAAACCCCCAAAAACGGAGTCTCTGGACAACTGCACCGACGCTTGTCTTCAACCATCGTCGGTTCAACCGGTGAGTGTGAGCTTCTATCTTCACCAAGTCCATTACACCGGTGAGTGTAAAATACTCAATGCCGGTTGATCCGGTGCCAAACCCTAGCCTGCAGGCCTTCTCTGTGATTGCACCGGTGAGTTCATTTTGCCCTACGTCGGTTCAACCGGTGATGGCAAAATGCCTCTGTTTTGATCCTTTTTGACTTGGTTTCTTTTGGATTTCTTCACGGTCTCATCAATCCCTGAGACCCACGAGGGGCGGCTCCCCCTCGACCCCCATTCGCTAACCAGTTAGCGGAACCCCCGTAGGGGTGGCCCTTCGGGCCTAGCTACGCCTATCTTCTCTTTGTCATCACTTGAACCTAAAAGGCTGAGAATGGTCATCTTAACAATCATATTAGTCCAAATGTTGTGTTGTCTATATCAATCACCAAAACATTATATTGAAATATAGCATGAGAGGCTATTTTCGCTACAATCTGCCCCTTTTTGGTGATTGATGACAACACAACCAAAGCAAGCAAGATGAATTGCAAGAGTATGAAATTGATACCAATTTGAAAAGTTAGAAACTACTTAGCTTGCTCGGATGACATTTCAATGCTCATTTTAAAAGCCACCGGCATTTGATTAGTCCATGGGACGAAATGCTTCCGACTTGATAGCAATTGTGTGGTTTGGAACCATATGTGCAATGAAAATTTTTGTACCTTAGTCCATGGGATCATCAAATTGCACTTCTCCCCCACATTGACTAAGTACCTCCCCCTATCACCATGCATCTTTTTGTATTGCATTGCATTTTCCATTCCTCCCCCTTGCTAATAGCATCATTTACTCCAAACTATTTGCTTGCTTTTAGGGTACATTTCTCCCCCTTTGTCATCAAACACCTAATAGCTACATAATCACTAACAACAAGGAGCATTAGTAGCAAAAGGAATGTACTAGTGATAGAGTGTTATACCTGCTAAATTTAGCATATCTCCCTTTGTTTGAACAAGTTTCCCCTTTTTTAAAGCTTGTGGCACTTCTCATCTTAACACCAATTGTAATGATACCAATTGTAATGCCAATTGTGTCTTGTAGGGGTAGTGTTCAAAAGAAATTTGAACTCATGGAGATAGCTCTAGGTGACTACAACAAATATCACTTGTAAAGCATATTAGTCACACAAACATAAGCTATAGAGTTAGCTCCCCCTAAATGTGTGCATTAGTGTTTGAATCACTTTAAACAAATGTATGCACTTGTAATTCACATAATGGGGGTTTAACTTTATAACTTACTAATCATGGCACCATAAGCAAGCAATTGATATCAAAAGCTTTTTTACCATGAATATGAGAGATATCAAATTGCACGATATGCTATGGACGGCATATGCCATGTGAGAGAACCAATTAAGCTCATGTAGGTTGCACCAAGATATGATAAAGCATGGACAACCTACCATATGAATATTTCTAGGAAATTATATCAAAAAAAGGATACCAATAGTAAAGATAAGATCATGCAATCCTAGAGAGGCATGGACAACCTACCATATGAATATTTCTAGGAAAGCCAGGTGCAACTTTACAATTGCCCTGGGTCCATCCTTCCTCAGCCATCTGAAAACAAAGGTAGGGTGAACAAATTTTGCACAAGTATTTGGATACAAAGGGAACAGACGGTACTTATTATTACAACATGGAGGGGTACAGTTTTCATGGATACATGATTATTAGGATAGGGTTCTAGCTTGGAGTGCTACTCCTATCATGGGGACTCTTCTTCGGTCTGGATAGGGCGTTTCTTTGGTGGAAGACACTGCTCCATTACCTCATCTTCGGTCTGAGTACCCCTATCCCAATGGGTTTCTTCTGGTTCTTCTTCTATCCATCCACCTATTCCTCTGCGAGCCTCGTATTCTTGCCATTGGGCTTGGAGAGCGGCTAGGGAATACTCGTCGCGTGCGGATCTTGTCCGTTGTTCCTCTAGTTCTTGGGTTGCCTTTTTTGCCCTGTGGATTTGTTGCTTCAATTGTGCCGCCTGTTTGCGGTAAAGTTCATCCAGGCCGGTGAGGTAGATGGATAGGTGGGAGACCGTATCTTCCAGGTCTTCTTCTTCTCTTCCGAGTCCTCTCATCCGGGCAATCCACGAGCGTCCTCTTCCTTCAGTAGGCGGGAAAAATCTCATAGAAGTCCGCTGAAGATGATGCTTGTAGATCACACGCAGACGTCGCAGGGCTTTTCGGGCGGCTTTTCGATAGGTGTCAGGGAAGCGAAAGCCAGTGGTGGAGATGAACCAGGGGTCCACATCAGGGTAGCGGGTGCTCTTTCCCACGAAAATCATCACGTCGCACCGAAGAGTGCCACTAGAGTCGTACTCCCGGTAGACGTACTCTGGTGGGTCCACCACTCCGATGCGTTCCAGGCTGAGTATCAATAACTTAGGAAGGCCGGGCTCTGCATGACAGATTCCGCCACTCCATCCATTGTCAGCCATCTGGAACAGAGCAAGAGTCAATGTTGGGTGTATGAGTGGAAAAAGGATTAAGCAAGGAAAGTCCTATTGTGGAAAAGCTCGAAAACGGGGTCTCAATCCTAGAGTCACGGCCTACGGCCAACCTACGGCTCTGATACCATCTGAAGTGTCCCCTCATAAGAGAAGACTTAAAAGTGATACAATATCAGTCCCAGGAGGCTGATAACACTTTTATTACATCAGATGGTATATAACCGTACAACTCTACGCGGAAGTGGGCAATGAAGCGCCACTATTGTGAGGATAACAACTAACACCCACACAACGATATTAACTACGAAGAGGGTGTCATCAGAGTCTTGCACCATGCGGGACTTCCTGCAGGTGACTCTATCCACATGCAAAGTTGGGTGCAGGACGGGACCTCTACTCAACGTCTTCGGGAACGAAGTCTGGATCTTCCTCTGTAAAAATTAAGAATGGCGTGAGTACAAACATACTCAGCAAGTCCAACCACACCCACGGAGGGGTATAAACAGAATATAATGCACAGGGTAAATCAAGGATAAGGCTAGGGTTTAATTTGCGGAAAGCTAATTTTTATGCAGGGGTTCATTTGAAAGCAAGGATTTTCAAAGCAAGTTTTCTTGTACCGAGTAACACGTAGTGTTGATCCACACAGGATCCAAGTTTTAAGTTGCTACCGGACTCCTCATCCGTCGTAGCACACGGCACAACTGTCGGACATTTTTCCAAAACAACTCACGCTAACCCATCCATTCCCAGAAGAAACACTAGTTATGTGACTACACCGTAACTCACCCAGTACCGTGGGCACGGCTATTCGAATAGATTTTAACTCTGCAGAGATGTGCAACTTTACCCACAAGCGGGGTACCACAGCTCGGTCACCGTAGTGTCGGTGCAGATCCCAACAAAGCCATTACCCACCTTAGCTAGACCTGACTAGCCATCACGGGATTCACCAAGGGGTCATTGACCTATCACAGAGGTTTTAACCGGGGCATAAGTCACACAGAGCTAATCCCTTCTCCTTGATCACCCGTTGCTCTCAGCTCACCTGATGGCTATCAGACTAACTAGTGGGGTTTATGCTAAGTCGTTGCCCATTCAACAATCGAGTGGTTTGCACGATAGTGGAGTTATGTGAGATGACACACCAACTCGGTCCTTAATTGTGACAGGATGGATATCTCCCTTCCTTGCTCAACCACACAGGTACGAGCACACCACTCGGCAATTCACACAGAAGTGTCATCCATCTCTTCTAAGTTTATCTTTCGAAAACCTCACATTTTTTCCTTCCCACACACTCACATCTTTTCTTTGTATAAAACAAGTCATATCGTTTTTAAGGTCCTAAGCGCTCTAGCATCGATTAACGTCCAAACAGATATCATTCAGACGTTAATCTAGGTGGTCAAGGAATGGTTATAACAAATCAAGGGGTGGCTATCCAACTATGTTTTCAGCAGGCAAAACAAATCTAGCCGGGAAGGAGGGGGAAAGGAGGAGGGCGGCATGGGGGATCGATCCCCCTCCTCGATTTGAGGGGTGGCGGCGCCATGGCGGCGGGCGGCGGGCGGCCCTGGCCGGTGCGGCGGCGGCGCTGCAGGGCCCCGGCGGTGGCTAGAGCTAGGGGAAAACGGCGAGGGGAGTGAGGATACCCTGCTGCTCTTCTCACCTTTGCCTGGGATGGAGTGAGGAGGTGGCGCGGCTATGGCAGGCGGCGGCTGGCTTCGGCGTGCGTGGCGGCGGCGCTGTGGCGAAGGGGAGAGGACGTGCGATTGCCGGGCAGCTTGTGGAGCTTGAGAGTGACCCGGAGGCCCTATTTAAAGGTGAGCTAAGGCGGTAGAGGAGGAGCGCGGCGGTGGTGGCAGTCAGCGAGCTCGGCGGGGCGCCTTAATGGCGTTCGGCCGCTTGCGGGTGTCGGCGGCGCGATTCGCGGCGGCGACGCGATGTCTCGGGCAGCAGGGATGTGGGGTGGCAGGCTGTGGAGCTCGGTGTCGAGCTGTGCAGGCGCGAGTGTCGAGGCGGGGTGCTGTGCGTGCTGTGCGGCTCGGCAGACGGCGCGGCGAGGCGGCGAGGCGGCGAGGCGACGGGACGCGTCGGCGAGCAGTTCGGCGAGCGGCGCGGCGAGCGGCGCGTTCGCATGGTGCGCGTGGGCGCGCGCCTGGAATGCATGGGGTGGCCGAGCAGGCACGTGCCGCGCGTGGGGAGTGAGCGGCGGCGAGCTGCTACGGCTGCGCGCGGGAGGGCGAGGTCGGGGAACCGGGGCCGGGCGTGCGCGGGCCGAGCGGCGCTCGGGAGCCCGCGGGAGGAGAGGGAGATGGGAGAGAGAAGGAAGGGAGGAGGAGCAGGAAAATGGAAAAAGGGAAAAAGAAAAAGAAAAGAAAAGGAGAGAGAGAGTGAGCGCGCGCGCTGGCGATATTCGTGGTCGGCGGTCGCGCGTGGGCGACAGGCCGTCGAGCGGCGCGGGATGGGATGGCGGCGGGGAAAAAGAGAGAGAGCGAGGTACGGTCGGCAGAAAAAGGAAAGATGGAACGATGAATGAAATCGGGTGTTGGGACAGCGAAGGTTTCTGGGAAGGTATTAGGGTTTAGGGTTAACCGAGCTCGACGATGAAAAAGAATTTTGAAAAAAAATATTTTTAGCGTGTGATTTATTTGGTGAATTTTTCGGGATGTCACAGCACAGTAGGAGACGAAATCAAATAAAGCAAGCAAAGAAAAAGAGGGCCATCTCAAATGGAATGCCATCGGATTCCTGCAGCGTAGATAACCTTGAATCAAATTGTAGAATCAGCGAAAAGAAACTGAGGATGGGGATGTACATCTAGTTCATCAACATGCACTACCGGATTCGTCTTGTTTGCCTAATGCCTAGAATTTTGAACTTGGACATACTATGCACAAGGATTGGTGCCCAAGGTCGGTACCAGCTGCCGTGGTCGCACTATAGCTGGCCAAAAGGCCCAAAGCCCACGGGGGCACGAGGTCCGACCCTATTTGACCCAGCCCAAGCACGGCCACGCACGAGGACTTTTGGACCAAGGGTGGCACGGGCCGGATAGTTGTGTCATGCTTGGCCTCTATTATAGATGCCCATTCGGGCCGCCCGGACCAAGCCTGGGCCCGCCCTGGCCCGGCCACCTACGGGCCGTGTCTGGCCGGCCCTATTTCTTAGCGGGCCATGTCGGGTCAGTCCACGGGCCTCTTTCGTGCCGGGCCAGCCCAATAAGCACGGTGGCAACACCACGCCCGTGCCGCCCGCCGCCCGCTAACCGCCGCCGCATCCACCGGCCGTGGCGCCATGCGCCGCGGAGCGGCGGCCGGTGGGCGGAGCCGAAGAGGTGGCGGCCGGCGCCGCAGAGCCGAGGAGCCGGCGGTCTGTGAGGCGGAGATGAGAAGGCGGCGGCCGGAGGGGCGGAGACGAGGAGGAGGCGGCGGCCGGAGGGGCGGAGACGAGGAGGAGGCGACGGCCGGCGGGGTGGAGACGAGGAGGCCGCCGCCGGCAGGGTGGAGACGAGGAGGCGGCGGCAGGCGAGTCGAAGACGAGGACCGGCGGGTCGGCGGCCGACGGGGACGGCGTTCAGGGCAGGGAGGCGGCCAGCGGGGGGCCGGCCGAGGGGCGGGGGCGCGGCGCCCTGCGCGGGGGCCGGGGTCCTCCCCGCGGGGCGGCGGGGCGCTGAGCCGCGGACGGGGTGACGCGCACGCGCTGTGCGGACGGGGTATGCTCGGGGCTTTGGTTTGGAGTGTGGAGGGCGCTGTCCGGTGTGTCCTGTGGGCTGGCCGGCTGGGCTGTGATCTATGGAGTTAGCGGGCCAATATCGGGCCGGCCTGCTAACTCCGTGCCCGGCCGTGCTATCCCACGGGCTGGGGCAACGGCCCAAGCCCGGGCACGGTGGGGAGTGGGCCGGCCGTGCTTGGGCCGGGCCAAAATGGTCGTGCTTGGGCCGGGCTAACGGGCTGCGTGCTGCATGGACATCTATAACCTCTATGTTGGTCCGTTGAACATGTCCAAGCACGCCCAGAAATAGAGGGTCCGATCAGCCCGATTGGCGGCACAGAAGGAACGACCCAGGACCGCTATATTCTCTCCAACACTAATTTTCAAATCTCTCTACCCAACCCTAGTATTCCAATCCCTCCCAGGCCCAAGCCACCTACCTCATCTCCAGTTCTTCTCTCTTCCCACACATTGACATCGCGTCGGCGCTGCGGCCGCCCGTGCGGCCTCCCCGTGTCGTGGCCGTCGTGTCGCCCTGTCCTCCCCTCGCGTCGGCGCCGCGGCTGCCCGCACAGCCTCTCCATGCCGTGGCCACCGCGTCGACCCCGTCCTCCCCTCGCGTCGGCACCACGGCCTCCCCGTGCCATGGCTGCCGCGCCACCACCAGCCTCCCCTTGCTTCGGTGCAGCGACCGCCGCCAGCCTCTCGCGCGGCCTCCCAGCGCCGTGGCCGCTGCGCCGCCACCGGCCTCCCCTCGCATCGGCGCCATGACCGCCGCGCCGCCACTGGCGCGTCAGTGCTGCAGCCGCAGCCTGACTCTCGCGTGACCTCCTCGCGCCACCTGCTTCCCCACACCACTCCGCCACCGGCCTCCCTCGCATCTGACGCCGGCGACCTCGAGCTAGCACGAGCACGCTGGGCCGCCGGGCCTATCGTGTCGGCACGACACGACTCCATGCGCATAGTGTTGTGCCTGGGCCGTGAGGTCGGCACGGCAGGCTAGCATGGCATGGCTCGATTGGCTAGCCATGCCTAACTGGGCCGTGCCCAATCATGTCGTGCCTCACCGGGCCATGTCGTGCCGGGCCGTCCATCTGGCCATCTATTGGTCGCATTGTCACTGTCCATATTTGTAGTTGATGGTTTCTCGTCAGGGCTGAGACACAGGAGCAATGTGATGGACATCGTCGACGGCTGCAGCTAGCCAAGGTGTGGTGGTAGATTTGCAGAAAGGAAGGTCGATCTCAAGTGAGATATCGTGGTATTGTATTGCTGAACGAGAGAGTGTATGGTCAAGCACTGCATTGTAATGGCTTCCTCTTTATTTGTTTCCTTTCCATTTTTTTTATATCCTCTCAGGGAAGTGGAGAAGACCATGACTAGCTTCTCAGTTGCCAGGGTAGTGGAGAACTCCTGTAGCTTTGGCATTAAGTCCTTTGGTTTATTTATTTATTTTCCTAATTAATGAACAAAAGCTGCATGCCGATCTACTCAAATGAAAGAAGGCGCACTGATTGGGACATCAACACGCACCGGACGACACCGTCGTGCCACTGAAGGACGTGCTAAATGCTACCATGCCGGCCGGCCTCCACTGACACCTGCTATTTTCTCACCTCAGTGTGCCTTTCCCTTTTCCAGGAACGTTTATATACAGACCCGAAAGGAACGGAGACCGGCCGTAGTATGAATTGTAGCTGGAACTAGAGAACCAATGCAATACTACCATGCTGTTCTTGAAGTACTGAAACCACCAACTGCACTGCACATACAAGCAGACACAACCTCAGTGCACCATGCATCCTTCAGCCGCCAAGCATTTGCTGCTCGTCGTGGCCGCGGCCACCTTCAGCTTCCTCGCCGTGATCACCCACACGCATTCGCTCACCGAGGAGACCCAACCTGCAGCTCATCCAAGTGTTAGCCACCCAACCTGCATACCCCACGAGAGGGATGCCCTGCTGGCCTTCAAGCATGGCATCACCGGAGACCCGGCAGGTGTCCTCGAGACCTCGACTCCTGGCACCGAGGTGGCCACGGCGAGCAGCACGACTGCTGCCGATGGAGAGGCGTCCGGTGTAGCACCCGGACCGGCCACGTCAGTGAGCTTCGACTGCGTGGCAACAACTCAGATGAGTATTGTGATTCGTCATCGGGTGCAAAAGGTTTGGTGGGTAAGATAAGCCCTTCGCTGCTTGCTTTGGAACACCTGGAGCATTTGGATTTAAGCTTCAACAGTCTCCAGGGGCCAACCGGCCATGTTCCAGAGTTCTTGGGCTCTTTTAAGAACCTGAAACAACTCGACCTTTCTTACATACCATTTCTTGGCATGTTGCCTCCACAGCTCGGCAACCTGTCAAAACTGCAACATCTTGACCTTTCAGCTTGTGCCTTTGGGTCTACAAACTCAGCGGACATTTCATGGCTAACACGCCTACCTTTGCTGCAGCATCTTGGCCTCGAATTTGTAGATCTTAGCGCAGTAGCTGCCTGGCTTCATGTGTTGGACATGATCCCTTCACTTAGGGTGATTGATCTTTCTTTTTGCTCCCTTACCAGTGCAAACCTGTCACTCCCACGTCTTAACCTCACACGCCTGGAGGAGCTTGATCTTTTCGGCAATTACTTCAACCAATCAGTTGCAACCTGCTGGTTCTGGAACATAACAAACCTCAAGCATCTCGTGTTGGATTGATCTCCTTCCTAATAGACCCAACGGTCTATTAGGGCCTTAATCCGCGCCCTGATCGGGGGCGCCCAACCCTTAATGGTTGTTGGGCCCCCGCTGCACAACGCCAAAATAAAAAGGTGGTGAGGGGCCGGGGCACACGACACGAGGTTCGCCGCGCCGCCAGCACCCTTACCCACATTCCCTAACCCTAGCCGATCTAGAGAGAGACGCTGGAGCAGTGGGGGCCCACCAACCATTAAGGGTTGGGCGCCCCCGATCAGGGCGCGGATTAAGGCTCTAATAGACCGTTGGGTCTATTAGGAAGGAGATCAATCCAACATCTCGACCTTGGTTACACTTATTTGTACGGCCAGGTCCCTAAGGCATTGGGTCGCATGACATCTTTGCGGTATCTATCGTTATCATCGTCTATCAGTAATAGCACCATTACCATGATGATGACATACTTGAAAAGCCTATGCAGCCTGAGGATCCTACACCTTGACAACTGTTTCGCACAGGGAACTGTTGCAGAGTTTATCAACAAGTTGCCAAGATGTTTGTCAAACGAGTTGCAGGAGCTTCATCTGCCCTCAAATCAGTTGACAGGAGTCCTCCCAGCATCTATAGGACACTTTGCCTATTTGAGGACTCTTGACCTCTCTGGGAACCACTTGACTGGACATGTACCGTTTGAGATTGGTCTGCTCCCTAATTTGACCATGCTTGACTTGAACAACAATGACTTGGATGGTACTATGACAGGGGAGCACTTTGCTGGTACAAGGAGCTTGCAACACCTATATCTATCTGGTAATGCCTTGAAGCTCGAGGTCAACTCAGAATGGCAACCTTCATTCAGATTGCGTGGCGCAGGCTTTGCAGGCTGCCAAATGGGTCCTCTGTTCCCTGCATGGTTGCAATGGCAAGTGAGCATTTCTTTTCTTGACATCTCAAGCACAGGTATAACTGACACGATTCCACACTGGTTCTCTGAGGCCTTTTCAAGTGCTGTTGATGTGGACATGTCCAACAACACACTCAATGGAGGTCTGCCAGTAAATATGGAAACCATGTCACTGCAAATGTTCAATCTTAGTTTCAACCAACTAACTGGTCGAATACCAACACTACCAATGTCACTAGAATACATCTATCTCAGCTCCAACCAACTAACTGGTCCCATACCTCCACTGCCAGTGTCACTGAAGAATGTCGATTTCAGTTCCAACCAGTTAACTGGTCCAGTAACACCACTGCCACCAAACCTCTACTATTTGGACATCTCTATGAACTCCTTGGTGGGACCTCTGCCCTCTGATCTTGGAGCTCCAATGCTAATGGGTTTATTCTTGTTCTCCAACCGTATCAGTGGCCATATTCCTACATCTATCTGTAAATATGAGGACTTGTCATACTTGAACTTAGCCAACAATTTTTTGGAGGGAGAAATTCCCCCGTGCTTGACAAACATAGTTTCTTTAGGGTTGAGTAACAATAGTTTATCAGGCGAGTTGCCATCTTCTCTGCAAAACTGCACGGAGATGATACATCTGGACTTAGCAATGAACAACTTCTCGGGGAGACTGCCAGTATGGATCGGAAACTTGCAGGCATTACAAGTTATACGGCTAAGTCACAACAGGTTCTCCGGGAGCATCCCAACAAGCATCACAAACCTTGGATGCCTTCTGTATTTGGATGTAGCACACAATGGTATGTCTGGTTCTTTACCAAGGAACATGTCAAATTTGACGGCAATGAGGCAGAAAGTTTGGGCAGAAAACCCTCCTTCACTGCCATACTTCTGCCAATATTATGACCAATTCAGAGACAATCAGAATAGTGGTCTGTCTGCAGTTACAAAGGGGCTGGAGCTTGATTACGTCTCGGTCGACAATATTATTATAGATACGAAAATGATGAGCATCGACTTATCCTCCAACAACTTGACCGGTGAAATCCCAGAAGACATTGCTACTCTTTATGCACTTGTGAGTTTGAATCTCTCACGAAACCGCTTCACCGGCAATATCCCAAACCTGATTGGGGACATGCACTCCCTGGAATCACTTGACCTCTCAAGGAACAAACTTTCTGGAGACATACCAGCCAGCCTATCAAACTTGACATTTTTAAGTGACTTGGATGTGTCATACAACAATCTTACAGGAAGAATACCATCAGGATCGCAGCTTCAGACAATCTATGCAGCCCATCCATACATGTACGAGGGCAATGACGGTCTTTGCGGGCCTCCTCTTCAGAAAAATTGTTCAAGCAACGGTGCTTCAAGGCATGGCCACTTTAGTAGTACAACTGAAGGAGGTCATGCACGCGAATTCTTTTATCTTGGAGCCGGATGTGGCTTCATAGTGGGTATCTGGGTGGTCTTTTGTGCCCTATTATTCAAGAAAGCATGGAGAATTGCATATTTCCGGCTTTTTGACAAACTGTACGACAAAGCATATGTGGCTGCTGTTGTTACTTGGGCAAGACTGACCACAAATTAATTTCGGTTAAGTTCTACGGTGAACAGTCCTTGTACTTGGGCGATGCCCGCTGCAACTGGTGAAAACTGAAGACTATGTCACTTCATACATATGTTTGTTTTTGTTGAAGCCAAATAAGATGCCATTTATGCTTTATACTACCTCTGATTGACAGCATTGTTACTGTGCACGTTTCTAGATATATAGTTTTTTATATGCATCCAGATATTCGCTATGTCTAGTATCTAGAAAAGTCAAAATGATCTGCAATTTGGAATGAAAGGAGCATGTATTTGTCCATGGGCCATGGAAAACATGTATATTGTGTATGCGTGGGCTTGCATCAATAAATACGTTCTGAAATATTTGTGGGTGGCCTCAAGGGAAAATGTTGTGCAAATAAATAGTTGTTTCACATTGATTGTTCCTTGAAACGAGTAATAATTTCTTGGGTCTATGCACATGATATGCTATGGACAAACATTGCAAAACAGAGCAATTGGAACAGAGTGAGTAACCCTACAGCCAAAATCAAACACAATGGTGTCCTAGACAAAATTCACATTCTTCTGGTATCCTGCAAACAAATTTCCCAAAAATGAAACAGAATGAATCATGCAGTGTCCTGTTTGTTGCCTGCCCATCTGTTTGTTTCCATTGTCCAGTAGTAGGTCTCATCTGTCTAAAAGGGCTTTCCTGATTCTAGTTACAATTGGAAACTTATATGGTCTGTTCTAATATTATGCGTTATTCATCTGGCATCTCCATGATTCAGTGGAGCTAAGCCGTGTAACTTTGTCCTCGCTAGCCAATGCATGCCATTCAGCCTGAGTGCCTGACACCTGAAATACATTTAGAAGGATTTCATTATAAGTTTCAACATACAAGGGTCATGATGAGGAACAGAAGTTACAAAACATAGACCAGCAATACAAAGTTTGCCATTACCCATTCAGAATTTGTTGTTTAAAGTATAGTGCAAGGAAGGTGCAACTGGGCAACACTTCTGATTCAGGCACTGAATCATTACAGGAAGCTCTGATACACTGCTAATCTGCTATATTTGCTTTACATATGTGCAAATTTTCATTTTTCAAGTTCCATCTAGGTTTAAGTAATCAGAATGAGGAAATTTCACCAAATGATAGGTCAAGAACATAGTTTAAATCAGAAGTTCAAATTTGAAATTATAACACAGATGCTATAACACTCCATAGTCCGACATATATCATAATCCTTTTCAAGATATCTTCATGTTGATTTGGTGGCCTAAACCAAAGCTGATTGCACATTTGCACATGGTATGCTCAAAGAAAAGGCAGTTTGCAACTTTGTGTTGCACGTTAGCAGTTACATGTTTTCAACAATATATAGTTATTTATCCTTTATGAGCTAAACAGTTAACTAAGCTTTTTAATCTCATTTTTCGGTCAAACAAGATGCCGGAAGAATGGAGGAGAAGTATATTAGTAACTATCTTCAAAAACAAGGGCGATGTTCAAAGTTGTACTAACAACCGTGGGATTAAGCTGATGAGCCATACGATGAAGCTTTGGGAGAGGGTTATCGAGCATCGCCTAAGAAGAGTGACAAGTGTGACCCAAAACCAATTTGGGTTCATGCCTGAAAGGTCAACCATGGAGGCGATTTTCTTAATACGACAATTGATGGAGAGATATAGGGAGCAGAAGAAGGACTTGCACATGGTCTTCATTGATCTTGAGAAGGCATATGACAAAGTACTGAGAAATGTCATGTGGTGGGCCTTGGAGAAGCACAAAGTCCCAATTAAGTACATTACCCTCATTAAGGATATGTACAAGGATGCGACGACGTTTGTCCGGACATGTGATGGCAACACCACTGACTTTCCTATTAACATAGGCCTACACCAGGGGTTAGCATTGAGCCCTTATTTATTTGCTTTAGTGATGGATGAGGTCATAAGGGATATACAAGGTGAGATCCCTTGGTGTATGCTCTTTGCTGATGATGTGGTGCTAATTGATGAGAGTAGGGCAGGGGTTAATAGGAAGTTAGAGCTGTGGAGACGCACGTTAGAGTCGAAAGGGTTCAGACTTAGTAGGACCAAGACCGAGTACATAATGTGCGATTTCAGCGCGACTAGGCATGAGGGGGGAGACGTTAGTCTAGATGGGCAAGTGGTGGTCCAGAAGGATACTTTTCGGTATTTAGGATCGGTGCTACAAAAGGATGACGACATTGATGAAGATGTTAGGCATAGAATTTCAGCTGGCTGGTTGAAATAGCGGCAAGCTTCTGGCATCCTTTGTGACAAGAGGGTGCCACAAAAGCTAAAAGACAAATTCTATAGGACAGCAATTCGTCCGGCGATGTTATACGGTGCTGAATGTTGGCCTACAAAAAGGTGACATGTCCAGCAACTGAGTGTAGCAGAGATGCGGATGTTGCGGTGGTTTTGCGGGCACACAAGGAGGGATAGAGTCCGGAACGAAGTTATTCGGGATAGGGTCGGGATGGCACCAATTGAGGAGAAACTTACCAAGCATCGGCTGAGATGGTTTGGACATGTCCAACGAAGACCTCCTGAGACGCCGGTGCGTAATGGGGTTCTTGAGCGGGTCGATAATGTAAAGAGGGGTAGAGGTAGACCTAAACTGACGTGGGATGAGTCGGTTAAGAGAGACCTTAAGGATTGGAATATCTCTAAAGAGATAGTTTTGGATAGGAGCGCTTGGAGACTAGCTATCAATGTGCCTGAACCTTGAACTTATTTCTTTCGGGTTTCATCTCTAGCTTACCCCAACTTGCCTGGGAAAAAAGGCTATGTTGTTGTTGTTGATGTATCCTTTATGAGCTAAACTGCAAACCTGTTATTGCTCTTTTCCTGGGAAAGAACATTCTTTTTCGATACAAGGCTTGACCCATGTCCTTTAGTAGAACAGAAATACAGAAGCCTGTTGACGGGAAAAGAACACGTGACTACTTCAAATAGAAAGCGAGGAACCAGACCCCCATTTGTTTTCCAAATCCTTTCTTATCCCTGTTCTAGACTATGACAAGCTTTGCCAGTCCTAGAAAGATATATTTGTCACCTGTGAATCCAAGGAGTTGTGGCCCTCGTGTAGTTTTATTACACAATCCCACTTCTACTAATGTTTTGAAAATATATTGATCAGAAATATGATGGCAGATAGTATCAATTTCACCTAAACATAAGTTCTGCAACATATTCAGATTAACTGCCTTGTTAGTTTCAGCAACTAGACAACATAACAGATAAGCCGTTTCTTCCTCAAGGCTCCTATAATGCAGGTGTTTTTCTTTGTTGGGGGGGGGGGGGGCATTTAGCAATAACCAATAGCGATTTAACTATCGCTGCATAAAATTGGCTACCTAACTTGGTAAGGTTAATGACCATCATACTGTCAGATAAGATAAATGCAAACCAAGTATCATTATGGCGCACCTATCTACTCCCTCCATATTTTTTTCTAGACATATGACTTTGGGAAAAGGTAATTAGTTAAAAAATGAACTAATTAGATTGTATCCTAATATTAAAAAATGGAAGGAGTAAAATATCTTCAGTAGGGGGCAGTATACCTTAAATCTTTTTAAACGAAGACAACCACATCTCATCTCAATAAGTTGTTTATTTCTAGAAATAGGCCACCCAGCTAGTAGATTCACAGAACTTGCACGGTGCCAATGGACCCCAAAATGAAAATGGGGCTTTGGAAGATAACAAATACGGAGTATTATACAACCTGAGCTTTCAGACTTTTAATAGCAGGACTAGGCAGCCACCTAGAAGTGAAATCTTAAAATTTACCTCAGTTCCTAACGAGACAAGGCCTTAAACAAGATATTGATCTTAACACCATTATATAAGTGTTCAACACTAGCATGATCATCAAGTAGCAATGTTTGGTTCCACTGATGTATCAGTATGCAGAGAAGAAAATGTTGCAGAAATCTTACCCTCCCAAAATTCTCAGGCAAGCGCATTGCCCTACGATGCTGCCTTGGTGCTCCGGAAGTCTCGCTTGAGCTCAGTGACCCTCTTCATGCACGCGGCCTTCGTCTTCCCGGGCACAGCAGCTGCCACCTTCTCCCACCTCATTGCAGTGTCCTTGGGGAACTCCTTGAGCGCGTTCAGCAGGGCGCGGTCATCCCCGGCACTCCAAGCGCCATCTGCACTCTCCCCACCACCGGCATTGTCACCGGCGTCGGCAGCCTCGGCCCTCGGGTCGAGCGGCTTCCGCTTGCGCAGTTCTGCTCGAACGAGCCCCCGCCCGCCGCGGCGGCGCCCGACTTCGCCGCGCGGATGACGCTCTCCGGCGTGCGGCGGCCGCCGAACACCGCGGCGATCTTCTCCCACCGCTTGGGCTCCCCCGCCGGGTGCTTCACCATCTGCCGCCGGAGGAGCTCCAGCTCTTGGTCGGTCCACTCGCCGGCGTCCTCCTCCCTCTCGCCGCCA
This sequence comes from Panicum virgatum, assembly GCF_016808335.1. NCBI lineage: Eukaryota > Viridiplantae > Streptophyta > Magnoliopsida > Poales > Poaceae > Panicum > Panicum virgatum. Next base: position 6,825,567 of record NC_053150.1, on the reverse strand, counting down.
TCCACGACGGCCCCACCCGCAGCCGCAGCCTTCTGCAGCGGCTGCAGCGACGCAGCCGGTTGAACGGGAGCCGCGGCCGGATCTGAGGGCTTCGCGGGCGTCGGGGCCGGGTTCTGCCGACGAGCGCGGCGGGGAGCGGGGGCGGGGTCAGGGACCGGTTCTTGGGACGCTTCTTCGGCGGGGAGGAGGCGGCCTCGGCCGACGGAGATGTCGCCGCCAGTGGCCGAGGATGGCGCGAAGGGGGCGAGGAGGAGGGAGGAAGCGACCCACACGAGGAGGGATGCGAGGATCTGGTAGGCCGGGGGGAGGTAGTACGCGGCGGCGAGGAGCGCGACGGCCGCGGCGGCGCAAGATACGGCGTGGGGGAGGGAGGGGGACGCTCCGGCGGCGGTGGACGAGGGGGAGGAGGTGGAGTTGGCGCCGGAATGGACGACGCGAGCGCGGGACTGGGTGTCCCAGGGGTCGACGAACTCCATGGTCGCCGGCGCGCGGGACCGGAGCTCGTCGGAGTCGGCGACAATGGGGTACCCCGGTGGTGGTCTTTGGAAGAACACCGTGTTTTGTTGGAATTTTATTTTCAGCGAGAAACAGGAAAATTAAAAAGAATTCGTGCAAATACGCCGAAGTTTGAGTGAAATCGTCTAGAATTTGCAGAGAATGGGTAGTGAAACTACGAGGCACGTCAATCGTTTAGGTGATTTGAGCTATTACATTGGAATTAGTGAGCACGTCCAATAGATTATTTATATCTCGGCAAAATTGGCTCCTGGACACTCTTTAAAGATGGTTTTTGCCATATGACACTAAAAAAAGAGATCTTTGTCAAGATACACTCTTCAATCATTGTAATTTGCCACAAGATATTATAACTCATATAATATTATTTTTAGTCTAAAGAGCTCATGAAACATAATTTTTGGACAATTTGCCCTTAGCTCGCATAAGAGAATAGAATAGACCACCATAAGGATGATGTTGAGGAGGCAGAGCGCGTACGCCAACCACGTCAGGACCGGCGGCGTGTCGCGGTGTCCTCATGCTCCTGCTGTTGCTGCCGCGTTCATGACAACGGCAGGTCGTCGCCACCGCTGCCGCCCGCGCCCGCGCGCGTCGCAGACAGCGTGACGGTACCAGCGCGCGAAGCAGTAGAAGAGCAAGGCCGTGTTTGGTTGCAAAACCAAAATTCCAAAAAAAAATTCCGGCATCTGTATGGAGACTTAAATCTAGACGAAATAAAAAATGCATTGCGACGGCTGTCTGTAAATGGCGAGACGAATCTAATGAACATAATTAGGCTGTAATTAGATGCTAAATTGCTACAGTAATGTTACAGTAAATAACCTCTAATAACGGATTAATTAGGCTCATTAGATTCGCCCCGCGATTTACAGACGAGTTCTGTAATTATTTTTGTGATTAGTCTATGTTTATTACTTCAAATGTAGATAGATGACTTTTCAAAAAAATTACGGGAGGCAACCAAACGGGGCCCAAGATATGGATGGAGAAGCCGCCGGTGAAGGCGGCGGCGACCACACCGTTGCCGTGTTTGGTTGAGACCACGAAATTTTTTTCATAAAAAGGCAAATGTATATATGGAGCACTAAACGAAATTTATTTTCGAAATTTTTTCACGAATGAGTGTAATTTTTTGAGACGAATCTAATGACGGTAATTAATCTATGATTTGCTACAGTGATGCTATAGTAACCATCCTCTAATCGTGCGGTCAAAGACCTCATTAGATTGGTCTCGCGAATTTACCAGAGATCCTACAGGTGGTTTTATAATTAAACTTTATTTAATACTCTCAATTAGTGATAAAAAGTGTTTGGCGAAATTTTTTTCAACCCAAACCAAACACAGCCACCGCCCAACCCAACCCCTGGACCGCGACGCCTGGGCCACGATGCCGCTGCCCCGCCTTGGGATCCGGGCCGCAAGCGCCCAGCCCCTGCACGCCGGCAAGCTGCCGCCCGGCCTAGGCCCTCGGCACGCGAGCGCCCTGCCCGTGCGCTCCTCTGCGGGAAGCCGCTGCCCCGCCCCTTCGCGCTGCTGCCAGAAGCCGCTGCCGCCCCCCCCCCCTCTGCCGGTGCTGCCCCCGTGCTTGCGCCCAAGCGATAGGAGCTGCTCGAGTCGTTACTGCTAGTCTGCTATCCTATCTGGTGTTGTCCGGTTAGAAGTGAGGATTAAGGGCATTTTAGTCATGGCCTTCAATTAAAATGAAATATAATAATAGGGGTAGTGTGTGCGAGCAAATAGCTATGAAATTTCAGTGTGTTTGAGCAAAGACTATTTTTTTTAATATCCCACAGCAAAAACCACATTGGAACAATGAAATTTCAGTGTGTTTGAGCAAAGACTATTTTTTTTAATATCCCACAGCAAAAACCACATTGGAACAATGTCCTAGAGCCAATTGTGCCTTATATCTCATATCCAAAATATATTCTCTTTATATTACTAATAACTAATTTTGTGTTTTAAGTAATAGTTGCTACATCATACTACCAAAATACAATCACCAAAAATATGATAGAGAAAAACCCCTTCATTTAGGAAAGAGAGAGATGTGTTTTGGTTATTATCTAATGGGAATTGAATTGGTAATCTGCGAGAGCACCTTTATCACTAAAATATTAATTTTTAGTATTAGAAAGAAAAATGAGTAATCATACTCACATATGAGCTTTGTACCCTAACATTTAACGACCACCACCAGACTTGAGCATTTGAATTTCCATAGTTGGATGAATGGGTTCAACATCTAGAGTTTTTCAGTTTTACGGTGGTCAAGCGACTGAATGTCTGGAGCTATTTTTTTTTCACGGCCATGCTTGAGCACGTTTTTCATTAAGAGGAGGATTTCTGGAGCTAGTTCAACAGCAGACATAGGATTCAGCTAGTTCAGCTAAATTATTTGTGCAGGTGGGCAAGGTTGACTGATGACATATGATATTCCCGATGTTTTTTTTAATGGATTCAATGCTGCTAATAAGCAATTTATGCTGAGTTTTTGTATTGAAGGTTGCAGTATGTCCTTTTGCTTACAGATGTGAAGAATATGCTTGGTTCTTTTTCATGTTTGCTCTTGTGAAAAGCAACTTTACAGATGGACATGCTTTTAGCTAATTAGGCGAATAGGCGGCCTCACTTGGTATGAAGGGATATTTCCCATATTTCCAAGGGAACTGAACCACTTCTTATGGAGTTACGACAGTTTTTGGTTGTTCCAAATAGGTCGTAACAGGTTGACATGGAATTAATATGTTTCACTTTTGTGTTGTAAGACTGAATCAATACAGTAGATCAAGATATCACATTTCTTCTCTTGTCTAGTGCAATGATTTACCAGTGCCTTTTCACATTGCATCTAGCTAGATTTGTTGGATGGTAAGCATAAATAATTCTCTATTGGTAACTTGCAGAAGGCATCCAGATTAGGTTCTGGAGATTTACATTTGTAACACTCAATACTACCCGAGTTGGGAGCGGGTTTACTTGTGGAACGGCAAGATTGGTTGAGTTGGTAAGTACAGTTGAATGGTTTGTGCAGGCAGCCAAAAATTTACTCGTGAAGTAGGAGTAGATGTGGATTGTTGGCATGGTATATATCTTACTACTGACGAACAATTGACTGCTAATTTATTGCACGAAAGGTTGTAGCCTGTTCTTGTGTTTACAGCCTCTTCAGAAAGTGAAACTTCCTATGAAGAAAAGAACACTTTTCCCCCTCATGGGTTGTTTCAGTAGAGACCAAATTGAACGAATGGCCATGAGACCAACTTCGGCATGGAGTTGATGCACGTCGTTTGTGCGTTGTATTTCCCAACACTGAAAACATGGATCAGTATTTTCTTGTCATGATCAGAGCAATCAGCTGTGACTAAAAATAGCTTCTCAATGTTTATCTAAAAAAAAAGAGGCATAGACCGAAATGGGCCGGCTAACGATGAGTGAATTAATGCCAAATTATTGAATTGTAAATCGTGAAAAAGTTTCCTATACACGTATGCATCACTGTACAAAATTGTCCCTAAACCAAATGTCTCGTGCTTTTTTTTTGTGCGAAGAAATCCGGGCGTTCCCCCAAGAATCTTGTTGGGCCGAACGACTCTTTATACGTGGGCCGTGGGCCGTGGCAACATGACTCCATCCGAGGAGTCAGCAATATCCGTTGCAATTGCAACGCAGACTTCAGAGAATCAGAGTTCAGAACTTCAGAAGCGCTCTCGCTTTGCTGCCAGCAACGAGCAGCGATGCGAGGAGCCGCAGCCGGAGGCCGCGCGGTGTTCCACCTCCGCCCGCGCCCGCCATGGCGAGCCCCGCCTCCTCGTCCTCCCGCCACCACCGCCACCGCGCTCCTCTCCCACTCCGCGTCCGCGAGCCGCGCCCACCACCGTCGCCTTCCCGAAGGTTCGTCCTGCCCGACACCGTCTCACCGGCGTTTCTATTTGCGACGGCCCAGGTGGAGCTAGCCATGGACACGCCACCGCCACTTTATCTTCTCGCACGGGGCGCTGCTTTCGCGCGAAGATGGTTGCCCTTGTGCTGTGGTTGGCGTGCCTCCTCGGCCCTAGGCAATGGCTGCCTGCAAGGTGTTCGATGAAACGTCCATTGCCCGTCAGGCTTCTCAGTCCGATTTTTATTTACAGAAAACCAAGCTCTTCTGCTCCTGCAAGGCGGAAGCATTTTTCTTTTTTTTTTCTGGTGGTGTATTGTCATGTCATTTGTCAGATATTTTATTGAATATTTTCCACCGTTACTTTCAACTCAGGTTTTTTACCAACTCTGGAACTGGGGGTTTCAGCAGTCTACTTGTGTCGGCGAGTACACTCCCCAACATGCAGTGTTTTAGTGGAGGACAGATTGCAGGGGGAGTTAGATGGTGCAAAGGTAAAGAATTTTCTCACATTTTGTAAGCAAGGAAAATTTTCATATAGGACGAACATTGAAACCCATGACTCTATTAAATGAAACGAGAAACAGTGTAAAGCTGAGTTCTGTTCTAAAAACTGAAGGTTTCCTGGTGTATTTAATTTTAACCTCCGCTATATGCACAGCCATTTGAGGGCAGCTCAGGGCTAGTGGTTAGAACCACTTGGATGGAGAACTCATAAACACGCTAGATGATCTGAAACTTTAAATGCATGGTTTTAATTAAGTTATACTCAAATGGTTGTGCACCAAGCATTTCCCTTTAATTTTCCTTGTCTAATTGACTCATTCCTTATGCACTTCAAACTTGTTCAGAATCATTCCACGAAATAGCAATGTCTTCTGTTAAGAAAAGTCTAGGTTTATTACCATATTTGTTATATCTGCGACTGAAATGTATCGTATAAGTTTATTATTGTGCTTACTTGCTATTCTACTTTTATACCTGTTTTCAGGGAGAAGTGAGAAAACATGAAACTGTTGGTGCATTTCAAAAGATACCAATGGTAATGCCTGCAACTGATATACTTATGTCGGCACAAAGGAAATCAAGAAATGTGCCACCTACAAAGGGTATGAATCATCTTACCATTTATCATCACACTTTGCTCTGAAGAGTGAAGATCATTCTCTTAATCTTTTGTTTCAACACCAGACATTTGCTTTATGATCTGCTTGTAATGTAGGTATAGCAAATATTGCTAAGCGTGAAAGGAACAAAGGTGCGAAACAACTTGATGCCTTAATGAAAGTGAGTCCTTGGTGTTGTGTTTTGTTGACCCAGTTCATTCATTTTGGTTACTGAGAGACCCTATGTTTGTCAGGAACTTTCAGTACCACTGAGAACATACACTGAAAACTTCCCTAAGAGAAGAGATTTGCATCCTTATGAGAGGTCTCTCATTGAGTTGACTTTTGGGGAGGGTTATTATGAGCAGGTATAGTTCTTGCAGTACTTTGTCTTCTTGGTTTTGAGCAATAGAATGAGATTGTCCATGATGGTACATAAACAAATTATAAACTTGACATGGACAATACTTTCTTGAAGTGTCTACCTTTTCTATTTCGCTCTTTGAGTTATTATGATGTTGTTGGTAGTTGCCTACCAGGTTCTAGGACGAGTTGATGCTCTCAGGAAAAGGATTACTTCTGTTGGAAAGCAGCATGCTTCAGTGTGTGCTAAGGTTAGAATACATGCCAATTGATTAATACTTCAATTTACAATTCCAACTGATGGGATTACCTACTGGCTTACTTGGAGATAAGGCATATAGAAAAAATTCACACAAAAAATTCAAGGGTCATCCATGTCATCTTTTGTATGTGCATACATGTTCCAGAATTATCTTAGTTCTGAAACCATCTCACTGAGCACCATACTTTCAGTCCAATGAATAATTATGATCTTACTTTCGAAAGTTTCAAAAGCATAGTTTGAATTCTCATAATGATAGCAATTTGTTCTTACTTATGCCTAATAAGAATCATAAGGTCCTGAATTTACTCAGTATCACATTCTAGTAAAACATTACTGGGAAAATATGGGATGCTGTTCTGTCTGAAATCTGATTTGTATATCTCTATGTTTTGACATTCTTGCCATAGCTCCCAGGGCTGGAATTTTGAGTACAAGTTGTTTCATTTCTCATAAAATAGTACAAAATTTTATTCCTCATTTTTATATTTGACCATGACAGTCAACAACAAAACGTGAAGCAGAGGAGCGCCTCACTGAGGTTTGTTTTCAAGTCTTTACTTGTATAAATGACTGCTGTTCTAGACCCTTTGTCAGTATCTTATGGACCATTATAAAATTATCTGGAAGTGACTCTCTGGTTGTATTGCTAATGATTTACTTTTGTGGCTCTGTTTACTTTTGCAGGGAAGAAAGAGACTTGAAGAAGCTTTCCAGCATGGAAAGCATGCTATTGATGACTTAGTAAACATAGCAAAGGTATTAACTGCAGCTGTCTTTCTTTTAAGTTGGAGAAGAATGATTTTGGTTTCTCATGGTTCATTTTTGCTACTCTTTTTTTGACTTCTATATTTTTTTTATTTATGGCTAGATTAAGCACAGCAGACTAATCTTTGACTTACTGGCAACTGCAGGCTTTACGTTCTATGCCTGTTGTTGATCTACATATACCGACACTATGTCTAGTTGGATCACCTAATGTGGGGAAGTCATCATTAGTCCGCATATTATCATCTGGAAAACCTGAGGTAATGCTCCGGACAGTTGTTTTTTTTACTTTTTTATGTTGGTAGATGGTAGACACTGTTTCACAAGCAATTGTCTATTGCTAATGTGTAATCAAACTATCAAAGTAGCTGTGGTCCGCTTGTTTGACTTGTTCGCTGTAGTTACTACTTACATCAAACAGAAGTTTCCAATGTTCATGCCTCATCCGTTCCTGTATCAAATAATTTGTTTCTGGAATTACTAACATCTTTTGGAGGCTTTGCTTAGTAGCATAACTCTTCTCTCTATCATCAAACTAAGATACATTATAGGAAATATGTGACTTTTGGTTCTGATTCTTCAGTTTGGTTTATGTCATCATTAAAGCATTGATAGCTATAGTAGATTTCTCTGAACTATACATTTAGCTCATTACTGAATTATGTGACTTTTGGTTCTGATTCTTCAATTTGGTTTATGTTATCATTAAAGCATTGATAGCTATAGTAGACTTCTCTGAACTGTACAGTTAGCTCATTACTGAATTCTTTTCCATGTCTCATTTTACTCACATTCTGCAGGTCTGCAGCTATCCATTCACGACAAGAGGGATTCTGATGGGTCACATTGTATCCAATCATGAGCGTTTTCAGGTTCAAGCATTTGCCTTTCTGCTTACCCTGCACATAGAATCATTAGATTTCGCGCCAATTTTGCTTCTTTTTTGGTTAAACAACTGAACAATGGCATCCTTTTGCAGGTTACGGACACTCCAGGACTACTTACAAGGCATGATGGTGAGTTAAGACTCTGGTTCTTAAATTGTCACTTCAGAAGCTTTGTACCATTCTGTTATGGCCAGCGGAAGGAGTGGAATTTGTGGGAGGAACACGACGCAAATTGTATTCAAAGGAAGTAGCAGGCCGTGGCCCTGGACCTCGCCGGCGCGCCGGAGCAATGGTTGAAGCTCCACGGCGCACCTGGAAGGCAGGGGCACAAACCAATCTAAGATACAATTAACATAAACCCTAAACTACCGCAGGTCTTGACTTATATAATGCCAAGCCTGGGAACAAACGGAAACAAACTAACCAACAACTAATCCAAATAGATCATGCCTCCTTGAGTCCTGGTTTGTTGCGTCTCTTGTACTGGACTCCGACCATGACATCTCTCCCTCCCTGGACAAGCAGCTCGTCCTCGAGCTGAAACTTGGGAAACAGCTGCTGAAATTCCTCCAAGAGAACCCAAGACGTCTCAGTTGCTGGCGCGCCCTTCCACCGCACTAGAAGTTCACGACGACCTCGAGCAAGTCGGCTCCGGAGAACTTCTTCAGGTTCTACTAACACACGGCCATGATGCACAGCCGGCAATGGTTGCACCTGCGTTGGAGGCTCTCCATGGAAAGGCTTGAGAAGACCCACGTGAAACACATCATGAATACGCGCCTCGGCGGGCAGGCGCAGCTTGTAAGCCACATCGCCGATCTTCTCCACAACTTGGAAAGGGCCAAAGAACCGAGGACCTAGCTTCCCACGGCCACGGACATCAAGTGATGCCGCTGGTCTATGTAACAAACGAAGCCATACCCACTGACCTGGAGCATAGTGCACTGGTCGATGATGGCGATCATACACATCTTTGTAGTGTTGTTGAGCTTGTTCCAATCGATCTTTGACTTCAGCTAAAAACTCATCCCTGTCCAGCATAGCCTTTTCCACTGCTGGCAATCGAGCGTCCCCATGGTCATAAGACCGAATAGAAGGAGATGGGCGACCATAAACCACCTCAAACGGAGAAGTCTTCGGCGATTGTTGATAGGAAGAATTATAACAAAACTCTGCCCATGGAAGCCATTCTAACCAATTGCGTGGGCGATCACCTGTGAGGCACCGCAAGTACATGGTGATGATCTTGTTTGTTGCTTCCGACTGGCCGTCCGACTGAGGATGGAATGCGGATGTAAATTGAAGTTTGACACCAGCCAGACGGAATAATTCATGCCAAAAAGAGCTTGTGAAGACCGGATCCCTGTCACTGACTATGGTCGTCGATATGCCGTGCAGCCGCACTACCTCAGCAAAGAAAGCACGGGCCACCGAAACCACCGTGTATGGATGAGCGAGGGCGATGAAGTGAGCCGCCTTGGAGAAACGATCAACCACCGTCATGATGACTGACTTCCCATTCACTTTGGGCAAAGCCTCAATGAAATCCATAGCTAGATCAGACCAAACCGATGAAGGAACCTCCAACGGTTGAAGCAAGCCCCCTGGTTGCAAGTGTTCAGTCTTGTTGCGCTGACAAACTGAGCATGCATGAACGAAATCCTGAACAACCCTGCGATCATTTGGCACATGGAAGTCAGCACGCAGGCGATGTAAGGACTTATGAACCCCTTCATGTCCGGTGCCATGGACAGACTCCAAAATTGTAGACAGGAGCCCTGAGGACGGTGCTATGAAAATCCGACCCCTGAACAAGATCAAGCCGTCCTTCACCGCCCACTGTTCCGGCTTGGCACCTCCTCTGATGGCATCACGCAGCTGGGAAAGCTTTGAATCTCCATTAATCTCCTGACGAACGTCCTCAAACAAGCTGAACGTGGGCAATGACAAGGCGGCCAGCTCACTGGAGTGCTCGCCCCTGCGAGATAGGGCGTCAGCGTCGACGTTCAAAGAGCCCGGCTTGTACTCCACAACAAAGTCGAACCCCAGAAGCTTGCTTGCCCACTGATGCTGCGGAATAGTCGTCAAGCATTGATCCAAGAGGAAACACAGACTGCGGTGGTCAGTACGCACAATGAAACGGCGACCCCAGAGATACGGCCGCCAGTGCCGAACGGCTTGCACCAAGCCGATCAGTTCTCGCTCGTAGGCCGCCAGCTTGGTGTGGCGAGGAGCGATCTGCTTCCTGAAGAACGCGACTGGACCGCCGCCTTGATGGAGAACAGCGCCAAAGCCAGAGCCCGACGCATCACACTCGACGATGAAGTCGCGGTCGAACGCCGGAAGTTGCAGGACAGGCGCTTCCGTCAGGGCGCGTTGTAGCGTCCGGAACACCTGTTCGGTATCCGGATTCCAGAAGAAGCCTTCCTTCTTGAGCAGCGCGGCGATGGCGCCATAGTCGCGGATGAAGCATAGTCGCTCGCCAAGCCGAGGAAGCCACGGACAGCACGTGCCGATGCAGGAAGAGGCCACGAGAGGACGGCCTCCACCTTCTGCTTGTCGACCTCGACGCCGCGCTCCGAGATCACATGGCCCAAGTATGCCACGGACAAGCGGCCGAATTCGCACTTGGACTTCTTGAGAAAGAGCTGGTGGTCCTGCAACGTGCGAAGCACCGTGCGAACGTGGCGGAGATGTTCCGACCACGATGAGCTGTAAATCAATATATCATCGAAGAAGACAAGCACGAACCAGCGAAGATATGGCAGAAGGATATCGTTCATCATGGCTTGGAACGTCGTCGGAGTATTAGTGAGGCCGAACGGCATCACGAGAAACTCGAACAGGCCCTGGTGTGTCCTGAACGCCGTCTTCTCGATGTCGTCCGGGTGCATGAGTACTTGGTGGTACCCCGAGCGCATGTCCAACTTGGTGAAGAACTTGGCTTCGCGCAGTTCGTCCAGCAGCTCCTCCACCACAGGGATAGTGAACTTGTCCTTGACGGTGGCGTCGTTGAGCGCCCGGTAGTCGACGCAGAAGCGCCACGTGCCGTCGCGCTTGCAGATCAGCAGCGCCGGGGACGAGAAGGCCGATGAGCTGTGCCGGATGATGCCCAGGCGCAACATCTCATCACACTGGCGCTCCAGTTCATCCTTCTGGATGCGGGCGTAGCGGTAGGGTCTCACAGCGACAGCACCAGCCCCGGGCTTCAGGCGAATGCGGTGGCACAGGTGACGCTTGGGGGGAAGGCCCTGTGGTTCGGCGAAGAGGGACTTGAACTCCTCCAGGAGCGCGTCCAGGAGGTCTCCGTCGCGGCTCATCAGGGGCGAGGACGTGAGCCCGGGTGAGAAGTCCATGCTGTGCTATGTGATGGGTCTTCCAGCGCGCGTGAAGCACATTGTGTGCTTGGCGAAGTCCCACAGGATCGGGCCCAGCGAGCTCAACCACTGCACGCCCAGCACCATGTCGTATGCACCGAGAGGAAGGGCGTAGAAGTCGATGTCAAATGCCTCGTTGCCGATGTTGACGCTCTGTGCAAGCGCCTTGCCCGGGGACGCCACCTGGTCACCATTGGCGACGGTCACCGAGAAGTTGGGGCATGGAAGAAGACGAACGCCCGTCCGCTGCGCCATGTTGACGTCGTCGAACCCCACAACCTCGATGACGAAGAGCTTCTTGCACTGATGTCCGGCGACGAACTTCTCGTCGCAGTTGTAGCATAAGCCGTCCGCCCGGCGCTAGGTCATCTCTGCTGGTGAAAGACGGTGGCGTGGCAGGGTGGACGCGAGCGAGGTGGTTCTGCCCGATCCTGCTGGTGCCGAGGACGCCGCGTCGTGGGGAGTTGCAGACGAGGCGGCTGGTGGTGCCGTTGCCGTGGAGGCGGACGAAGCTCGGAACGAGGAGCGCGCGCCCCGCGCAGGTGCTGGGTCGGTAGAGGACAGATGCATGCTATGTTACACGGATACTGGTACGAATATCGGATACGATACGTATCGGATACGCGGATACGCACTTTCCCAAAAAATACTGATACGGGGATACGGCTAGGATAATTAATAATTATATATAAATATCACATAGATATTCAGCAAGTGAGATTTTACTCTTGAGTAACTTCCCCTATACTCAGATGTGCAATACTTGCATGTCCATATAACATTACCTCTATAACTAGCCTTCTCTAAAAGCACAACTGATTCCACAAGGGGTTCTTCAGTTGCTGCTCATCTAGTTCTATTGCAGCAAGTTCATCATTTTGTATCATCTCTTACTACCAAAACAACAATTGGGTGGGCTGATTACTGCTTTGGGCTGTATCACATCTGGCCCAAAAGTATCGGATACGCGTATCCAAGCAAATACGTATCCGTTTTTTCAGGATACGGCTAGAATCGTATCCGGGGCGTATCCGTATCCGATACGTATCGGATACGGATACGCCACCTCCTAGGAGTATCCGCGTAACAGAGGATGCATGCGCTGCTCGTAGGCCCTGGCGAACATGATGGCGTCATCAAGGGACGTCGGGCGGTGCAGAGCAATGTCGGTCTTGAGCGGGTTGACAAGGTCGGCCGTGAACATCTAGACCAACTGGGACTCCGTCAGATCGGCGTCACGGCAGGCGAGGGCGAGGAACTTGTCGGTGTAGTCGTCCACGGTACCGTCCCTGCAAAGCAGCATGATCTCGCCGATAGGGCCGTCCGTCATGGGCGGGCCGAAGCGTTGCTGCACGAGTTGGACGAAGCAGCGCCACGACGGAGTACCCGACGTCAACTCTAGCCGAGAGAACCAGAGTTGGGCTGACCCCGTGAGGTGGAGGGATGCATAGGGAACGCGCCGTTGTTCCGGTGTGCTGGCACCGGAAGAAGGTCTCACAGCGATTCAGCCACGGCAGGGGGTCCTCCTTGCCATCGAAGGTCGGAAACTCGATGCGGGCGCGAGGGTGGAAGTGGGGGTCCCCGGCGTCATCGTCGTCATCGAGTTCCCGGCGAGGAAGAGGCGGCGTTTCGTGGAACGGAGGCTGGTCGGGCGCAGATGGATCGCCCTTGGATGTGTCCTCCGTGTCACCGCGTTGCGCCTTCTCCAGGCGAGAGACAGCGAGGTTGAGGGCCGAGATCTGGTTGGAACCCTCGAACGCCGCCGCCTGGAGATTCGTCACCTTGTCCGGCAAGCCGTCAAGTTGTTTGACGAGGGGAAGGAGGGGTTTCAGCGCAGCAGTCTGCGTGGCGAGGTCTGAAACCTTGGCGGTGAGGTCGGTGAGCGTGGTCAGCATCTCATCGACGGTGGACTCCAGCGAGGTCTGCTCGCCGGTGGTCGACATGGGATCGGCACCAGAGCTATCTGATACCAGAGCTATCATGTGTGAATGTGTGATACTCTTTGTGTCCGGTGGATCAATTTTACCTTGTACTTGGATAAATACAAAACAAACAATACTACAGATTAGATTTGAGATTTAGTTTATTCTTGCTTGCTACAGGCACATACGTGTGCACCAAAATCTCTGATCTGTTACTGTTTTGGGGGTTGACAGATGATAGAAATAACATAGAGAGACTGACACTTGCTGTCCTGTCTTATCTACCGATCGCTGTCCTGTATGTTCATGATATGTCGGAAGACTGTGGAACCTCAGTGGCTGATCAGGTACATCCTTGCTTTACTTCAGAGCTTTTGGTGCCATCTATACTCATTCTAGGGGATAATACTAGCTTCCCCAGATCAAACAGAAGAAAACCCTCGGCCAGACATGACAAATCACTAGATTTGCTTTCTTGCGCTTCAAAGGGTATGTTGTGAACATAATGTTATTTTGCAGTACATCACGTACAAGCATATAAAGGAAAGGTTCGGCGATCGCCTATGGATAGATGTTATATCCAAATGCGACCTTCTGGGCAAGAAAGCGCCCATAAGCTCTGACGATGCTGATGAAGAAGTGGCACAATACAGAAGATTCGGCCCAGAAGGCGCCCTCCAAGTATCTGTGCAGAGTGAAATCGGCGTCAAAGAGGTATGCTATTCTCATGCCAGCCTCGTACCGAGTAATCTATAAGTTCAATATGTATCTGTCTGCCTATTCTAGCGACAAATTAATTGCCAGGAACTTTGTGCAGACTAACATGCTCCGCTATCTCACCAGCTAAAAGAAAGAGTGCATCAGCTACTGACCTCCCAAATGGCTCGGATCAAAGCTGACAAGGCGGAGCATGAAACACAGGAAGCTCGCATTAGTGTTCCTTGAAGTTAGAGAACGAATACTTGCACATTCACGTTCGATGTCTATGTAAATTGTCCACTCATAACGGATTTCAACATGTTCTGCAAATTTGGCCTTTTTTCAGGAAAGGAGGTCAATTGTGTTAGTATGGCTCATTTATCTGTCAATTATTTCTTCTCAATTTTTTTATCTGTCCATTATTTCATTTCTGCCCCTTGTGACCCGAAACCGTCTTACATAAGCGATGAATCTAACGCAGGCCGCTTCTGAAAATACGCAGGTTCTGGTTTCTTTATTTACCCGTACATCCTGTATTATAAGAGCATGTACAGTACAGTACAATGCAGGTGCATAATTAGGCATGAGTTGTTAGAAGAGTGACAATGTTTGTCACGTCATATGTACAAAAGTCAATCTCAGTGCAAATGGGTCCTTTAAATAGGATTAACGAACTTGTTAGCTAGAATACTTCAATCACAGAGGCAAAAATTACATAGTTACACATCCACCTTATAATCTCTTGTCGCGTTTGGTCTGACTAGAGGTCGAAAACTGAATAGTTTTCTTACGACCTACTACATGCGGGCCGGCGTGAGAGGCATCTGTCGTCAGATAGCAGGACTGACAGTGGACAGACTAATGTTGTGCGCTGAAAATAAGATCTGTGCTATGCTACCACACCGGCTTGTTTCTAGCGGTGCTGCACATACACATCATATGATCCTAAATAAGTCCTCTTTAATTGCCTTCTCAGATACCATCTTTGAACATTGAACATATCTGTACATTCTAGTGTTGCACCAAAACAAACAAACAAACAGACAGACAGAAGTGATATTTGAGCAAGTTTACAGTAAGGCGTTGATTTTGTCTAGCTCTGAACTACAAGCTTAAACATAAATGGCAGATCGATCAGTATTACACGCTCACTCGGTATGTAGATTGGCTGCGTACCTGTGGTGGAACCGCCCGACTTCAAATACTTAGTTCTTCTGGGACTCTTTTTCAGCAGACGGTTGTTGCACCTCTAAAAACCACAAAAAGATAAACCCTGAGTATAAAGGTACTCAGCCGACTAACCAAAATAAAATGAAGTAACCAAACCCACAAGGAGTATGAGAACTTTTTGGTGGACTGGCTGATTTGACATTTTTGCAAAAAGCTTACTAATAGTAAGTCCTTATTTTGTGATTTCAACTTCAATTTAATAATACTTAGCATCTACGTGGTAAACTCTTTTTCACAACAATTAGCACTAAACATCCAGCAAAATTAATTTCAGGGAAAGTATCACCATTCTGTTTCTTAACTACGATGCTCAAGCGATAATCAAGTGCATTCATAACCGAGAATTGCGGCGATCCGGATCGATTTACATCCTGCAGGAGATACCTAATCACCCGTTATGTACAGTTCCGGGGATTGTACGTAACAACCTTTTGATTAGCAGTACCCAAGGACCAAAAACAAAGTTACTCAAACCCAAAGGCGCAACCCCACATGGGACCCCACGTCTGGCCTGATCTCCAATGTGAGTTTTAGTCTGGCCTGATCTCCTATGTGAGTTTCAGGCTACGCCACTGCCTTTCTCCCACATGCCAAGCACGGGTAAACATCATTTCCAATCCAAGAGCCAACTAACTTACCGGGCTTGCTGGTTCCCAATGGCAGTAAGCAACTAAGTAGTATCACTTGATCAAAGGTTAAAACAACGAACGATCCTTAGCAATTAATTTCAATGGGTAGAACTACATCGCTAGCTTCTGCCCCCAACTTTAAGAGCAAGTTATTCCCTTGATGAACCTTAGGTATTTATGTAACAGGGTTACTACAAAGTAGCAACTAAGCATTGCTAAGCATCGGTGTATTACTAATTAAGTTTGAACTGATGGCAAATATGTTTTACTAAATAAGGAGGGATTATGCATAAGAGAATTGGGTTGCAATCAACTCTAGAACTAATGCACAACCATAAAATAAGACAACTTTTATGATTGCATAAAAAAATATAAAAAACATAGGTATAAATGCACCGGGGCTTGCCTTGGGTCTCTGCTAAGTTAGTATCTTCAGAAAACTCGTCAATAATCGGAGTAAGTTCAAGAACTTCTTCAGTCTCCTGGGATCCTCAGATAACATCACAAATTCCACTTCAGGTGCTTCTGATTCTAAGGTAGGATGCAAGTCAAGGTTCAAGGTTAGTATGAAAAACTTTTTAATAAAATAAAACTTCACAACTTTTCTCCATGGTAAAGTTGCAAGCCGACACTACTCTACCCTTAAAAAGCTTAACCCACACTTTTCTTAAATTTTAAGATTTTTAATGCATACAAGAAAATAAAACAGTTCTAGAGAAATTGGCTTTACTAGATTTGGACACTTCTACAAAGTTTTAACACAAAGCTAAGTTAACAGCAAATAAAATCTAAATCAAAACTATATGTACAAAACCCCCTATAACTCTCTGACCTTTCTCACTTCCATCCCTCTCTCCTTCTCACGCTGGCTAGTGGGCCCAGCCCTTTCTTCTCATCCCCTTCTCTCTTCTTTCTTTTTCTCCCTGCCGTGCCTTCTTTCTGCCCGAGGAACAGGGGCAGCAGCGCCCTTGCCTTGCCGGCGCACAGGCAGGCCGGCGGCCAGAATTCTCACGGTCGATCCTGCACCTCTAAGGCTGTCCGCAGTGGGAGCGGTAAGCTGTCCGCTACCCCATCCTGGAGGATGGGGATAGCGTAAATTTTGCTGCACCGGGGGACGGTATGCAGTACGCTACCTCCCCGGATGCTTTTTCGTCCGCCAAATTTTGCGTGGTAGCGGACGTGGGGTACCGCACGAGGCCCACTGCCGGCCAACCGTCGACGGCCTTCCCGCCCGCGCCCAGAGGAGGGAGGAGGAGGGGGCATCGGCGTGGACCCGCCATAGCCACAGAGGGAGCTCGCCATCGCCGCGCCAGATGTGCTTGAGGAGGCGCGGATCCGCGTCGGGGAGGGGCGGAGATGAGGGAGGAGGGAGGGATGGAGGCGGCCGGAGATGTGGGAGGAGGGAGGCTCACCGCCGGAGATGAGCTCGAGGCCGCGACATCCGAGCCGTCGGTGTTCTGGCCGCCGCGGGCTCCTCCGCCGCCCAGATCTGTGGGCACTCGGGCGAGGAGAGTCGGCGGGGCAGGCTCAGATCCGCCGTCACGCCACGCTGCGGCCTTGTACCGCTCTGACCCACCTCGCAGAGCGCCGCCGCCCACCGGGAGGAAGGCAGCCGCGAGCTCCAGAGGTGGCGGCGAGCGCAGCGGCTGCGAGTGGAATCAGGGCGGCGGCGAGCTCCAGGGGCGTCCAGCGCGCGAGCGAGCGGAGGGAGCTGCAGTTGGCCCGCGTGAGCTCGACCTCCACTGCCGCGGCCGGCGTACGAGCGAGCGGAGGGAGCCGCGGCCGGCCCGCACAAGCTCGACCTCCGATGCCGCGGTCAGCACGCGAGCGAGCGAAGGGAGCTGCGGCCGGCGTGCTGGGGCCGGGGAGGGAGGGAGGATGCCCCCGTGAAAGGATCTTTGGATGTCGCCGAGAGGGGGGGTGAATAGGCGTTCTAAAATTTCTTCAAATTTCAGCACTTAAAAACAAGGTCAGTATATAGACCGGTCAGACCGGTCAAAGACTTAACCGTAGAAAACAAAAGCCAACCGGTCAAACCGGTTGTGTAGACCAGTCAGACCGGTCCTATGCAGAACCTGCCCAAAATCAGAGTTTCTCCCCTCTTTCACTCTAGCACAAATGTAACTTGGGGTAGTATCGCTGTAGGTGATATCAAATATATTTCTAGTCCATGCACACACAAAAACAACACAACCAAGTAGATCGAAGCGGAAGCACAAAGTAAAGCTAGAGAAGTGAGTAGTGAGGCAAACCACAAGGAGACACAAGGATTTGTTTCCCGAAGTTCAGATTCACTAAAGTGAATCATACGTCTCCGTTGAGGAACTCGTTGGGCTTGAGTCTCTTGCAACTCGATCCCTTGAGTTGGGTCTTTTTCAACCACTCCCCTTTTCCAATATCTTAATCCTTTCCACCAAGGGGGCAAGATCACGCCCGCACAGACTTGCCGCTGCTCACCACACCGTCGGGAGCTAGCCGGCGATGCCTAGCCGTCTAGGAGGCCCACCTCCAAGAGTAACAAATGCAAATCAAATTTTTGACGGAATCAAGAGTGCTTAAGTTATGGTTGCTCTCAGCTGCTCGAAAGCAGCTCTCACAAAGGTCACTTTGCCCACACTCACTCAATCTCTCAACCCAATCCACGGATATGCAATGTAGTTAGCACAACTCGCAAAGAGTATTGGGGAGAGCTAGCTGGTCAAGAAAATGCCTCAAGAAGCTCAGAAGAATGCAAGGAACCAGCAGCCCACGCAAGAGAGGGCCAAGGGGTATAAATACCCATCATTCAAAAATTAGCCGTTGAGACTGTCAGACTAGACCGGTCAGACCGGTCCTCCAGACCAGTCAGACCGGTCCGGTTGAAACTAGCCGTTACTCTCCCTGACCGGTTAGACCGGTCCCCCAGACTGGTCAGACCGGTCAGGGTCAGAGAACCCCAAACACCTATTTAGAAGACCCTACTTGATCCATCAAGTCAAGACTTGATCATTCAAGTATTTCTATGTTAGTTCTCAGAGGTTTTCTCTCAGGATCCTCTCATGGGTTATCTATGAGCACTTTTGACCAAGTCAAATAAACAATGTTACATCCCTCTAGATAGTACGGCATACCTATACTCAGGATTAAATATGAAATACAATTCAATCACTTGAGCCTTGAATCACTTTAGTTTTGCCATACTTTGACTTGTCAATTTTGGGATTTCAACATTGCATTCTCTTTTCATGAGCAAATCCACACTTGAGCTAGTTACCTAGGGATTCCAACTCTTAGGAAAATATGTCCATGAATCCAAGCCACTCTATAATATACTTGATGCATTGCATTGCTTCTCCCAACATAGCTTGGATATAATACTTTGAAAGCCCCACGGATACTAGTAACTTCACCCTAGCAATTCGCACATGGAAAGTCGTCGCTTCACCAAAGCTTGCTTAGTCCCTCGCACTAGTCATCTCGGTTGGCTTCTTCATCACTTACCCTTGCCACATTAAGTTAAGCTTTGCACATCAATAGTGAATTTCACTTGAACTTTCTATTTGATTGCTTGAGCTTGATCTCATATATAATATTCCATATCTCAAGCTTCCTCCAAACATCAATGACTTCAATAAGAAATAATCTCATACATGTGTCTTGCTTTGTTATCATTCTTTTAATCAAACACCTTTTAAATTTATGCCAAGCCATCTATATAGAAACCACTTGTTGTCATTGCATGAACACTTATTTCTTGTTTCTCTTCACAACATGCATGACTTTCACTAATATTTGCCTTTTGTTTGATTCTAAATCACATGAGCTAATAACAATAATTGATTTGCAAATAAATCCCTGCTCATAACAACTTCAATAATATCGTTAGTCCTTTAATCAAGTTGTCAATCAACTCACCAAAACCCATTAGGGCCTAGATGCACTTACAATCTCCCCCTTTTTGGTGATTGATGACAACCCTGATTAAAGCTTAGAAATGAATCAAATAAAAAATTTCAAATTCTCAGATATATCATGAGCTCCCCGTAAATATGTGCTTTGAATTGAATTCAACAACCAAGGGCTCAAATGCCAATTTGCACATATTTAAAATGAATAGGAGCTCCCCCTATATCTCAGAATTCATGGAGTGCAAAGAGTGCAAGTATGTCTACAAAAGATACACGTGATGCATATGACAAGAATATTCAATTCATTTCAAAGGAAAAGAAATTCTGGTTCTGTCAGGGCTGACCGGTCAGACCGGTCTGTCCTGACAGACACCAAAAACAACAATTCGTCATCCACAAATGCATCATACTAACATAAAGCCACTTAGATAATTTTAAAAGGTTCAAAACACAGAGTTGCACACAATACAAGCCTCAAGTCCACAAATGAAATTAAGGTACGAATTATTGCAGTTTCAGAGTGAAGAAATGATAGACCGGAGACCGATCCGGCTAAAATGGACACTCTGAACTGGATTGTCATCTACTCTTCTCCTTTGCCAAGCTGAAGCTTCAATCCATGTTCTTATCCCCTTTTGTCATCTATCACCATAAAGGTCCTGGGAGAAGTAGCTTGGCGCCACTCACTGTCCATTACCCCCATTGCCAGTTGCATTTGAGGGAGTCTGATCACCCCAATCATGCATACCTATCCAAAGGTTTGAGGTCAGATAAGCATTTTCAGGTAGAGTTGTGGCCTCAAGTGAAGTGGTAGCAGTGTCTAGTGAAGGATTTAAGAAAGTTGCAATGCTTGACATACCAGGATGAGTACCAAAAATGGAGGCAGCTGCGGATTGAGCAAAGATTTCTGCTGTCGAGGGACGAGAAGCTTCTGTCTGTGTGTCATGCAGAGGTGCCATAGTGGATGTCCCTGGAGCTCCAAGTGTGTCAAAGCCATAATCTGGAGGAGGAGGAGGTGGAGCTGATCCAGAGGGTCCTGCTACTCCATAAGACGTGTGTGATCCAAAGACGCCTTCTCCAGGTGCAGGAGTAGAGGATGTAGCCCCAATATCTGGATATAATATGTGTCCATACTCCTCAAAATGTCCAGCGTCCATATAGCCCTGCATTCTTACTCCTACCGAGGGAATCTCAACCTCAGGAGGTGAAGGAGAAATGGGTGAGCGAGGCGGCTGAAGATTCATAGCATTGTGCATCATCTTGATTGAATCTCTTTCTTTATTGCTAGCCCTCCACTGCCTCTGTTGCTCAACCTCTATGTCTCTCTGGCTCTTGCACATGCCAACAAACAAATTTATCAACTTCTTGATGGGAGAGGATGAGCTGCGCCTGTGACTGTGCTGTTTAGGCCTAGACCGGCCAGACCGGTCCTGGTGACCGGCCAGACCGGTCGCCCCCTGAGCAACACCATGCTACTGAGTGTGCTGCTGCTCTGCTCCCTCTTCCTCAATCTCATGCTCTTCTTGTTCTGGGGCTTCTGGAGATGGCATTCTAGGGTTCTTGCTCACAGGAGGCCTCAATGGCTTGTGTTTCACATCATTTGAGAATCTAATTCCCGTCACCTTCTTGATCATATACATGATATAGGGGCTGTAGCTGCAGATCTTCTAAGGATTTTCAGATAAGTTCTTGATCTCTTGCCAAATGAAATCACCCACACTAAATTGTGGTGCCCCAGGCCTCATAGCAGCCATCAAGTTCCTCTGAAAGAGTGTCACATCAGAGGTGTTGCCGTCTCTAGGTGTCAAAGTCTTTCTAAATAGTCTCTTCAGCACTGCATAATATGTGTACAGACCAGACACCTTGCCCCAACTGCCTCTCATGTTCCTGGGATACATGAAATGCATCTCCTTTGTCTCTAGAACACCTACATCATGAAGCTTGGGAAGTTCTGCATCTGCATTCCCAAGGCGGAAAAGAGTAACAAAGTCTGGAAAAGATATCTGATATTTTTCTTCCTCTGTCATCCAGAACATAGTCCTCTCACCATCATGGTGTCCAAAGAAGACTGTGGCATAGAACTGAGCAATAATTTCCTTGTTCCAGCTGTGCTTGAAGCCAATAAGTACCTTTATCCTCTTATTTGCACACTCGGCCATCACTTCATTGAATATGGCATTGTTCTTCCTGGCCATATATTCCCAATCCACATATTGTGCCTCATGAGTGATTTTGGACTTCTTTAAAATAACAGTGGTATAGAAGTCCTGCTGAAATGTGCTCCAGAATCTATGATCTTTGGCACTCCTAGCCTCAGCATAGGGATTCTCACCTCTCAGCCTCTTCACTGTTTCTGTCATGTCATCCCCAAAATAGTTTGTCGGTGCACGACCAAAGGGATATCACGACCTAGTGATTACAGGTGCATCACCACCTGCTTAATCATCATCTTCCTCACTTTCTTCCTCCTCATCCTCAGCATCCTCACTGTTGTCCTGCTATATTGGGCCTTTCCCTACCCTATGCTCCACTCTATATGTTTCATCTTCAACTTCATCGTCACTAGAGGAACTCCCATCACTTTCCTCAATTATATCATCAGCTGCTGACCTTTTTCTAGACCTCAATTGCCTGCCACTGACCACATTTAGTTGGCTTGAGCCACCCTCATCATCATCAGCCATGTGAACATTCGATGAATCATGCTGACGCTTGCTTCTTTTCTCACGGTGGCCAGACATTTTGCTCCTAATCCTGGGTTCAAAAAGATATGCAATAGGTGTATAAGGACACAAGATAAGATTGGATTTGGATAAAGATTGATAAGAACAACACATGAAGCAATTGTGTCTGTTCTGGGCAGACCGGTCAGACCGGTCAAACCAGTCGCCTCCAGAACAGAGCCAATGGCTCCAAAGACCAATCTGAGCAGCTAGATGAATACCAGCTGAATATATATGTGTGTGAAAAATACTATGACAAGATGTGTTGACTATTTTCCACGAATCCATGATTTAGGGTTCCACTGGACAGACCGGTCAGACCGGTCATGCCAGTCCAACCCTAGATCGTGGAATCAGCCAAAAGAACCAACAAAAGTGTTTGATCTTCTAGAGATAGGTTCTATAGGATTGCAGAAGATGTTCTACCAAAGGAAATTTGAATCTATGGCCTAGAAAAGTAGATCGGGGCAAAACAAGCCATAGAGTACCTTTAGAGCGTGATTTTGAAGGAGAAGATGAAAGACCGGCTTGGGAACACGGTCAGGCTGGTGATGAGATCCAAATCCCACAAAGGGATCTCCTTTTCCTTGGTTGAAACTCCAAATCGCCAATGGGGCGCCTTGTGTGCGAGAGGGAGAGAGGAGGACGAAGGGGCGTCGGTGGGGGGATGAATGAGGGGTATCTTTACTATTTTACCCGTGAGGGGGTAAAAAGAGTAACTGCCAGGCATGACCGATCAGACTGGTCGGACAGAGCGCTCAGACCAGTCGGCCCCTGGCAGCTAAAAAGTGTGTTTTTTGATGGATCCCGGATCATCCGGACCAAGGTCGGATCATCCAGACTTACTCAGTGCTGAAAATCACTGTCTGGCCGGATCATCCGAGGTAACTCAGGATGATCCGATCCTGTACAGAAAGATTTTGCAAGAGTGTTTTGAGAGTGAAAAGCGTGTCTCTCAAGTATATCATCTCAAATGAATGTTTCTCTTAGAAGAATTGATGAGGAAAATTGAACTTTGAAACTTGATAGATATAGACATTATTCCATGGTTTCAAGTTTTTCTTGATACTTCCAAGAGAGTAGAAGAGATATATTTGGATTTCATGGACTTGAGTTAATTTCACCATTTGTGACTAGCCAACAATCAATTAAGTAAAACTATAGTCACACATGACTCAATTGGGTCATAGAGACCAAAAACCAAATTCTATCCTAAGCACTCACACTTCCTATCATGCTAGTGGAATTTTAAAAAACAACTATCCTATGTCACACAAGGCACATAAATGCACACACTCGCAAGATTAAGTGGCCTAGATGCACAAAGGTAAAAACTTGAGTTTTACGAAACATACCTTTGCCATTTAGATAAGCATTGTGCAATATTTATCATTAGTTCCAATTTCCTTTGCTCTCAAAGAATTTTTATAATTATAGCATCAAGAGAATAGACAAGGTTAGTTGCACATGCTTCTAGTTTCACTTTAGTGATCCTTAAAGTGTGGAAGGTGTTGGGATCAATAAAGATAAAACCTCACAATATAGGCTAAATTCCTCAACTCTTAGTGCATATGTAAAGATATGTGGAGGGCAAGTTCATATGCACTAACTTGGTCACAAAAGTCTAACTCAAGAAATTTAAACTATATTATGGAGAGTAGCTATGCAAGAGTTAGCAACAAACCAAATAACAAATATAGGACCACTTTTTATTTCGAGCACAAGATAGCATACTCGTTTTGAGAGTTATCTATTTCTCTTTTACGAGACTACAAGTTCACTAGAAGAAAGTGTGAGTCCCAAGAGTGACACAAATTTGAGAATGAGCTCTCCCTTAATCAGTGCCTAAGATTTTGAATATCTTAGCTAGGAAGCACTTTATTCGATAAAGAATATGAGGAGACTCATTTACAAATTTGGTCAAAGCACACAAATAATTTATATGTATTGAAATTGTGCTTGCAATACTTACTGTCACTTTTATGTACCCATACTCATGCCTTAAGTGAGATAGTTCTTCACATAATAATCCATAGCATCATTTCTCACTTTAAAATGCTTAGGTGAACTGCTCTGGGCCAGACCGGTCTGTCAAGCCAGTCAGATCGATCTGTCCAGAGACAGTTCCGACACTTGGTCAGAAATTCCGACAAAAATAATCTGATTCCCGAGAACCCTTGACCGGAGGAGAGATGAAACTTCCGGTGATGATCGGAAGTTCCGACCTTGTGTAGAAAGTTTCGACCAGTATAAATATCATCTCCAATCAAGCATTGCTTCTAAAATTTTGTCTCGTCGAAAGCAAATGATAAGTCATTTGTTTTTCTGCATTTCAACATAAGACAAACTCTCTACCAGAGAGATGTTAAAAGCATCATATGGCACAAAGTAATGGATAGCTAGGGATTGAAACAAAGTTACTTTCAAGTGTTTCACAACTACAAGAATTGTGACACACTTTTGTTCACAAAGAACTGAAAGTAACAAGTATGTGACAGTTTACTCTTATTAATGAGATGTCATTGAAGTGAATGTTTCTCCAATGTTGACTTGCACTTAGTTGCATTTTGAGATATAATATTTCTTCTAGCAAACCAAGCCTCCAATGCATCTCCATGGTCCTACAAGCTCAGCAAGCACCTTTTGGTACCCAAACCTTGTTGGGTCCATACAAGTTAGACACAAGATGCTTAGGAACCCAAATGGCCCTTATGCTAGTTTGAGGAAAGTTAATTACTCTAATAGCACAAGTACCAGCTTTGTCTTTCCTAAACTTAGTAAAATCATAATGAACAAGGCTTGAGTTGGGTGATTTACCTTTGGGACAATCTTTACCCAAGTGTTCCTTTTCTCTACATGTGTAGCAAGTGCGATGTTTGGTTTTTCTTGACTTAGAATTATCCTTGACATTCTGCACTTGCCTCATTTTGGGCTTCACCCATGAGTTAGAATCTTGATTGCGCTTGTAGAAGTGAAGTTGGGCATTCTGAGCACCAACCGGTCTGACCGGTCTAGGGTGACCGGTCTGACTGGTCAGGTCAGATCCCACTTCACTTTGATGAATGGGGCATGCTGCAATAAGATGTCCTTTTTTCCTTGCATTTGAAGCATACCCTAGTTCTTGCACGACACTTTTCTTTTCCTGAAAGCTTGATCTTGTTCTTGGAATTCATGGAACAAGTGAAGTGTTCCATGTTTGACTTTTGCCTTTGAACAAGATTGCTTCTTTTAGCTTGACCTTGTTGAGGAGTAAAGGAAGTGTCATTTGAACCCTTCTCAAGCTTCTTCACCATGTGATCACGGTTATCTTGAGAAGGTTGCACTTGAGCCTTGCTCTTCAACTTGGTTGGCTTAGATTTTAGTTGTATGACCTCTTTCTTGGAATTATCGTCTTTTTAGTTAATGAGGTCTTCACAAGTATCTACAGCAACATGCTCAACACAAGAATTTGTTGCTTGGGAGCAACACGATTTATCACAAGATAATAAAATTTGAACTTGTGAGCATGTGCATGTGTGTGTGGGAGGTTGATAATGTGTTACCGATGTTATTACAACCTCATGAGCAATTTGTACTGACACGTGTGAATCCACAAGCATCTCATAGGACTTTTCAAGTTCCGAATGAGTTCCTTGTAGAGCCACATGCTCACTAGTGAGCTTTTCAACTTGAGCTTTGAGCATTTGATTTTCTTTATCCAATGATGCTACACAAGCAATTGAGTTAGTAGCATTAGCATAATTATTGGATAACTTATGATACCTCTGGATCAAGAAAGCTTGCTCTAGTTTGATCTTTCCAAGATCTAGAGTTAGAGCCTTGATTGCTCCAATTTTTTTATCTTCATCTTCCTTGATCATTTTCTTGCTTTTGGCCATCAAGCACTTGCGATCAACTTCTCTTGAAGATGTTGATCTAGATGAGGGTTGCGCTTGTCTTGATCGCCTTCAGGAGCATTTCTTGCTCTGTCTGCGCTTGTCCCTAGGCAGATCGGTCTGACCGGTCAGAAGGACCGGTCTGACCGGTTCCACCTGGGTACCAGCAGACTCAGTTGATTCTGCTCCTTGATCTTCGGGAGAAGTCATAAGAGGATGAATGCATGTTTCTGAAGTAGAGCATTTCTCTAGTGACTCCTCTTCTTCTTCTTGGTCCTCATCGTCACTATCTTCTTCACATATAGCTTCAAGGAACTTCCAAAGACGATGAGCATCAACACGTGTCACTTGTAGCTTGTCCTCTTGATGTATAAGATCTGAAAGTTCTTTATCCATATTCTCAAATAAGAGGTTAGTGACACAAAGATTGCGAAACCAACATTCTTTTTCCTTGTTTGACAATTTTGACAAATTGTCAAAATTCTTGGGAAGAATACTTGATTCCACAATCCGTTCATAAGAAGGACCTAAAGTCCTTAAAGCATTAAGAACATGAGCTGACCAAGAATAGTAGTTTGAGCCATCGCATTGGAGTGGCTCAAAGGATACCTCACAAAGGGTCGACATCGAGATAATCCAAGCGGTGAAGCTTCAATCCGGAGACCGAAATTCTGATACCAATTGAAAGGATCTTTGGATGTCGCCTAGAGTGGGGGAGGGGGGAGGGTGGGGTGCATAGGCGTTCTAAAATTTCTGCAAATTTCAGCACTTAAAAACAAAGTCAGTACACAGACCGGTTAGACCGGTCAAAAACTTAACCGCAAAAAACAGAAGCCATCCGGTCAGACCGGTCCTATGCAGAACCTGCCCAAAATAAGAGTTTATCCCCTCTTTCACTCTAGCACAAATGTAACTTAGTGCAGTATCTTTGCAGGTGATATCAAATATATTTCTAGTCCCTGCATATACAAAAACAACACAACCAAGTAGATCGAAGCGGAAGCACAAAGTAAAGCTAGAAAAGTGAGTAGTGAGGCAAACCACAAGGAGACACAAGGATTTGTTTCCCGAAGTTCAGATTCACCAAAGTGAATCCTACGTCTCCGTTGAAGAACTCGTTGGGCTTGAGTCTTTTGCAACTCGATCCCTTGAGTTGGGTCTTTTTCAACCACTCCTCCTTTCCACTATCTTAATCTTTTCACCAAGGGGGCAAGATCACGCTCGCACAGACTTGCCGCTGCTCACCACACCGTCGGGAGCTAGCCGGCGACGCCTAGCCATCTAGGAGGCTCACCTCCAAGAGTAAGAAATGCAAATCAAATTTTTGACGGAATCAAGAGTGCTCAAGATATGGTTGCTCTCAGCTGCTCGAAATGTAGCTCTCACAAAGGTCACTTTGCTCACACTCACTCAATCTCTCAACCCAATCCAAGGATATGCAATCTAGTTAGCACAACTCACAAAGAGTGTTGGGGAGAGCTAGCTGGTCAAGAAAATGCCTCAAGAACCTCAGAAGAATGCAAGGAACCAGCAGCCCACACAAGAGAGGGCCAAGGGGTATAAATACCCATCATTCAAAAACTAGCCGTTGAGACTGTCAGACTAGACCGGTCAGACCGGTCCTCCAGACCGGTCAGACTGGTCCGGCTGAAACTAGTTGTTACTCTCCCTGATCGGTCAGACCGGTCCCCCAGACCGGTCAGAGTTAGAGAACCCCAAACCCCTGTTTAGAAGACCCTACTTGATCCATCAAGTTAAGACTTGATCATTCAAGTATTTCTATGTTAGTTCTCAGAGGTTTTCTCTCAGGATCCTCTTATGGGTTATCTATGAGCACTTTTGACTGAATCAAATAAATAATATTGCATCCCTCTTGATAGTACGACATATACCTATACTCAAAATTAAATATGAAATACAATTCAATCACTTGAGCCTTGAATCACTTTAGTTTTGCCATACTTTGACTTGTCAATCTTGGGATTTCAACATTGCATTCTCTTTTCATGAACAAATCCATACTTGAGCTAGTTACTTAGGGATTCCAACTCTTAGGAAAATATGTCCATGAATCCAAGTCACTCTATAATATACTTGATGCATTGCATTGCTTCTCCTAACATAGCTTGGATATGATACTTCGAAAGTCCCACGGATACTAGCAACTTCACCCTAGCAATTCGCACATGGTAAGCCGTCGCTTCACCAAAACTTGCTTAGTCCCTCGCACTAGTCATCTCGGTTGGCTTCATCACTTACCCTTGCCACATTAAGTTAAGCTTTGCACATCAAAAGTGAATTCCAATTGAACTTTCTATTTGATTGCTTGAGCTTGATCTCATATATAATATTCCATATCTCAAGCTTCCTCCAAACATTAATGACTTCAATAAGAAATAATCTCATACATGTGTCTTGCTTTGTTATCATTCTTTTAATCAAACACCTTTTAAATTTATGCCAAGCCATCTATATAAAAACCACTTGTTGTCATTGCATGAACACTTGTTTCTCTTCACAGCATGTTTGACTTTCACTAATATTTGCCTTTTATTTGATTCTAAATCACATGAGCTAATGACAATAATTGATTTGCAAATAAATCTCTGCTCATGACAACTTCAATAATATCGTTAGTCCTTTAATCATGTTGTCAATCAACTCACCAAAATCCATTAGGGCCTAGATGCACTTACACCCCGCCGCGCGCAGGAGCCGGGGTGGGAGGGAGGAGGCCCTCGCCGCGCACAGGCTCGAGGAGCTCAACGGAGCTCGCCGATGCTGCCGCTGGGGTCGTCCTCTGCCGCGCCGCCATGGGAAGGAGGATGGAGGAGGGCCGCCTTGGCCGACGAGGGAGGGAGCTTGGAGGAGGGCTGCCACGGCCACCATGGCTGCCTTGGCCGCCGAGGGAGGGAGCATGGAGGAGGGCATCCGCGGCTGCCATGGCCGCCTTGGAGCAGCGGAGGACGGAGGAGCGGGGGCGACGCGGGTGGGAGATGGCGGAGGGGGTAAGGCCGGAGCGGTGCGGGTAGGGGTGGGCAGAGAGGAGGGAGGAGAGAGAGTGACGGGGTGGGAGGGTAGAAAAGAAAAAATTATGACATGTGGGTCCTATGGCGTGGCAGTTGATATAGAGGATGTGTATAGAGTATAAAT
Source organism: Panicum virgatum (assembly GCF_016808335.1). NCBI lineage: Eukaryota > Viridiplantae > Streptophyta > Magnoliopsida > Poales > Poaceae > Panicum > Panicum virgatum. The sequence goes on along the minus strand of NC_053150.1, from coordinate 6,796,284 downwards.
GAGTGCGAGAAAACTGAATATAAAGAAGAGAATATTAATGATGAGGATGTAATATTTTTTTTTTGAGAATATAAAGAAGACAACGGCAGACCCCAGCGAGGTGCTGCTCCGGCGCCGCGCGGAGCCATGGCGAGGACCGGCCTAATCGCAGCTCCTCAGCATCCCTACAACCCCAGGGTCCTACCCAGGCCCACACGCGGAGCCCAGCCCCAACGGAGTAGAGCTTCCTACGGACGCCCCATGGCCGCGACTCGGCCATGGCGGCAACTTGCGTTCCGGCTACGCCGGGCACGGAGCAGATTAACCACGCCCTTCCACCTACGACCTCTATCTACACCTCTGGACCTCCTACATATGATCCACAATGCTCAATGCTCAGAAGTCAGAACCTAGAGCTCACCGACGAACTGTAGCCTCTCCGCACGTCGGAGGACAGAAACGAGCACGACGGCGTTCGACTGCGGTGGTGGACGGCCGGACCTAGGATCAACTCAAACAGGCTTTTGGGCTGCTGGTGAGTTTATGGCTGCAAGGAATTGAAGAATGGACGAGCGACAGGGTCGAAATCAACGCCGAGATGAACTCGGGCCGAGAAAGGCAAATGGCGGGAGAGAGAGCAATTGGATATGCTCGGGTAGTACATTTACAATTTTTTTACCTCCCAACGCTTGCCACCTCCTGCGGATCCATCCCACGCTGGCCTGATCTCAACTCGATGCGTGGATGGAAGAAAAATTGTACCGCAATAGATCAGCGGCAAGCAGCTGCGTGGCAAGGCTCGAGCTCTGCTTAGTCTACTGTGCTGTCTCATTTCTTTTCAAACCCGAATCTTGCAGCCTTGATTTCTTCAGATTTTACTACCAAACTTCAAAATCGGACAAAATAAAAGTTGTATACCTGACATTTTTTATAAAATTTTGATTATAGAAAACTCCTCAAATTCGGCCTCTAACATGGTGGAAAATGGCTATGAACATGATAGGTTCAGGCTGTTTTCATACAAGCTTCCTCAAACCTGCTGATTTGAATCAATTTTCCTCATAATCCTATTCACAAAATACAAAATGTCCCAACAACAAAATTATAGACATGATATTATCCTACAAATATTATTTCAGGCACAAGTTCAAATTCAGTCTCTATCATAGCCAAAAAATACTCTGGACATAGCTGCTTTAGGCAACTTTCTGAAATTCAGCAAATGCATTCAGGTTACCTATTTTTGTATTCAAATATAAACACCCTCCGACCCTTTTTCATGAGAGAAAAATGGTACCTTTGCAAAGCCTAAACATCCAAGTTTCCATTTTGGTACTTTTTATACATAATTTTCTATATAAATGTTACCTTATTCACCTCCAAACGCAACCATTTATTATTGTTTTCAGCCTTCAGATAGCCATTTTCAGCTTGCATTTGAATTCAGAAACAGCCCAGCTAGCAATCTTTGAGCTCAGGTTTAAATATGTAAAACTCCTTATCTTAATACAAGAACTGCCGTCAAAAGTTGTCCAAGATAGTTCATTCCATTATGCAGCTTTGTGGTCAAAGGTTATATGCAAAAATAGTTACAAACAACCTACAAAATAGAGCTAACTGAAACTGTTTCAGAGTTTCAGACTGTTTTCTTCAGGTCACCAACTTCCATAATTTAATTGGTGCCACTAAGTTTCAAATACTTCAAACTGAACATCTCATATTCTGTTTGAACTTTTCCAAATTCAAAGCTCCAGATTTGACTTTTGGTCAAATTTCATCCAAATTAGCAACTTGGCTCATAATACCTTATTTGACTTCAAATTTCTTTCTTATGAGCTTAATGACCATCTTGAGACATTAAACACCCTGGGTGTTATAGTACCGGCATATATGCATAAGGGATTGACGAACTGATTCTAGAGCACAGCTAGCTTGCGTTCTCACTTAGCTCTATGAGGTTTCCTTTTTTTTATAGAAATGTGAAGCTTTATTAATCTTAGACAATTACATCAAGGTGATACAATCATATTAAGATCATGACGCACAGCCTTCGAAACATTAAAGCAAACAAAATAACGACATAACAAAATAAATCATGATGCAGGAAACTACACACGACTTCATTTTCAGTCCCTTCACAACCATAGCAACATCTGGACTGTGATTAAGGCTCCTGAAGACAACGCCTCCAGCGATGAAACGGCACACACACACACCGTCATTGCAGTGACCCAACCAATTAAGGTCAGATCATAGGTTTGCACCCTAGAGAGAGCAATTTTTCGGAATCCAAACAATGCCTTCAGCAAGGTCATTGCCAGGTACAACTAGCCCAGGTCATACCTGGGAATTTCTTCGCGGAGTCGAGGAATGAGTACCGAACCTAGTACGACGAAGATGAAGTCATTCAGTGCTGCTTCCCCTTTCTTTGCCTCATTTGGGGTTTTAAGTAGCTATCACATATCGGATGTTCGGATGTCAATTCGAATGTTCAGATGTCAACTTAATATAAAAATAATTGCATAAATTGCAATTAGGGCTCAAGACGAATCTATTAAGTATAATTAATACACAATTAACAGATGATTATTGTAGCAATTAGTTGTCAAATTATTAACTAATTAGACTTAATAGATTCATCTCATGATTAAGTCGCGACTTATAAAATTAGATTTGTAATAAGTCTATATTTAGAACATCTAATTGGTGTTTAAATGTGCGATGTGATTGGACTTATGATAGAACTTAACAAACCAAACCGAGCTTACCAAGCCAATTCTATAATATAGGTCAGACTTGGCCAACTTCGACCGGCCACGAACTCCATGACTTGCAAGCCATCTGTAGCCTTTTCTTCCATGATGATCATGCTGCAAAGTTGCCAATAGGCACACGTACATGGTCCACCAGATCCATGTACAGATGGAATGCGTCTTCGGAGTAAGTGATTCCTCGAATTGAAACCAAGGTAACTCAAGTCTCTGGAACTATATGGAAAACACAGACAACGTTCGGAGATGTCATCGCCAGAAGTAGTCGCAACCGCTGATCCAATCGAAGAAAACCTGGAGCAAGCCCCTCCGTCGTCGAAAACCGAAAGTCCACCCAACGGAAAGTAGTGGGAGCCCGACCTGAGAACGATGGGTCCACATTGAGGCGCCAGATCCGCACATGGAGGCACCAGATCTGGGCTCCCAAGGACCCGCGCCATTGGCTATCGACACAGCCGCCGGCGCGAGATGACCGGGCAAGATGGGCGGCAAGGCCCCGGCGACCCTAGGGCGGGGGCGAACAAGCTACCCCCACCGGGAGACGCCGCCACCCGCAGCGGGCTGCCATCACCGCCCAACAGGACCGCCAAGCACCGCCGCAACAGCCCAGATTCGGCCGCGGCGAAACGGGATCCAGCCACCGTGCCCTGAACCACTGTCTCCACCGCAGACGGTCGCAGTTGCTCGGGAAAAGGCCTCGCCATTGCCTTCCTAGCAGCCACGCTGGCTTCCGGTGCCCTGCTCTAGCGGCGGCGAGGAGGGTGTCAGCCGGAATTGCTCCGGCCAGGAGCACTCAGCTCTCAACTCTCAAGAACTCTCAAGAACACAAGCTTGTGGATTGAACAAAGACACAGAGGTTTTGTGCCACATAACTGCGACATTTTCTGATAAGCTTTATTTATAGAAGCTAAAACAAACTAAAGGAAAAAGGGGCATGTTCTTCACCTGCAGGCGCGCGTCATGATCCGAGGAATGCGTGTGCCATCCCACACGCTGGGTCATGCCGCGCGACGCGGACTCCACTCGCCACGAAGAGATCGTGGCGTAGTTACAAGACGCGCTCAGGCCGGTGAAACCAGAGGCTGAGCTCTGCGACAGCTAAGGCAAGAAACAAACTTTCTAACTAACAGAAACTGAGAAACACAAGTTTACACGAGAGCTACGCTAACAATTCACCCCCTAAACTTGATGTTCCTTGGTGATCTTGCCAATTCCCAATTGGACTCGCAGTTCACAGAACTTGTCTCGCCCAAGTGGTTTTGTCAGTATATCAGCCAGCTGCTCTTCAGTGCGGACATGATCAATGTCCATCTTCCCATCGCCGATGCAATCACGAAGGAAATGAAATCGAACATCTATGTGCTTACTCCTTTCATGAAAGACAGGATTCTTACTGAGTGCTATCGCTGACTGGCTGTCCATCTTCAACTTGAATGGCCTGCACTGCTCGCTCCCGAGTTCGGCGAGGAGCTGTGCTAACCAGACACCTTGGCAAGCAGCTGTTGTCTCTGCAATGTACTCCGCTTCTTATGATGACAACGCCACCACCTTCTGCTTTTGCGACTGCTAGCTTACTGCACATGAACCGAAGAAGAACAGAACACCAGTGGTGCTCTTCCGGGTGTCCAAGCCGCCACCCATATCAGCATCGCTGTACCCGAGCAGCTTGGCTTCTCTACCAGTCCTTCTGTAATGGCAGTCATAGTCGATCGTGCCAGCGATGTAGCGCAGTATGCGCTCAGGGTTTTTAATTCCGGTAGGGAAAAAAAAATCGGTCCTCACCGATAAAACCGAAATATCGGGAATATCGGGATTTTTTATTTTTATTTTTATTTTTTATTTTTTATGTTTACTTTTTTAATTTATTTTTTAGTGGAACAAATATTCAAAAAATCAATTTCGGCCGGTAAAAAAAATATCGGACCCCGCCGATAAAACCGAAATATCGGGTATACTGCGAAATTTCGAGCGATATTGTGAACCCTGTATGCGCTTCACCGCAGCGAGGTGCTCTGCAGTAGGGTGCTCCATGAAACGGCTTACATACCCGACAGAGAAGGAAATGTCGGGTCTCGTGTGCACCAGATACCGCAATGAGCCAACCACCCCTCGGTACTCAGTGGCGTCGACCGGAGGGGAGCTGCTCACCTTGCTGAGCTTCAGTCTTGGTTCCATCGGCGTGTGACTGGAGTTGCACCCAGCCATGCCCATCTTCTCAAGCACGTTGCGTGCATACGCTGCCTGGGAGAGGCAGATGCCGTTGCTCCTCTGGTCCACCTCGATGCCTAGGTAGAAGCTGAGCAAACCGAGGTCGCTCATCTCGAATTGGGACTGCATCTCGAGCTTGAAGCGGCTTATATCGTTGTCGTCGTTCCCGGTGACGATGAGGTCATCCACATACACCCCGACATGCAGTCGAGACGCTCCATGGCCGCGTGCCTACACAGCGTGCTCCGATGCACTGTGATTGAAGCCGAGCCCACGCATCGTCTCGTCGAGCTTGGCGTTCCAAGCGCGTGGTGCCTGACGAAGCCCGTAGAGCGCCTTGTGGACAGGGGCGTAGACAGGGGGGCGGGCAGGGGCCTGCCCCCTATGGTTCCCAAATTTACATTAGAAATTTGAAATTTGAACAAATTCCTGGCTCCGCCCCTGCTTGTGGAGGCGCAACACCTTATCCTCCTGTCCCTTGACGACAAAGCTGGGAGGTTGGCGAACGTAGACTTCCTCCTGCAGCTCCCCGTTGAGAAAAGCGGACTTCACGTCCATGTGGTGCACCGGCCACCCTTCCTGAGCGGCTAGCGCAAGCAGCAGCCGCACGGACTCAATCCGTGCCATAGGAGCAAAGACCTCTTCAAAATCAACACCTTGCTGCTGAACGTACCCTTTGGTGACGAGCCTTGCCTTGTGCTTCACGACCTCCCCGGCACTGTTCTTCTTCAGCTTGTAGACCCAATTCAAGCCGATCGCACGGTGGCCGGCCAGAAGGGCTTCCAGGCGCCACATCTTGTTCGCCATGATGGAGTTCATCTCCTCTTCCATCGCCTTCTGCCATGACGCATCACCCTCGGCTTCTGCAAATGATCTAGGCTCCTCACCGACTTGCAGGTAAAGTTCAGCGTCGAGGTTGCGCGGTGCGAGCTCGGGTGGCGTGGCTGGGCCGAGGACATCGTCGACGATGCGAAATGTTGGCGTGACGTCGTCGTTGTCGGAGTCAAGGTACTCATCCGCATCTGATGGTGGCGTGACGAAGACAGGAGGTGCAGGAGTTGCAGCTGGTGCGCCTGGAGTCATAGCCACCGGAGTGTGTGCGCCTGTACTCGACGCCACCGGCGTGCCCACGTTCGGTGCTGGCGACGGAGAGGCAGCCGCACCAGCATCTTCGTTGTCGACCTCCTCCATTATATTGTGTAGTCGATGATGAACTCCATTCCGCGCTCGAGCCTGTCGTCGTTCGTCTTGGCCCAGTCCCAGCTCGCATGTTCCTGGAACACGGCGTCGCGGGACTCGTGCACGCGGTGCGCCATCGGGTCATAGAAGCGCCAAGCCTTGGACCCTGAGGCGTACCCGATGAAGACCATGGGACGGCTCCTGTCATCAAGCTTCTTCAGATGAGGCCGAGCTTCCTTCACGTGTGCCACACAGCCAAATGTGCGCAGGAACTCGACGTCTAGTTTCCGCCTGTGCCACGCCTCGAATGGGGTTAGTCCCACCAGTGCCTTGGTAGGAGCTCGGTTCAGGAGGAACACGGCCGTGGTGACCACCTTCCCCCAGAACGCAGCTGGTAGGCCCCGTGCCTTGAGCAGGTTGCGCGCCATGGGGAGCACGGACTGATTCCTCTGCTCGACGACGCCGTTCTGCTGTGGCGTGTAGGGAGCGGAGTGTTGATGCTTGATGCCGTGCTTGATGCAGTGTTCTGCGAATGCAATGGACATAAACTCACCCCCGTGGTCCATGCGCAGAACGTGCAGCCGGTGCCCAGTCTCTACCTCCACCTTGATCTAGAAGTGCTGGATTGCTGCCAACGCTTCGCTCTTGCTTGCCAACACAGAGAGCCACATGAAGCGGCTGTGATCGTCGATGAGGAGGAGGAAGAACGTCTTCCCTCCTGGTGTCTCCGGGGTGATGGGTCCACAATGGTCCCCATGGACCAAGTCGAGGAGTCCGTCTGCACGCTTCTTTGCCTGTGTAGGTAACAACTTCCTCATGAGCTTGGTGGCGACGCAGTCGGTGCACAGCTGGTGCACGTGCCCCACTTGAGGAAGGCCTTCAACCATGTTCTCCTTCACGAGCTTGCGGAGGGCGTCGAAGTGGAGGTGGCCGTAGTGCTCATGCCAGAGCCACGACCCATCATCACGCCAAGCTTCCAGGCACAGAGGCCGGGCAATCCGTGCCCACAGGGTGTAGAGGCGACTCGCAGAACGCCTCACCCTGACGAGCAAACGCTTCTTCTTGTCGCTCTCGTCGAGTTGGCCGAGGCTTACAATGTTGGTGGTGAGCCTCGGGATGAAGTACACCCCCGTGATGGGAGTGTATTCACCGGTCATGCCCCCCCAAGATGACCGTGCCGGCGCCCTCGATCGGCACCTCGGAATTGTCCCCGAATTTGACGACGCCGCGGATCTGGGTGTCGATGTCGTGGACAACGGAGCGGCAGTCGGACATGTGGTTTGTGGCGCCAGTGTCCAGGTGCCAGAGCGTCTCGTCACTGCCGTCAAGCTAGACGAAGACCTTTGCGTCGACAATGTAGAGAAGACGTCGCTGCCGTCAAGCTAGACGAAGACCTTCGCCTCGACAATGTGGAGAGGACGGCGGTCGCCGGTGTTTTGGACGTCTGCAGGCGGCGGCGTGGTGAGCAACGTGGGCTCGGAGTCCTCCTCACCCTGCGCCAAATGGGCCTCCGCCTTTTTTCTGGACCTGCAATCCTTGGCCTAGTGGCTCTTCTTACCACAATAGAGGCACCTGTCGGTCTTCCGGGCTTGGCCCAAGCCTTCTCCCACCGAGGGTTCCCGCTCGCAAACACCGCCGCTGCCGCCGCCACCGCGAGGCTTGCGTGGCTTGCCACCGCACTTGCTGCTCCCTAGCTGCCAAAACTGCCTTGTCCTAGCTCGCCACTCTGGATCTTCAACTTGGCCATCCAGTCCTCTTCATAGAGGAGCAGGCGGCCTTGGCTGTCGACGATGGGGGGCGGTGTTGACACCAGATTTTGGCATGTGTCAAGAAGGCGTGTTGCAAAGGAGAAAACATTCTGCGTTGTACGATCGGTGGATTTGGGAGGATGATCGTGTGCCACGGTCAAAGATCTTGTTGACCGAAGAGGAGAAAGTTGACCAAATATTTTGGCTTCGGTTTGGCAAGAGTTATCTTATTTTTAGAAGTAGTTTTTATTCACAAGGATAGAATCATGTTTTGCCGTAATCGGTTAGGATTGTGTTAGCGTGGGGTATAAATATGAGTCCCGGGACTATTGTAAAGATTGATACACATCCAAACAAACAAATTTTACTCTACTTGCAATTTACTTTCTCATCAGCGGCTTCGCCATCTTTTTCTTTCTACGAGTTCTTTCGAACTGATCAAGGACGCCTCACATTCGAGCGACTTGGTTTGCTGGTAAGTTTTCGTTTACGAGTAAATCTGAGCTTTAGCTTCCAGGCGCATCTCTATGGCTTCGTTCAGATCTATTCAAAATTTATCGAATTGATCTAAGTTTTGATCTCGGGTGCATCGCTGTTTTCTCATTTAGATTAATTCACAAACTATCCGGCTTAGTGATCTGTTTAATCGGCTGTAAGCTCCTTGTTTATCACGATAAACCTTGTAAAGCCGATTAGATCGAATCATAAGCTTAGCTTTGTCCAGATCCATACATTCGTGGGTTTGTACATTATTACCCGGTACGTGTCGGCTTTAGATCTAGCCATCTAGTTACTCATCGGCATCGGCAGCTCATTGCCGATCCCTTACGGATCGCTTTTATTACACGCTCATCATACCCGATCTTTTGTCGTCTTCTGTATCGGCAGGACCTTGCCGATATCCCGCGTAAGAGAGATTCGGAAATCCAGCCGATACACTCTTGAATTTGACAGTTTGTTGTTTCCTTGTCAATTTATAGGTCAAATTGACTGGCACGCCTTGGTTCAAATCAAGTGCAGTCCGGGCTTGGCGTACGGGGCTCCTGGGCTTGGTGTGTGATCATCTCGCGTCAACACATCTTTTGGCATGCTCGGTGGGACAAGAAACATCAAGATGTCAACTAACAAGAAAGCATAGGTTTCAGAGCGGAACCAGATCCCGATCGACAAGGAGAAGCTGAAAGATGAACAAAAGGCAGAACTCCGGGTGGTCCTGGATGCTTACGAGCAACAATGCCTCTTATCCTACAACACCAATTGGAGTGGAGAGATAATCAAAAAGTATGATTTTCCTACTCTTCCACCCTACAATGAGTCACAGAAGGAGGACAAGATGATACATCAGATGAATCAGGCAATCGGACATGCTTTTGTGAATCATGCTCCGATCATGGCCAACTACGTCCACAACGCTGTGCTCAAGACCCTACAAAATAGGAGAACGCCTGGCTTTATGGGATCGGCTTGTCATCAGGCTAGTCAGATGGTCTTCTCTCCTACTGGATCGGCTACTGGGACGTCACAGATTAATCCTCAAGCTCAGGTTGATGAGGGTGTTGTAGATGCACAGCCGATTAGTACTGTAGCGTCAACTCAGTTTCCTCCTGTGTACACCAATTCTACGCCGATGGCTACATATACACAGGGAGGCTTTATGTTAGGATATATACCCAGCTGGTTGGGATCCAACTACTGGACTTTGTATGCCTCCAGAATTTATGATTCCGTCTCCAACAGGACAACCAAGTACATCGGCTTCTCAACCGATGAATCAGCAAGTCAATGCGTCGGCTCCACAGCTGACCCAGCCTCAAGATACCGCACCAGCTTAACAACGGCGGTTACACCTACATCAGTACCTTCGCCAGCAAGCCCAAGCAACATGTCGGCCCCATGGCCGACACCTCAACTACAGAATCTAGCGATGATACTGCAACCCAAGTCTCCTACAGAAGTCCAAGCAAACGTGCCTCATGTAAACGTGCCTCTTGTAACACAGCAACAGCCTAGTCAGAGGACAACACAGAGCAGTCATGGCAATGAGGTGGTGCTTTACCAATCACCATCTAACCAACCCCCTCAGCAAGTCACACAGACTGCATCGGCTATTCAGCCGATGACCACACCAAACATCCAGCCAGCATCGGCAGCCTTGCCGTTGATTCCACCAGTACCACAGGCAGCATCAGCTGGTGGTCAACAGATCGACTGGGCGTCTAAGATTGCTGAGGTGATGAGAGATCAGTTTGGTTTGAAGCCAAAGCAGCAGAATCTGATGTATAGAACTCTGTATCCAGCTGCTTATGATCAACTGCCATTGCCCCACAAGTACAAGCTTCCAGATTTCACCAAGTTTTCTAAACAAGGGGAAGTCTCCACAGTGGAACACATCAACAGATTTATCATACAATGTGGAGAAGCGGCTCAGCAAGACACATTAAAAGTGCGTTTATTTTCTATGTCCTTGTCTGAATCGGCCTTTACGTGGTTCACTACGTTGCCAGTCAACTCCATTATATACTGGGCCGATCTGGAGAAATAGTTCCACCAGTTCTTCTACTCTGGTATAGAAGAGATGAAACTGATCGATTTGACCAACCTGAGGCAAAGGAATGATGAATCGGTTGCTGCCTTCATTCAGAGGTTCAGAGATGTCAAGAACCGGTGCTTTAGTTTGATTCCATCTGATCAGCAGCTTGCAGAGGTTGCCTTCCAAGAACTCCTGCCACACATCAAGGAGAAGTATTCTTCTCAGGAGTTCTATAGCATCAGTCAGATGGCCAACAAGATGACAGGGGAGGCAAGACCGTATGAGTAGAAGAGAAGCAACTTTCAGAAGAAAGTCAATTTCGTTGACTGCTCAAATACTTCTGATTCAGATGATGATCAGATGGTGGGATCGACTGAATGGGTTCAGAACAATAAGAAGCCGATCTCATGTCCTTTCAGTAACAAAGAACCCGAAAAGTATGGTTTCGATATTACCAAGGCTGACAAGATCTTCGACCTGTTACTGTCAGAGGGGCAGATCAAGTTGAAGGCATATCATACAATCCCGACAGATAAAGAGTTAAAGAATATCAAGTACTGCAAGTGGCACAATGCAACGTCTCATGACACCAATGAGTGCAAAGTGTTTCGTCAGCAGATACAATCGGCTATAGAACAGAGAAGGCTCAAGTTTGAGACACCCAAAAAGCCGATGAAGATTGATGGGCATCCTTTTCCAGCAAACATGGTGGATGTTGGAAAGAAAGGGAATGCATTACAGACGAAGATGCTCACATTACAATCGGCCAAGGAATCTGGGGCTGTTGATCCCAAAACACAGATAACGGCCGATGAAGCCAAAGGTAAAGAGCCACAACAGAAAGAAGAATCAGCGGTTCAAAAGAAAAAGGTCACGTCTCACATGCTGCTGAACAAATTCCAGCGTGATCAAGAAAGAAGACAGTACAGGGAAGAGTCTGCACGATGACATGAGGGGCATTGGAGATGTCCTTTCTTTGTGTACTGTTGGGAAGAAGGGTTGACTCTGCCGACAGTGGATAATTGTCCAGAGTGCAACGGTTTCTATCGTGAAGACCAGTTGCACAATAAGCCACATTTTGACCAGATGAAAGCATCTAGGCCCCTAATTCGAGTTTTGGTAATTAATAACAACGATTTGTGGATTAACAATTTCATTCAAGATAATGAGCATAGGTTGATCCACGGATGAAAGTGATTTGGTTGTGAACGTGTGGAGTTTGGAGATGATATGCAAAGCTCGGGCTCAATGCAAAGGTATAAAATAGGGATTTTGTATTTTACCGGTCACAAGGCGTTTAGTGGATGAAAAGTGACCGGATTTGTTGGATAGATAGCCGTACTATCAAGAGGGGTTGTGTACTCGTGCTTGACGGGTCTTTAGTGCCATTTTGCTAAAAATGTCTAGGTGCATGCATGAGGGCTAACGACGTTTTGAAAAGATTTGAAAAACATCAAGTTTGAGAGCTGACTGCACAAGTGCGGACAGTCCGCCTCTGTGGAGTGCACGGTTCGCACCCATACCAGAGAGCCTGTTGAACTCGAGTGGGAATTTAAATTTGCTGGCGGACAGTCCGGCCCAGGTGGGCGGATGGTCCGCCACTCTAACTCAAAATGTACCAGAAAGGGTGTTTTCTCTGGTTGGGGCGATGATCTGTGCGGCGGACGGTCTGCCCCTGGGGCTCGGACGGTCTGCCGGCTATTTGACATATTGTTCCAGAGACGTTTTTGTCTCTGTTGGTTTTCAAGGTTGAACGGCGGATGGTCCGCGCCTGGGGCGCGAACGGTCCGCCGGCTAATTTCAAAGTTGTACTAGAGACGATGTTCGTCTCTGGTGGTGGGGAACACATAACTGTGGACGGTCCGCCAGGGCTGTAACGGCTAGTTCTGACACGCATTAAATGCACTCTGACTCACTGGCTTATAATTGCAGACGGTCCGGTTTTTGAACCGCGGACGGTCCGCGACTTCGTAGAAAAGAGTATAACGGCTAGTTTTTGAGGGGATGTCTATATATACCCAATGCCCGGCCATTGGGTCATTCTCTTGGCCATTTGGACTGCATACTTGACACTATAGAGCTAAGGCATCCCTCTCACACACACACTTGCTTAGAGATTGCATTCTTGAGAATGTGAGAGCATCCTAGTGCATTGCATCAAGAGTTTGAGCTTTGTGGCACTAGGGAAACTTCAAGCAAGCGTCAATGACTTGTTACTCTTGGGAGTTGCCGCTCCCTAGACGGCATGGAGATGTGGATTTCATGGAGCACCTCCAAGGAGATTGTTGAGGAGCCCCGATTTCAGTTGTGAGAGGTTTTGTGCTCATCTCACCGGAGTGGTGAAGAGCAACTCTAGTGGAATCGAGGTGTGGAGCGGTTCCTTGATTCAAGCCGGCTCAAGATCAAGAGAGTTCTGGATAGAGAAGCGGTTGACTCTTGGAATCCACCTCAACGTGGATTAGGGGTGACCGGCAAGTCATCGACACCATAGGATAAATTCGTGTGTCTATCTCGGTTACATCTCTTGCTCATCTTGTTTAGTTCCTTTACTTCGAGAAATTTACTTTACTAGAGCTTGATTTGTATCTTGTCACCCTAGGTTGCAAACCCAGCTAGAGTTAGTAGTAGCATGACATAAGGCTTTTTTTACTACTAATTAAATTTCTCTAGTGTTGTTGGTTTAGATTTTAAACCGACTATTCACCCCCCCTCTAGTCGGTGTTCTTGATCCTACACCAGTGGCCTCGAGGGCCGATCATTAGAGAGAGTTGATGATAGACGCATCTCCATACATGATCGGCTGGGGGGCAGGACCATGCTACGTGATCCTGCAGGAGGAAGGATTTCTGCCGATGAGCGAGTCGAACAAGCTGCTGCTGCTCATGTTCCCGATGAATACCCACACCACAGAGATCCAGAAAGAGAGCCTGTTCATGACAACATTGATCGGCCTCGATGGTGCCTTAGAGGTTTGACTAGATCACAGAAGAGACGAGTTCAGAGGTTGCGTCAGACAGAGGCACTGGAGGAAGAAGAAAGGAGAGAGGCTCCTAGGAGGGGAGTCAGATCTAAAGTTTAGCGTGTCAAGCCAAAGGCTGATGAACGGCTGCAATCAGGATCATCAGCCACGTCGGTTAACATAGCTTCCATGCTTCTACCGATCCAAGCAGTCGGTTCTCCCAACCGTTCCTAATGGATGAGTTCCTAGAAGATGCAGGGAAGTTGGGGCACGGGTTCACGTCGGCCGATGCATTGGAAGAGGTAGACATTGGAGATGGAGATAGACCAAGGCCGACGTTTATTAGTGCTAAGTTAGATCCCGAGTATAAGCAAGAATTAGTGAAGCTGTTAAGGGAATACAAAGATTGTTTTGCTTGGAAATATTATGAGATGCTAGGTTTGGATCGATCTATTATTGAACATCGTTTGCCCATCAAACCTGGGTATCGGCCACATCATCAAGGTTCAAGGCGGTGCACTCCTAAGATCCTACCAGATATAAAGGCCGAAATCACAAAGTCGAGCATGGAGACTAGTAGTGAAACTTGCAAGTCTTGTCATATATCTAACTCTACTAACCCCTCATGTAGCACAAGTAAAAAATCTACTCGTGATGAGTCACTTATCTTGGAGAATGAGAAATTAAAGAAGAAAGTGATTTGTTTGACCAATGATTTGAGCAAGTGCTATGATAGTAGAGCCAAATTCAATTATTTTTGGTCAAGTCAAAAGTTCACCTTGAATAGGCAAGGTCTTGGTTATATCCCAAAGAAAGGCAAAAATGCCTTTTATGAAACCAAGACCGTGTTTGTCAAGAAAGATGGACGGCCATATTGTGAGAAGTGCAAAAAGTTGGGCCATAATGAGAAGAATTGCACCAACAACAAAGCCGTATCCTTTGATTCTAGCTATGTTCTAATGAAAGACTCTAAGGGTTGTGTTAGTGCTAAATATGTTGGGTTGCCTATATATGGTTCTAAAAAGAATGCCATTCGGGTGCCTAAAACCTTGGTCACTAACATCCAAGGACCCAAGAAAATTTGGGTACCTAAAAGAGTTACTTCTCTTTTGTAGGTGAATTACACTTTCGGAGGAAGACATTGGGTGATTGATAGTGGATGCACTCAACACATGACCGGAGATCCAATGATGTTTTCCTCTCTATATGAGAATGTGGTTGGCTATAGTGACATCATCTTTGGTGACAATAGCCGGGACAAAGTCAAAGGAGTTGGTACAATTCCTATCTCAAGTGATCATTCTCTTTCAAAAGTATTGTTGGTTGATTCTCTCAAGTTTAATCTCTTAGCGGTCACTCAACTTTGTGATTTTAGATATAAGTGTAGTTTCACTAAAGATGATATTGTGGTGACTAGCTTGGATGGAAAAGATCACATCTTTACGGGATTTAGACATAAAGATGTATATCTTATGGATTTTGCTACTAAAGAGGCAAACTTGTCTACTTGCTTGTTCACTCAATCATCTTTGGGTTGGTTATGGCATAGAAGACTAGGTCATGTTGGCATGAAACAACTCAGCCGACTCATAAAACATGATTTAGTAGTTGGCTTGAAGAATGTGAAGTTTAAAAAAGATAAATTATGTAGTGCATGTCAAGCCGGAAAGTAAGTTACAAATGCTCATCCCACTAAGAGTGTTATGTCAACCGAGAGACCATTGGAATTATTGCATATGGATTTATTTGGTCCTACAACATATAGAAGCATTGGTGGGAATTGCTATTGTCTTGTGGTAGTGGATGATTACTCAAGATATACATGGATTTTCTTTCTTCATGACAAGGCCGATACATATGACATATTCAAGAAATTCATGACAAGGGCCGAAAATGAATTTGAGCTCAAGGTGAAGAAAGTGAGAAGTGACAATGGAAGTGAGTTTAGAAACACAAAAGTTGAGAAATGGTGTGATGAGAAAGGAATCAAGCATGAATTCTCAACCAAGTACCCTCCGGAACAAAACGGTATTGTTGAGAGGAAAAATAGAACTTTGATTGATATGGCAAGATCAATGCTCTCCGAGTACAATGTTTCGGATAGTTTTTGGGCCAAAGTAATTAATACGGCTTGTCATGTCTCTAATAGATTATATTGCCATAGATTTCATAACAAGACCCCATATGAGTTGCTTATTGGATGGAAGACAAATATCTCATATTTTAGAGTGTTTGGTTGCAAATGCTATATTCTCAAGAAAGGAACTCGGTTGTCAAAGTTCCAAAGCAAATATGATGAGGGTTTTCTTCTTGGATATTCATCTTGTAGCAAGGCTTATCGGGTCTACAACAAAACTCATGGCATTATTGAAGAAGCTTATGATGTGGAGTTTGATGAAACTAATGGGTCTCATGATGAACAAGATAATCTTGATGATGTGAGAAGTGATGGCTTGAGAAATGCAATGAAAAACATGTCAATTGGTGATGTTAGACCAAGAGAAGAAGATGAGGATGAAGATGGTCCTTCTATTTCTATTAGAATAAATCCTTCAACCTCTATCTCAAATAATGAAGCACAACTAATTGTACAATATTCAAGTAATGATGATTCTCAAGTACAAGATCAAGCGGGTTCATCTAGTGCACCTTCTCCATCAACTCAAGAGCCCATTGTTCCTCAAAGAATACATCATGTTCTTGCAAAGGATCACCCGGTGGATCAAATTATGGGTGATATTAGTAAGGGTGTCCAAACTCGATCTCGTCTTGCTTCATTTTGTGAACACTATTCTTTTGTATCTTTTCTTGAACCTAACCGTGTAGATGAAGCATTGAAAGATCCAGATTGGGTGAATGCTATGCATGAAGAATTGAATAATTTCACCCGGAATCAAGTTTGGGATTTAGTTGAGAGGCCCAAGAATTACAATGTCATTGGCACAAAATGGGTCTTTAGAAACAAGCAAAATGAAGATGGAATGGTTGTGAGAAACAAGGCAAGATTAGTGGCTCAAGGCTTCACTCAAGTCGAAGGTTTGGATTTTGGTGAAACTTTTGCTCCCGTTGCTAGATTAGAAGCTATTAGAATTTTATTAGCTTATGCTTGCTCTCACAACATAAAACTTTTTCAAATGGATGTGAAAAGTGTTTTTTTGAATGGCAAAATTAGTGAACTTATTTTTGTTGAGCAACCTCACGGTTTTGAAGATCCCAAGAAGCCTAATCATGTATACAAGCTCTCTATGGTCTTAAGCAAGCTCCACGAGCTTGGTATGAAAGGTTGAGGGATTTTCTTATTTCTAAGGGTTTCAAAATTGGTAAGGTTGACACTACCTTGTTCACTAAAGCAATTGGTAAGGATTTGTTTGTTTGTCAAATTTATGTTGATGATATTATCTTTGGTTCAACTAACCCAAATTTTTGTGAGGAATTTGGTGAAATGATGTCTAGGGAGTTTGAGATGTCCATGATTGGTGAATTGAGTTTCTTTCTTAGACTTCAAATCAAGCAACTCAAGGAAGGCATCTTTGTGTGTCAATCAAAATATGTGAAGGATATCTTGAAGAAATTTGGTATGGAAGATGCAAAACCAATGAAGGCTCCTATGGCCACCAATGGGCATCTCGACCTAGATGAGGGAGGTAACCCGGTTGACCAAAAGCTTTACCGTTCTATGATTGGTAGTTTGCTTTATTTGACCGCATCTAGGCCCGACATCATGTTTAGTGTTTGCATGTGTGCACGATTTCAAGCCGCACCTAGAGAATGTCATTTGACCGCCGTCAATAGGATCTTGAGATATTTGAAATATACTCCTAATATTGGCTCATGGTATCCCAAGGGTGTTCATTTTGACTTGGTTGGATTCTCGGATTCGGATTATGCGGGGTGCAAGGTTGATAGAAAGAGCACTTCCGGTGGTTGCCAATTTCTTGGAAGGTCTCTTGTTTCTTGGTCTTCAAAGGAACAAAACTGCGTGGCTCTTTCAACCGCCGAAGCAGAATATATTTCAGCCGGAAGTTGTTGTGCACAATTATTATGGATGAAGCAAACTCTTCTTGATTTTGGTGTGAAGTTTAATGAAATTCTATTATTGTGTGATAATGAAAGCGCCGTGAAAATTGCAACTAATCCGGTGCAACATTCAAGAACCAAGCATATTGATATTCGTCATCATTTTCTTAGAGATCATGTGAACAAGGGTGATATCAAGATTGATGGAATTGGCACTGATGATCAATTAGCGGATATATTCACCAAGCCTTTGGATGAATCTCGGTTTTGCAAGTTGAGAAATGAGCTTAATATCATTGACTTCTCAAATGTGGCTTGAAAACTAGCGCATGTGGCATATGGTTCTTTCATGCATTCTTTGTTTCTTTTTCTAAATTTTTGGAGCATTTTTGAGCCATTTATGAGTTTTCATGATTTTACTCGATTTATTTTTGAATTCTTGTTGTAACTTGCTCATATGAGTCTTTGGAAGGAAGGTTTTCATGCAAGTTTTGAGATTTTTAGATTTTTATATGAGCAATGATCCCAAATTGAAGTTGGAATGGTGAATATTGGCAAAATTCTGGGTAGGCTGAAATTTGGTAGCGTGGACGGTTCGCGGGTAAGAGGCGGACGGTCCGCAGTTCATGAAAAATGCTCTCCAGAGGCTCTGCAGAAAGGTTGTCAGCCGGAATTTTATAGTGGCGGACGGTCCGCAAATGGACCGCGGACGGTCCGCTTGTCACCGGTGCATCCGGTTAACATCGAATACACCGAAGGGGCGTCCTCTGAGCAAGGCGCGGACGGTCCGTCATGGAATCGCGGATAGTCTGCTAGTGTTGGGAAAAGTTCACCAGAGGCAGTTCCAGGAGGCTATTGGATCAAAAATTTTCCGAGGCGGACGGTCCGCCAAGGTTGAGCGAACAGTCCACGCCTGGATAGAATGGTGGGGTCGACCAGATCTGACTTATATGGGAGTGTCCCTTTCCTTTTCCCCACCAACCCGCACCAAACCTCCAAAAGGCTCTCTCTCTCTTTCTCTCTCAAGCACGTGGGGGAGACGACAAGGTCAAGGCTTTTTGGCGTGGTTCCCGGACGGTCCGAGCACATCTCTGGACTCTTCTCGTGATTCTCCATCATGTCCTCTCGGTATTTCAATGATTCCTCTCCTTATGTTCTTGGATTTCATCATGAAAGAGGTTAGGGTTTGGGTGCGCCAATCTATTTTTGGGCCATGGATTCAAGAAAATAGTTGGGGGATCTTGTTTCTAGTGATGAGGAGATGCTATGGTTAAAATTTGGTTGGTGGATTTGATCTAGAACTCAAATAGTGATTGAATCAAGTTTTGGGGCGATTTTCTGCTCTCTGCGCATAAACAGATGCATCGCGGACGGTCCGCGCCTGGCTGGCGGACGGTCCACCATTAGGCAGAATCAGCTATGGACGCGGACAGTCTGCGACCTTCATGCGGACGGTCCGCCAGTGCACAGAATGGCTGATTCTTGTTCTCTTGTGATGATCTTGCTTGGCTTGGATATTATACTTGAATATATAAATCCTATGATTGATTATTGATCTCAGGCCACCTCGGAAGGTTCTCAAAGCAACCACATCAAAAATCAAGAAAGCTAGAGCATCAAAGATGCAAAGAGACAGTGATGATTCCGATGATGTGGACTATGATCCTAATCTCAGTGAGATGGCTGCAACATCCTCAGTTGGTGGTGTTGGAGATGACTCGCCAGAGGAGGACATTGAGGGTGAGGAGGATGATATCACAGCCCTCATGGGACTGAGTCTTCCTAGCAGACAGTGGAAGGCTGAGTCCTATTCTAATGCAAGGTCAATCAATCAATTTCATCAGCAAAGTGACACAAACATCCTCTACTTCCATACTCAGGTACAACAAGATGCCTACTTTGGTCATATGGTTAGGAAAACAGTTTTTAAGCATCAAATCATAGACCTAGCCCATATGTGATCACAACCAGTTATGACTGAGCTAGTTGATAGGTTTGAGCAAATGGGATTAGTCAATTTTCTGCAGCATAGGTGTGACTGGAATGAGACCGTTATTCGACAATTCTATGCAACTCTTGAAATTAGCATGGAAGAAGAAACGATTTGGTGGAAAACTGGGATGAGAATATATTATGCTACCTTTGCTCAAGTTGCTGCTGCAAACCAGTTAGATTATGATTTTATCACAAATGAGCAAAGTATGAACATCGTATTGGAAAATCCTCTAGATGAAAATGATTATTCTGTTTATTATGAGCCTGCTAATGTGGGGATTGATAGAGAGTTTGGATGCACCCAAGGTCTTAAGCATCATCCTGTAGTGATCAATAAAATTGCAAGAGTCACCTTTATGCCAAAGAGTGGAAACAAAGACAAGATTAGAGGGCTCTATTGGAATGTGATATCTCATGTCATGAACGGAAATAGAATAAATGTCATTGCTCTTATTATGGATCAGCTTGCAGATTTAAGGCTTAACATGGAGATGAACTTGTATTTTACTCCATATATTATGTCCATCATCAAGGTCAAGTCTAGCTTCAGAGGGATATGTGAGAGCAAGCACACTCCTTTCAGGCCATTCAAGAATGACAATGTTTTTATTTTGAGGCCTTTGACTCCTTTCCCTGGAGATGATATGGATGCTGAAGCACAGGGGCAAGATGGTGATGATAGTGAAGATGATGCTCACATGGGAGCAGCTGCAGCTCAGCATGCCATGCCACCACCACAGCCTCCAGTACAGCAGCAGTGGGCTCCTCCAGCTGGCTACTTTGACCCTTACTTTGCATCCATGCAGCAGACCATGTCCTCTCAGATTGAGGGGTTGGCTAGTCAGATGCAGAGTCACATGAACCTCAACTTCCAGAACATGCAGCAGCAGTTGTTCTAGCCCATGATGGCTCAGATGCAAGGGGTTCAGGAGAGTTTACACTCAGACATAGCAGCCCTTGAGTCATGCTTTGAGGATTTGCCTTCTTCTGAGCAGTTTGAGCAGCTTGAGCAGAGGCAGCAGTAGCTAGAGCAGCGCTTTGACACTTTCAGCACAGCCTTCACCGGTTTTTCTGACCACTTCTACTCAGTGTTCCCGGCTCCAGTGCCGCCTCCAGAGTTCTACCCGCACCAGACATTCTACCCACCACCACCTCCTCCACCGCCGATGGATTGACCTTCTTGGCAATTGATGCCAAAGGAGGAGAAGGAGCTTTGGAGTGCTTGGATCTTGGGGGAGCTCATGGACTTCACATGGAGATCATTCGCTTTCGGCTTCCGCTTGCTACTTGTGTTTGTTTGTGTTGAACTATTGCATTACATGTTTATGATTTATGTCATGCATGAACTCGGTTTGTGATTTGTGGTTGGATTTGAACATTTGGTTTGTAATGTGTGATGAACTATGTTGATTTGTGTTACTCTTATCTACTTGTTCATCTTGTGGTTGTGAGGTTGTGCTAACCAAGCTAAAATTCATATCATATATATATCTTGTATCTTGTATGCTTAGATTTCCACTTGTAGGGAAAACTCCGTCAAAATTTTCAAATATATATATGTGCTCTTGGTATTCATTCAAATTTATAAGCACATATCAAGGGGGAGTTCTTTCTACACATCGAACTTAGGAAAATTTCAAGAAAAATGAGTAAGTTCTTCCAAAGTTCAATTCCAAGTCCACCTTATGCCTTGTGTGTAAAGTTGACTTGAACACTTTTATCACTCCAAAATTTAGTGTTATCATCAATTACCAAAAAGGGGGAGATTGAAAGCATCTAGATCCCTAATTCGAGTTTTGGTAATTAATGACAACGATTTTTGGATTAACAATTTTATTTGAGATAATGAGCATAGGTTGATCCACGGATGAAAGGAATTTGGTTGTGAACGTGTGGAGTTTGGAGATGATATGCAAAGCTCGGGCTCATGGCAAAGGTATAAAATAGGACTTTTGTATTTTACCGGTCACATGGCGTTTAGTGGATGAAAATTGACCGGATTTGTTGGATAGATAGCCATACTATCAAGAGGGGTTGTGTACTCGTGCTTGATGGGTCTTTAGTGCCATTTTGCTCAAAATGTCTAGATGCATGCATGAGGGCTAACGACGTTTTGAAAAGATTTGAAAAAGATCAAGTTTGAGAGCTGACTGCACAAGTACGGACAGTCCGCCTCTGTGGAGCGGACGGTCCGCACCCGTACCAGAGAGCCTGTTGAACTCGAGTGGGAATTTAAATTTGCTGGCGGACAGTCCGGCCCAGGTGGGCGGACGGTCCGCCACTCTAACTCAAAATGTACCAAAGAGGGTGTTTTCTCTGGTTGGGGCGATGATCTGTGCGGCGGACGGTCCGCCCCTGGGGCTCGGACGGTCCGCCGGCTATTTGACAGATTGTTCCAGAGACGTTTTTGTCTCTGTTGGTTTTCAAGGTTGAACGGCGGACGCTCCGCGCCTAGGGCGCGAACAGTCCGCCGGCTAATTTCAAAGTTGTACCAGAGACGATGTTCGTCTCTGGTGGTGTGGAACACATAACTGCGGACGGTCCGCCCCTGGGGCGCGGACGGTCCGCCAGGGCTTTAACGGCTAGTTTTGACACGCATTAAATGCACTCTGACTCACTGGCTTATAACTGCGGACGGTCCGGTTTTTGAACCGCGGACGGTCCGCGACTTCGTAGAAAAGAGTATAACGGCTAGTTTTTGAGGGGATGTCTATATATACCCAATGCCCGGCCATTGGGTCATTCTCTTGGCCATTTGGACTGCATACTTGACACTATAGAGTTAAGGCATCCCTCTCTCACACACACTTGTTTAGAGATTGCATTCTTGAGAGTGTGAGAGCATCCTAGTGCATTGCATCAAGAGTTTGAGCTTTGTGGCCCTAGGGAAACTTCAAGCAAGCGTCAATGACTTGTTACTCTTGGGAGTTGCCGCTCCCTAGACGGCTTGGAGAAGTGGATTTCGTGGACAACCTCCAAGGAGATTGTTGAGGAGCCCCGATTTTGGTTGTGAGTGGTTTTGTGCTCACCTCACCGGAGTGGTGAAGAGCGACTCTAGTGGAATCGAGGTGTGGAGCGGTTCCTTGATTCAAGCCGGCTCAAGATCAAGAGAGTTCTTGATAGAGAAGCGGTTGACTCTTGGAATCCACCTCAACGTGGATTAGGGGTGACCGGCAAGTCATCGACACCACAGGATAAATTCGTGTGTCTATCTCGGTTACATCTCTTGCTCATCTTGTTTAGTTCCTTTACTTTGAGAAATTTACTTTACTAGAGCTTGATTTGTATCTTGTCACCCTAGGTTGCAAACCCAACTAGAGTTAGTAGTAGTATGACGTAGGGCTTTTTTTGTTACTAATTAAATTTCTCTAGTATTGTTGGTTTTAGATTTTAAACCGCCTATTCATCCCCCTCTAGCCAGTGTTCCTGATCCTACACCAGAGGCCTCGAGGGCCGATCATTAGAGAGAGAGTAGATGATAGACGCATCTCCGTACATGATCGGCTGGGGGGGGGCAGGACCATGCTACGTGATCCTACAGGAGGAAGGATTTCTGCCGATGAGCGAGTCGAACAAGCTGCTGCTACTCAAGTTCCTGATGAATATCCACACCACAGAGATCCAGAGAGAGAGCCTGTTCATGACAACATTGATCGGCCTCGATGGTGCCTAAGAGGTTTGACCAGATCACAGAAGAGACGAGTTCAGAGGTTGCGTCAGACAGAGGCACTGGAGGAAGAAGAAAGGAGAGAGGCTCCTAGGAGGGGAGTCAGATCTAAAGTTTAGCATGTCAAGCCAAAGGCCGATGAACGGTTGCAATCAGGATCATCAGAAACATCGGTTAACATAGCTTCCATGCTTCTACCAATCCAAGCAGTCGGTTCTCCCAACCGTTCCTAATGGATGAGTTCCTAGAAGATGAAGGGAAGTTGGGGCACGGGTTCACATCGGCCGATGCATTGGAAGAGGTAGACATTGGAGATGGAGATAGACCAAGGCCGACGTTTATTAGTGCTAAGTTAGATCCCGAGTATAAGCAAGAATTAGTGAAGCTGTTAAGGGAATACAAAGATTGTTTTGCTTGGAAATATTATGAGATGCCAGGTTTGGATCGATCTATTGTTGAACATCATTTGCCCATCAAACCTGGGTATCGGCCACATCAGCAAGGTTCAAGGCGGTGCACTCCTAAGATCCTACTAGATATAAAGGCCGAAATCACAAAGTTAATAGAAGCAAAGTTCATCAGGCAATGCAGATATGCTGAGTGGATATCCAATGTGGTTCCTGTGTATAAGAAAAATGGGAAGCTGCGTGTATGTATTGACTTCAGGAATCTCAACAAAGCTACGCCGATGGATGGTTACCCAATGCCAGTTGCCGATATGTTGGTGGATGCTGTTGCTACAGGACATAAAGTGATCAATTTCATGGATGGGAATGCTGGATACAATCAAATATTCATGGCTGGGGAAGACATTCATAAAACCGCATTCAGATGTCCAGGGCATGTTGGTTTGTTCGAATGGATTGTCATGACTTTTGGGTTGAAGAACGCTGGAGCAACATACCAGAGAGCCATGAATTACATCTTCCATGAGATCATCGGCAAGATTGTTGAGATTTATATTGATGATGTTGTGGTGAAATCCAGGGGATATTAGAAACATTTGGCCGACTTACGCAAAGCCTTGGAGTGTACCAGAAGACATGGGTTGAAGATGAATCCTAACAAGTGTGCGTTTGGTGTGTCGGCTGGTCAGTTCCTTGGGTTTATGGTTCATGAAAGAGGAATTGAAATCAGTCAGAAGACCATTGCAGCCATTAACAAAGTAGTGGCTCCAGAAACGAAAGTTGAACTTCAATCGTTGATCGGCAAGATTAATTTTATTCAGATATTTATTGCTAATCTATCCGGTAAAATACAGCCGTTCAGTCCTCTATTGAAGTTGAAGGCCGATCAGAAATTTGTATGGGGTGAAGCACAGCAAAAGGCGTTGGATGAAATCAAGCAATATCTAACATCGCCTCCTGTGTTGGTTCCACCACAAAAGCACAAGCCATTTAAATTATATTTATCGGCTGATAAGCGTGCTATCGGATCGGCCCTTATTTAAGAGTTTGAAGGAAAAGAACGCGTGATATATTTCATCAGTAGAAGACTCTTGGATGCTGAAACCAGGTATTCTCCTGTTGAAAGATTATGTCTCTGCTTATACTTTTCTTGTACCAAGCTTAGACATTATCTGTTATCGGCTGAGTGTGTTGTGGTAAGCAAAGATGATGTTGTTAAATACATGCTCTCGTTGCCGATTCTGAGTGGGAGAATTGAGAAATGGATTCTAGCCTTGTCTGAGTTTGATCTAAGAT
The DNA here is from genome assembly GCF_016808335.1 of Panicum virgatum. Lineage (NCBI taxonomy): Eukaryota > Viridiplantae > Streptophyta > Magnoliopsida > Poales > Poaceae > Panicum > Panicum virgatum. The sequence goes on along the minus strand of NC_053150.1, from coordinate 6,771,528 downwards.
ACGAATTGACCAAAGCGGTTAAGGGACAAGTTATAGCCGATTTTGTTGTCTAGCACTGTGGGCCAGAATTGGGGATTGTTGATCTAGTTCCATGGACATTGTTCTTTGATGGTTCATCATGTGGAGTTGGATCTGGTATTGGCATTGTCTTGGTGCCGCCTCGGGGGGCAATATTTGAGTTGTCTTTTCCAATAGAAGCTACTGCTACAAACAATCAGGCTGAATACCAGGCTTTGCTTAAGGGATTTCGGCTATTGCAAGAAATCAGAGCTGATGTTGTTGAAATATTTGGGGATTCCATGCTGGTGGTTAATCAGTTGATCGGCATATATGAATGTAAAGATGATATCCTGCGAGTCTATCATGAAGAATGCTGCCGATTGCTGAAAGAATTCAAAAAGGTAACCATAGAGCATGTACCCAAGCTTTATAATAGATATGCTAATCGGCTGGCACAGCATGCTTCTGGTTATCAGCCGATAGAAGGTGTGATGACTTTGGAATTACCTGCCGATGATTGGAGGAGAGAAATTGTGGAGTATTTGGAAAATCCCTCCAAGAAAGTAAGCCGAAGGATCAGATTTCAGGCGACTAAATATGTGTTGCTTGAAGGAGAGCTATATTATCGGATGATTGACGGAGTTTTACACAGATGCCTTGACAAAGAGGAAGCTAAGGTCTTGATGGGAGAGATACAAGAGGGCGTCTGCAGTTCACATCAGTCAGCATACAAAATGAAATGGGTAATCAGAAGAAATGGATACTTTTGGCCAACCATGTTAGAAGATTGCTTCACTTATTACAAAAGTTGTCACGGGTGTCAGAAATTTGTAAATGTGCAGAGAGCACCGGCATCGGCTATGAATCCTATTATTAAGCCGTGGCCATTTAGAGGATGGGAAATTGATTTAATTGGGCAAATTTATCCACCAACCAGCAAGAATCACAAGTTCATACTAGTAGCAACATATTACTTCACCAAATGGGTTGAAGCGATTCCTCTGAAGACTGTGACATCTAAAGAGATGATTGAATTTGTGAAAGGAACATATTGTTTACCGGTTTGGTACTCCACAGACTATTAAGACCGATCAAGGCAGTATGTTTATTTCAGAGGAATTTGGAGAGTTTGCTGCAAGTATGGGAATTAAATTATTGAATTCTTCTCCGTATTATGCTTAGGCCAATGGTTAAGCAGAAGCTTCCAATAAAGGGGTCATTAAGTTGATTAAAAAGAAAATTGAAGAACAGCTAAAGAGGTGGCATATGACTCTTAGTGAAGCTTTATGGGCCTACAGGATGTCTTGTCATGGAGCAACCAAAGTATCTCCGTATCAGTTGGTCTATGGTCATGAGGTTGTACTCCCGTGGGAAACTCGACTTGGTTCTAGACGAGTTACATTCCAAGATCAATTAGCAGCCGAAGATTATGCTACATTGATGAAGAATGAGTTAGAAGATTTGGCTGGGCATCGGCTGAACGCTCTCATCAATATCGAGGCTAACAAAGCTAGAGTGGGCCGATGGTATGATAAGAAAGTCGAAGCCAAATCTTTTGATAGGGGAGACTTGGTGTGGAAACTGGTCTTGCCGATAGGAACAAAAAACCCCAAATTCAGCAAGTGGTCTCCAACGTGGGAAAGGCCATATAAAATTAGCAGATGTGTTCCTGGGAACGCATACATTCTGGAAACATTGGAAGGAGAGAATTTTTCAGCACACTTAATGGCAAATATTTGAAGAAATATTACCCGAGTGTATGGGTAGATGCATAGCCGATTACGCAAGGAGATCGGTTGGTTTTGAAATAGCCGATATAGAAAATGTATCGCCTTTAGTGCAAAAATAAGAAAAGGCTTGATCGTATCGTAATGCGTTCAAGTATTTTTCGTGGCCGATATGACATATATCTCCCTTAGGTCAAAAATCAAATCCAAAACATATGATTCGGATTTGATTTGATTTTCTGATTCAATTTTGGGTCATGATGTGTTGATTTGTTCGGTGCGATAGTTGCAAGGCAGAAATTAGCACAAGAACAGAAACAAGTGAGGGGAAGCCAGTTCATTAATTATATTTACAAAAGAGCCAGATAGGCTGTTACATGCTACAACCTAATCTGACTCTGCCCTGAAGAGGTTGCTGACGACCCCCTCCAAACTCACGTCGGCGACGATGGCGTCGGCGGGAAGGCTGAGATCATCGACCAGCTCGTCGAAGGCGTTCCACGCCTCTCCCCACTCGGGGAAGACTGTCTCCCACTGCCGGTAGTCCGCCCCGGACATGGTGGACACGACGACGATGGCCCTGGAGGTGCCCGCATATTGGACCCCGTGCTCGGCGACCTCCATGACGCGAGACGGGACGTTCTGGAGGCGTGCGGCAACGGTGCTCCCCCTCGCGTTCACCGAGTCTATGGTGACTCGGGAAGCTTCCAGAAGGGTCTGGACCTGCGACTCCAAGTCTGGGAAAAGAAGAGTTTAGGGCAAAAGGATTTGGAGAGAATCACCAAAGAAGACATGGCCAGAGGACTTACTTGCGACCTTGGTGTCGGCGTTGGTGAGCTGGCCGCGGACGACGACTTGGTCCGTCTGCACCCGGTCGAGGTCGCGGTGGGCTTCGGCGAGTTGGCGGAGGAGGTCGCGGATATAACCCTAGGTACCCTCGTCTAGGGTTTGGAAGTTGGCGGGGGAACTCGATGGCGGCGTCTCTGCAGGGATGAGGTCAGATGGAAATCTAAGATGCAGCATTGGCGAGAGGATAAGTGCCTTACCCTAGGCGGGGACGGAGCGGCGGAGGAGCACCGGAAGATCCCTCACCGACGCGCTTGTTGCTGGCCATTTGATCAGATGGAAGAAAGGAGGCTAGGGTTTTTGGGGCTTGAGGAAGAAGAAGGCAAAGGGAGCTCTGGCCGATGAAGAGACTACAGTGCCGATGGGGTGATTTATAGCCCAAGACTGGGGAGATGAATCTTGTTGACCGAAGGGAGAAAATTGACCAGATATTTTGGCTTCGGTTTGGCAAGAGTTATCTTATTTTTAGAAGTCGTTTTTATTCCCAAGGATAGAATCATGCTTTGCTGTAATCGGCTAGGATTGTGTTAGCGTGGGGTATAAATATGAGCCCCGGGACTATTGTAAAAATTGATACACATCCAAACAAACAAACTTTACTCTACTTGCAATTTACTTTCTCGTCGGCGGCTTCGCCATCTTTTTGTTTCTGCGAGTTCTTTCGAGCTGATCAAGGACGCTTCACATTCGTGCGACTTGGTTTGCTGGTAAGTTTTCATTTATCGAGTAAATCTGAGCTTTAGCTTCCGGGCGCATCGCTGTGGCTTCGTTCAGATCTATTCAAAATTTATCAAATTCATCTAAGCTTTGATCTCGGGCGCATTGCTGTTTTCTTGTTTAGATTAATTCACAAACTATCCGGCTTAGTGATCTATTTAATCGGCTGTAAGCTCCTTGTTTATCACGATAAACCCTGTAAAGCCGATTGGATCGAATCATAAGCTTAGTTTTGTCCAGATCCATATATTCGTGGGTTTGTACATTATTACCCGGTACGTGTTGGCTTTAGACCTAGCCGTCTAGTTACTCATCGGCATCGGCAGCTCATTGCCGATCCCTTATAGATCGCTTTTATTACACGCTCATCATACCCGATCTTTTATCGTCTTCTGTATCGGCAGGACCTTGCCGATACCCCGCGTAAGAGTGATTCGGAAATCCAGCCGATACACTCTTGAATTTGTCGGTTTGCTGTTTTCTTATCAATTTACATGTCAAATTGACTGGCACGCCTTGGTTCAAATCAAGTGCAGTCCGGGCTTGGCGTACGGGGCTCCTGGGCTTGGTGTGTGATCATCTCGCGTCAACAGGCGGCTTGCGACGTTGCTCAACCACGCACAGACGCCCGATGAGGTCTTCGATCGGGAGGGCCTCCAAGTCCATCAGGGTATCGATGGAGATCGCCACCTGGGGCAGTTTTTCAGGGGTGACTTGGAGCATCTTGCGGACTACCTCAACGTCAGGGATGTCATCGCCGAGGATGCACAAATTGTTGGCGAGTCCGGTGCAGGGTTAAAATATCCGACCGGTTAGCGGTAACCGCTGGCCTACGGTTCCGGTTTACCGGACCGGTTTGACCGGTTACCGGTAGAAACCGGTTAAATTCAAATTTGAATTCAAATGGCGCAGTTCAACCGGTTCGTACCGGTATACCGGCCGGTTTGACCGGTAACCGGTCGGTTTGACTGGTAACCTGTCAAATTCAATTTTTTTTTTCTTTTTTGGTTTAAATTCAAATGCCCGCAAAGTATACTAAATAAATGTTTGTATAACATATTTTAGTCTAATTGAACCCTCCAACCCTCTTTTGTACTACTTTTACATTGTATTTGTATACTTTTGTATGCACGTTTTTTTTATTTAACTTCAAATCCCCGCAAACTATACTAAATGAACGAATTGTTGAGAAAATTTGACACCATTAGATTCGTCGCACCTTGAAGTATTTTTAGAATTTTTTTAGAAATTTTTCATTTTTTTGAATTTAAATTTAAATTTTGAATTTGGGCCGGTTTGGTACCGGTCCAAACCGGAACCGGACCGGACCGGTTTGACCGGTAACCAGTCAAACCGGACCGGTTCCCACCGGTAAGGTGAACCCTGGTCCGGTGATGCGCACGGCGAAGTCTTGCGCCGTCTCATCGTCCTTCCACACCAGCGTGGCGAACTCCCGCCGGAGCTGCTGCGCGTTGGACTCCCGGACGCATTGCACGCCGACGCGGATCATCTTGACAGCTTCCCATGCGGCCTGGGCTGTGCGCTTGCTGCGGAGCGTGGCCAGCATCTCCGTCGGGACGGAGTGCAGGATCGCCGCCATGGCGAGTCGGTCATCGCGGTACTTGATGATGTCGCCCTCCTCCGGCTCGATGGCGTACCAAATCCCTTGGGCCTCCATGTTGACCTGCATCAGCATAACCCACTCCTGATAATTGGTGCGGGTCAGGACGGGGTACTGGACCGTGGCGTTGCTGGTTTCCTTCACGGTCCGCCTGATGATGACCTCGGGTGGACGCCGACCACGGCGTGGCGCAGGCGAGAGGGAGGAGCGCCGGCGACGCGGCGGGGGTGTGCGAATGACCGCCTCGTGGCAGCTCTGTCCGCAAAGACATCACAGGCTGGGATCGGTAGCTCTGAGGCCAAATGTCAGCCGGAATTGCTCCGGCCAAGAGCACTCAGCTCTCATGAACTCTCAAGAACACAAGCTTGTGGATTGAACAAAGACACAAAGGTTTTTGTGCCGCATAACTGCGACGTTTTCTGATAAGCTTTTATTTATAGAAGCTAAAACAAACTAAAGGAAACAAGGGCACGTTCTCCACCTGCAGGCGCGCGTCATGATCCGAGGAATGCGTGTGCCATCCCACACGCCGGGTCATGCCGCGCGACGCGGACTCCACTCGCCACGAAGACATCGTGGCGCAGTTACAAGACGCACTCAGGCCGGTGAAGCCGGAGGCTGAGCTCTGCGACAGCTAATAGAGGGGGGGTACGGCTTGGCACCTGCAAGAAACAAACTTTCTAACTAACAGAAACTGAGAAACACAAGTTTACACGAGAGCTACGCTAATAGAGGGGGGGGGGGGAGGGGGTACGGCTGAGGTTTACTGGCTTTAATTTCTTTTTCATTCATACGATCCTAAATGGAAACGAAAGAAAGAGATTAGGAATTAAGTTAGTAATGGGATGGAATTAGAAGAAGAGTACTCCTACAATCAGCCGAAATCCTTGCCCGAACAGACCTAATAGGGCGAAGATGAAGAGTGGGGCTGCTGGGGTGGTTGTCTATTGCATGCCTCACTGCTGCCTTTGCTTCCTCCAGTCTACTATGAGCTCTCCAGCCATAGTACATTTTAACCGTGACTTCCTCGAGACAAGTGAGGTTTCTCAAGCTACCAAAGTCAAAGTTGTTGTAGGGCACCTTGACCGCCACCAGAATAGATTGAAGGTTCGGCATAGCTCCCTGGAGAAAGCTGCGGATTACATTTTCTTGGGCAAAGTACCTCAATCCGGGAAATGTACCATTATTCCCCATGACTTCAAAGGATAATTTTTGTGGTGACCACAATTTGAGAGTAAGGAGGTCTGGGAACATTCCAAGGATCTCTAGGTGCTGCGCATCAAGAGTCTCGACACCCAAGTCTAGGAGGCGAAGGTTTGGAAGAAGGGAGGAATTAATCCATGTTGGCATTCTAGGAAATTTTATACTTAGGACGATCAACTCTACGAGTTCTCGAGGGGGCACAAAGCCTTCCCAAGCTGCCTCATCAAACGATTCATCACCCGTTGATTCTTCACAATAATAATTAAATTCGAGGAACTGAATGTGCAGTTTTCCTAAAGATTCCACTAGAACTCTCTGACAAGTCCCATCTAACCAGGACATCAACACAATCCTGAGGACCCTCAGCTGTATCATCTTCCCTAGCTCTTTCATAAAGTTTGGTGACATGTTGTAATTTCTGAACTGTAGCTCTTGCAGGGATGTCAGGTTCCCTATCCAATCTGAAACTTCACATTCAATGTACAAGCACTTGAGTTGTCTTAGTAGACCAACACTTTGTGGCAGTTCTTCTATACCAGTATCTTTCAAGTCCAATGTCTGTAAAAGCATTAGATTCCCTGGCTGTGTTTAGATTCGTAAAATGGTGGTAAGAAGGGTCACATCGGACACTGTAGCACACTGTAGCAATTTTCGTTTGTTTGTGGTAATTATTGTCCTACCATAACCTAACTAGGCTCAAAAGATTCGTCTCGTCGTGTACATCAAAACTATGCAATTAGTTTTTTTATTTACCTATATTTAATGCTCCATACATGAGGCAAAAGATTTGATGTGATAGGTGAATAGTGAAGTTTGGAGAGAGAAATTTTGGAACTAAACACATCCCCTATTTCTTTTGGAAGCTCCCGTACTGATGTGCCCCGTAGTCCCAGAAACCTCAATTGAAGTAACATTCCAAGATTCTTAAGATCCCAGGAACCATATCCCATAAAAGCACAATTTTCCATAGCTAGACACGTAAAACTTTGAAGTTTGAAAGTGATGGCATCATACTAAAACGGCACAAGATGGCATTAAATGATCTCACGTGTGGCATATGCATGTTGTCTAGAGGGTCATGCTGCTGTACATCTCTTTTCTGGATGGCTAACCTACGAGCCTTGCTTTGTGAAGAGGTATGTTCCTCATGACTATCCAATATATTAATAATAAAGTTTTCTTCCTTTGATATTGAACAGATCATATCTAGAACCATGTCATGAACACGACAACCATATATCTTGGAAAGATTTCGTTTCTGTACTGGCTGGATCATGCTTCTATTTACGAGCTCATTGAAGTATCTTTCTCCAAGCTCATATAACCCTGTTTCTGATTCCTCCCTAACAAAACCTTCTGCTACCCATTTCCATATTAGGTTTCTTTTCTTGATTAAATGATCTTCTGGAAATGTGCATAGATGCAGTAAACAAGTCTTCAGATAAGAAGGAAGATCATAATAGCTAAACATCAGTATCTTTCTTGTGTTACGAACATCCTCATTTTCCCCATAGCCAAAACCAATAGAGTTGTATACCTTAGGCCAATCATGTTTTGGTTTACTTGCCAATAAACTAGCTATTGTAATAATAGCTAAGGGCACACCACCACATTTATGTAGAAGTTTTTCAGATACCTCGAGTAATTTATCATCAGGGTATTTTCCATTTCCACCAAATAATCTTCTGTATAATAATTCTTTTGAGCTATCAGGAGAAAGTGGTTCTAGATTGTGGATATCACTGGCCTTTGTAGCAACCTCGAAAATACGGGTAGTTGTGATTATTTTACTTCCATGATTACTATCCACCAAAGCACATCTTATTATTTCCCATGTTGTTATATCCGATACATCATCAATGACGATCAGGTACCTATCCACATGACAACAAAAGAGACATGAATTAGCATTGGGATCTACATTATTTGTAACATGAGAAACATGTATATCAATCACTTAGATCCATAATCTAAAACGAGGAAAAGAAAGATCCACATGCATCTGTTTCAATAGTTTTAACCCCAGTTCTTATTAATTTCACTTCGATATTGACATATGTTTAAGTATCAAATTCACTTTGGAATTTGAGTTCAAGTAGGTTTTTGTTGAATATATGTGCAATATTTGACCATGGGAAAATGCTTGCGTCTATGGCCCAAACGATTGAACACAACCCATGGGATACATGTTTGCTAGATCAGCGTGGTCTGGGCGGAGCCCCAAGGGGGCGCCGATGGCGGGTCGATGACGGTAACGCTGGAGTGGTAGACGTCGAGGGAGGACGAGGTCGGTGTGCGGCAGCAAGGAGGATGATGAGCGAGGCGACGGCAAGCGCCGGGAGGAGGGTAGAACGAGATGACATGGGCCCTTTTTGAACAGGTAGAGTCCAGTTTTGGCTACTCTGCTGGTTTACCATCTAATTTAGGAATAGCAGCCCTCCAAAGCTCTATTTTTTTGGATTGAATTATTGCCCTCTCTGATGTGGCTAGTTAATGTCAAGAGGGTGTGCCCTTGATCGTGATCCTCTTCATCAAGAGAGAGAAAGTTAGAGAGAGAAAGTTAGAGAGACAAAGTCCGGCGATCACCGCCGGCATGCTTCCTCGCGCCTCCAAAAGTAGGAGAGCCCATTCCCGGTCCTGGTGTCGTTCCTCTCCCCTACAGATGGGTTGCGATGCAGGGGGTGAGGCGTGGTACTCTGCCCATCGGCGGGATGATTGGCGGGTGAAGAACTCTCCCAATTCCTGGAAGTCTTCGATGGCACATGGTGTCAGCGAGCCCGATGTGGTGTGGGATTCGCCGCCCTTTCCTCCCGCCCAGAGACGCTTGATGATTGCCGCTCCATCCGCGGAGGATTTTCCATCGCTTGGAGGGAGCCTTGCGCAACCTCGCCCCCAGATTAAACCTTCGAAGGTTGGAGCAGAGCAGCAATCCCAAGGCTCTTCCATCCGAATGGGAAGAGAATCACAGAGTGGGATCGGGCGCAAGAGAAGAAGCGGTAGGCTCTGGAAATCAAGCAAGCCCTGTTTTCACCCCTGAGAGCGGAGGATGCGATTCAACAACCGACTTTGGTGGAGATTGATCTTGTGCTGTTGGATCTAGACCGTTTAGCTAGTAATCTAGATGCCTTGCTTGACAGTGTTGACTCCAAGGATCCTCCATCAGTTGCTGCAGAGGAGGCAGATGGGACATGCTCCACTGTCCAGAGGTTGACGATGAAGGCCCATCAGGGGTGTGGTGGGCTGGTTGGATCTGGCAGGCCCATTACGGAGGATTTACCCTTTGGCTTATGTGTCGAGGATCTCTTTAAGCATTCTTTCCACCTGTCTTCCTCCCAGGGATGGTTCTGGATCCAGAAAGATAGGGCTCTTGCCCCAGATGCTGAGCGATTCCCAGCCAGAAAAGGGGAAATCAGACGATTCGGGGCCTCATCAAGGAGAATCCAGTGGGTAGCTGCTCGGAAGATCGACTCAAGATCTTTTGCGGAGGTTGCAATGGACAGGAGGTTCCAGCAAGGATGCAATCCTCTCGGGTCGCAGAGGGGGAGATAGGAGGATCAGTGGTCGCAAGAGGGACGTGGTGGCTTCCCCAGGCAGAACTACAACCGAGATGATGGTGACCGCAAGAGTGGCGCTGACCGCGGCGGTGAGGTCCCCCGATCTGATGCATCACGTCAGGGTGGGCTGTCGGCGGGGGGTCAGTCAGTCGGATTTCATGGATTGGATGATTTCAACAGGGCGGGCAAGAGGCGCTTTGATGAAAGAGGGGATCCGCGAATCCTAGGAGAAGAAGACCTATGTCACAAGCTTGTGCGAGATCCAGACCGCTCCTACAGGCGTCAGATTCAGGCTACCCCCCAGCACAGGGATGATCGTGATGCTGAGAAGCTAAACCAGCCTCTGTGCTACAGGTGTAATCAAATTGGACATCTGTGCTCCGACTACAAGAACCGACCGATTTGCTACAATTGCAAAGACTCGGGGCATATGTCTGCTAATTGCCCTCAGATGAAAGTGAACAAAGGTCTGAAGTTATGCGGATTTGGTCACCCTGACCAGATGTTCTATAGTGTGAAGGTGCCGATGGCGGAGGAAGAGGAAGCCCAAAAATCACTGGTAGGGGTCATGATTATCAGGGAAGGTGTTGGTTCTTTAGAAAAAGTAACAACTGAACTGCACTACTTAATCAGCTCAACCTAGGATTGGAAAGTGAAGAAAGTTGCCAATGGTCGTTATGAATTCCTTGCTCCTTTCAAAGCTGAGTTGGATTTGTTGATTAAATTCACGGAGTTCCAATGTAAAGCTCGGACCTGAAAGTCTCTGTAGAGAGATCCTCTTTTGCTTCTGGCTCCTTCTCAACTCTGCTGCAAACTTGGGTTTTGGTCTACGAGTACCCTAAATGGGCTAGACAGGAAAGGACAGTGGAGGAGGTGGCTTATCTAATTGGTGACCCGGAGGTGGTGGATGCCAAAAGCCTCTCAGGTGATAGCCCTATAAGGGTGAAGGTCTGGTGCAAAGATCCTGCTGCAATCAATTGTTCAAGCAGTGTTTTCTTCAATGGTGCTGGCTACAAAATCACCTGGAAGGTGGAGAAGAAACTCAGACAGGGGGAGGAGAGGGACCCCCATGAGACCCTAGATGAAGGTGAAGATCCAGATGATGAAGATGAGGAGGAGAAGTCTAATAGGTACACCCCTTTGCTTGAGGAGTATGCTACTAGCTCATAGAATAAACCTGCTGGCGACTCTAGAGTCCAACACTCCCAATCATCTCAGACCAGTAGGGGTGCTGATCCACAGAAGCAACACAAACGGGCAGTCTTGGATCAAGACAGGGAGGGCGCACGGGTGGAGAGTATGCTTCCCAACAACACCATCATCTCTACAGCTCAGATGGATCACCTTCAAAGGTGCCCCCTGTTTCTCCTACACCTGAATTGGACCCAGCCTCCCAAAACCAGTCTCAACACGCAGGGCAGTTCGACATGGAGGTGGAGATGGAGCAATTAGAGGTGCCCCCTCAGCTGGACATGATCCCTAGCCAGCAGTCTGATCTTGGAGGTGGGGAGATACTGTCTCAGGACCTGTCTGCCCCTATCCCTGTCAGTGATCAGCCAAAACCTCCTAAACCTGCTCCTATCATGGCTATGAGGGCGAGCTCGAGATCCAAGGGGACTAGGATGCCTACACACATCAGAGCTGAGAAGAGAGTGGCTGCTGCCTACAGTGAAGGTAACATTTCATCCTTTGTCACTTTTCAATTCTATTGACAATTCCTCTTTGGACACTATGGCCCTTGATAGTGGTATCTGTTTGAGTGAGCTTCCTAATACCATTGACAAAAGAATACAGTTGCTGAAAGCCAGAGAAGTAGCACAAGCGGCCTTGGCAGCTGCTGCCAGCAATCTGGCTGATCAAGAAAACTCAATCTAGATTATAGAGGAGGAGGTAGAGGAGGAGGAATTCCCTCTCAATGAGGAACACATTAAATTGGTAGAGAGTGTGCTTGTTGAGGAGCTTATCCTAACTTCAGAAGTTGACCCTCTGGGCAACCAGAAAACTGAAGGAATGGGCAAAACTGATCCCAGTATTAGGAAATGAGGCTCCTTGTGTGAATATTAGAGGTTTGGGGTAGAAGGGGAGAAGGTCCCAGCTTGTGGAGATGGTCCATAAATATCAAGTGGAGGGGGTTTGCTTGCAAGAAACCTTGAAAAAGAATTTTACTGACAGGGAGCTTGCGAATCTTTACAGAGGCCTCCAATTCAATTGGTCCTGGATCCCGACATCTGGCCACTCAGGGGGGCTTCTTCTTGGGGTCAAGGAGGACAATTTGGAGGTGATTAGGGAAGTAAATAGATCTTTCTCTCAAAGTGTGCTCATTCGACAGAAAGATATTGGTTCCTGTTGGGAGTTGGTGAATGTGTACGGTCCTGTCATGGATAACAAAAAGTCTGACTTCCTAGGTAAAATGTATTTAGTGGTGGAGGAGGCCCATGAGTCGCTTCTTATCAGGGAGGATTTCAACTTAGTCCGAGGGGCTGAGGAGAAATCCACTGGGTAGATATCTGTTAGAGGGAACTGCACAGAATCGGGGAGGGGGGGTTATACGTGGTCCAACAACCAATCAATCCCCATCAAAGTGGTCCTGGACCGAATTCTGGTGACTAGTAATTGGGAGGCGTTTTTTCCTCTTTCCATAGTTCAAGTTCTTACTAGAATTGGATCGGACCACAATCCGCTGTTAGTGGACTCTAGAGATAATGTTAATTGGCGTTTAAGAATCTTCAGATTTGAACCCTCTTGGTTGACACATGACGGTTTCCACGATTGGGTGGTGAATAAATGGCCGCACAGAACTGACAGTTATATTTTAGATTATTGGCACAAGGTTTCTGGTTGTCTGAGGAAAGTGCTGAAAGGTTGGGGTGCTAATGTGGGTAGTGAACAGCGAAAGCATTAACAGAACCTTTTGCTGAATATCAACTTTTGGGATGAGGAAGCGGAAAAACGAGACCTGTCAGCTCAAGAATGGGCCATGAGATACTCCTATGAAGAGCTTCTGTTAGAAATCTACAAAGAAGAGGAGATTTTTTTGGCAGAGACGAGGAGGTGAAAATGGCTCTTAGAGGGTGATGCTAACACCGGCTATTTCCATGGGGTGGCGAATGGACGCAAGAGGAAATGTACAATCAAGTCTCTAGAAGAGTGGAGAGCATATCATATCTGAAACTGAAGAGCTGAAATGACATATCACAAACTTCTACAAAAATCTGTTTGGTAGTGAACCTGAATCAGAAATTCAACTTTCCAATGATTTTTGGGCTGATTCCAAGTTATCGGAGGTGGACAAGGCTTCTTTAATCAGACCCTTTAGCATGGAGGAGCTGGAGTTTCCTCTGAAGGAGATGAAAAGCAACTCCGCTCCTGGCCCGGATGGCTTTCCCACCTTGTTCTTCAAAGAATTTTGGGATCAATCTAAAGAGATCCTTATGGACATGCTCAATACTCTGCATCGGGGGGAACTTGACTTATCTAGGCTCAACTACGGAATTATCACGCTGATTCCTAAACTCTAGGGCGCTAAAATATCAAGCAGTTTCGCCCAATCTGCCTATTGAATGTCATCTACAAGATTATCACAAAGGTGCTCACGATCCGGCTGACTAGGGTGGCTAGTAAGGTGATCAGTGAAAGCCAAACTGCCTTCATCCCTGGTAGAAACATCTTAGATGGGGCGGTCATGGTTCACAAGGTGTTACACCACTTGAAGGTCTGAAATAGACGAGGCGTGGTGTTAAAATTAGACTTTGAAAAAGCTTATGACAAAGTTAGTTGGAGCTTTTTGCGAGAAGCGTTGTCCAAAACAGGCTTCCCAGACAAATGGATTGCTTGGGTGATGCTTGCTTTGTCGGGGGGTAGAGTAGCCATCAACTTGAATGGTGAGCTGGTTGAGTTTTTCAGAAGATATAAGGGGGTACGTCAGGGTGATCCCCTCTCTCCTTTGCTGTTCAATCTAGTTGCTGACGCCCTCTCAGGAATCCTGATCAAGGCTAAGAATAAATGAGTGATTTCGGGTGTAGTGCCGGATCTGGTTGAGGGAGGTTTGACCCATTTACAATACGCGGACGATATGATCCTCTTTATTGAAGACACTGCTCAAGACATTACCAATCTAAAGTTCATTCTCTTTTGCTTCGAAGAGATGTCTGGACTACGAATAAACTATAACAAAAGTGAGGTGTTTGTGATTGGGGGGGGGGGGGGGGGGGGGGGACACTCATCATGCAACATCGGTTGCCCAAGTTTTTAACCGCAAAATAGGTAAATTTCCTATGAAGTACCTAGGAGTCCCTATTGATAAAGATAGACTGTCTAAGGATAGTCTGAGTGGGCCTGCGAATAAAGTGGAAAAGAGAATTGAGACTTGGAAATGTGGTCAGTTATCTTATGGGGGGAAGCTGTTCTTTTAAACTCCTGTCTCACGAGTATTCCTAAGTACTTAATGGGCATGTACTGGCTCCACGAGGGTACACAACAATGTTTAGACACAGCGCGTGCCAGATTTTTTTGGCAGGGAGTTGGCAAAAAGAAAAAGTACCATATGATCAAGTGGGATGCGTTGGATAAGCCGAAGGAATTCGGGGGGCTCGGATTCATAGATACCAGAGCTATGAACATTGCACTTCTTTCTAGATGGATCTTCAGGATTGAGTGTGGAGAGGATAGCCCATGCATCAATCTGCTGTGGAAGAAGTATTTGGGTGATAACGGTTTCTTTCAGAAACGCCACAAGAATAACTCGCAGTTCTAGAAGGGGCTACATAAAGCTAAAGATTGGTACCAGTTTGGGAGGACACAACTAGTTGGGAATGGCAGAACCACTAGATTTTGGCTGGATGTTTGGTTGGGCGACTGCAGCCTGAAACCCCTCTATCCGAGATTATTTAACATCTGCTCTGACCAACAGTCTTTGGTTTGGGAGGTGGCGGAGAGAGGGTGGTGCCCTTGTTTCAGAAGGAACCTTGGTGAAGCAGAAGCTAGTGATTGGCTGCAGCTGCAAGCATCTCTTGGGCGCCAGGAACTATCAGACCAGCAGGATAGGGTGAGCTGGTCGCTTGAATCCAAAGGATCGTACACGGTCAGATCCCTCTACAGGTTTATGACCGACCCTGGCTGCCGAGATCAACGGCTGATTGATATCCGGAACACTAAATTACCACTGAAGATTCAAATTTTGCTGTGGATGCTTTATCATGATAGGCTCCAGACGGCAGTGCAGCTGAAGAACAGGAAATGGGATGGCCCATAGGAATGCAAACTTTGCAGAGTAATTGAGGACCTGGATCACTTGTTCTTCAGATGCCCCACTTCTCAGTTCACCTGGAGTTGGGTCAGAGATGTGCTAGGGTGGACATCCAGCCCTACATCATTGGTGGAGTTTTTCTCAGAGATGCCTCAGCCACCTAGGGGGAGGGGGGCACAACGCAGAGCTCTTATTTTCTTGTTGGCCGGGGTTACTTGGGTGTTGTGGAAAACTAGGAATGATTGGGTGTTTTCTAATAAACTGATCTCTTCTCCTAATGTGCTACCTCACAAAATAATCGGCTTTCTGCAGCACTGGATCAAGCTGAAGGCGACGAAGGACCTGATAGAGCGGGAGAAGACACTCGGAAGACTGAAGGAAGGGCTTCGGCTGATTTGCTGACAGTGGATATGGGAGAAGTCTTCTGATCCTTTCTTAGTTGATGTAGTTGTCTCCCGCTGCTGCTGCGTCAGCATTGCTTTCCCTGTTTGTCTGTAGTGTTCGCTCAGGTGCTTGGCTTCTGAGCCTTTTGTTGACGCTACTGTGCTGGTTTCACTAGCCTGAACTCTCGCTTTCAATATAAGCAGGACCATGACCAGGTCTTTGGTCTAAAAAAAAGCTCTATTTTTAGCTAGGGATGTACCTAGTCTTTTGAAGATGCTCTTAGTCATGCACCACTCACCATCTGTCTTACTATTACTATTATGGTTCTTTTTTAGCCTGTACATTAATCCTTATGGGACGTGTTAGAAAATATGGAATTAATTTTAAAATTTCCCAAAGAAACATAAACATCATGCAATTAATTTGGTAGACTCTAATGATCACTTAATAGGATCTGTGTTGATTCTAAATTTCCCACATTGACATTTTGAAAATAGTAAAATGCACCGTGGGCACCTGAACTTGTAGCGCTGTGTCAAATAGGTCCATGAACTTAGAAACCAGACATCTAGCCCCTCGAACTTGCGAACCCGTTCACCCCAGTCCAGTTTTGCATGGCACTGTGCAGCTGTGATTTGCTACAGTGACCCCATATTTGCTACAGTAACCGCGGTTTTGTTTTTTTCTTTTCTAATTTATTTCGGCTGAATCTTTGAAAAATCATAACTCTTCGATACGACATCGGATGAAGATGATTTTTATATGAAAATTGTAGCCCTCGACGAGATTTACAAGTTTCTAGTTTTGAATTTTTTTCATTTGATGATGTTAAGGTGCTCAAAAAATTATATAAAATTACAGCACCATAATAATCGCGTACTTTTGCTTATCGTATTAGAAAATTAATATATTTTTTGTTTGTTGTCAAATGAAGACACTTTGTATACCAAAATTTTAACACTTTTAACGATCTAGATTCTTGTAGTTTTGAGTTTTTACATTTGAAGTTGTTAAGATATTGATAAAACAGTATAAAGCCTCAACATCTTTCGCGTACTTAATATACTGCTTTATACTGTTTTATCGACATCTTAACAACTTCAAATATAAAAACTTAAAACTATAAGAATCTAGATCTTTTAGAGTGCTAAAATTTTAGTATACAAGTGTCTTCATTTGACAACAAATAAAAAAAATATATTAATTTTCTAGTGCGACAAGCAAAAGTACGCGATTATTATGGTGCTGTAATTTTATATAATTTTTTTGAGCACTTTAACATCATCAAATGAAAAATTCAAAACTAGAAAGTTGTAGATCTCATCGAGGGCTACAATTTTCATATAAAAACTATCTTCATCCGATGTCGTATCGAAGAGTTATGATTTTTCGAAGATTCAGCCGAAATAAATTAGAAAAGGGAAAAACAAAACCGCGATTACTATAGCAATCCGGGGTCATTGTAGCAAATCCCGGCCGCACAGTACCATGCAAGCCATGCAAAACCGGGCTGGACCTGGGGTGAACGGGTCCGCAAGTTCGGGAGGCTAGATGTCTGGTTTCTAAATTCATGGATCTATTTGACACAGCGCTGCAAGTTCAAGTGCCCACGATGCATTTTACTCTTTTGAAAAATAATATAAAGTGATCCCTAAAATTTGCATTTGTCTATGATAGATAAGCTAAAATTCTAAAGTAACTCTTTATTTTGCATCTAAATTACTAACCTAAGATATTATTTAAAATAAATTAAATGGCCTCTCAAGTTTACATCCAATTACCAACATACGCTATTATGAAAATATAACCATAAATTATACATCTATATGCTTCTAAATTATATTACCTTTTCTACTACTGTCAATATTTAAAATAACCAATACAAGCAAACGTACATATTGTGTGCTACCATGTATATCATGGAACAAGCATGCGTGAGCAATAAAAGTTAAATGACTATAAAGTATGTGCTTATTATAAATTACCGACTTAGACCACTGTTAATACATAATCTGTATGTGCTTATAAATTACCCACTTAGACTACCATTGCACTAGTACACAAAAAACAAACTCCATGTAAACATACATGCATGTTGTAAGTTGGATGCCACCATGCAAATGAAGTATACAGGCAATTTCCATGAGGCTCTTTACCAATTTTTTTTATGGGCTCTTTACCAAATTTGATGAGGCTCATTGGTGAAAACTTCAATGGGAGGTAGCTTACTAATAGAGAGTTGTAAATCTCTTACGTACCTCACGTCCTCGAGTAGTCCACGCACTTCGTCAATGAGCTGCTTTTCGTCAAATGTCACCATATTGGAATTCATATATTTTTCCTTGTCAAGTTGAAGGAGAATTTCCTTGAGAACTTTCTTCACATCAGGATTACGACCCACCGAAACAAAGGACCTGCGAACAAATTGCCATTGGAGTCTATCATACACTGCTTTCGCAAGAGTTGTTTTACCCAAGCCTCCAGGCCCAAAAATGGAGAGAATCTTGAGTTGGCATTTTGACGCATCATCGTCGTCACCATCAGTGAGCCTCTTGATGATGTCGTCCATTGGGCCTTGGATACCAACAATCTCCTTCTTATCTTTGTACAGAGCCAATAGGCGAGGGTCAACCGCCGTAGGTGTCGGCACAGGTGAAGTTGTGCCAACACTGTCGGCGACCCTGTACCGATCACGCCGGTTAGCCACTTCCTGGACTCGGGCCTTGATGTCCCGAATTGCAGTGGCGATCTGACGGCGAGCCTTTGTAACGAACGTGGCACCATTTATGCTATTTCGAGTGATTTTGGTGATTATATGATAACACAATCAATGTGACTAATAGTTTTATTAAGTGAACATTTCTAGATCCCAGGGATAAAGTAAAAAGGCCATGCAAAGCAATACATGAAGAAAGAACTCAAAGAAACGTTGAATTGGATGAGTTCTGCAGAAAACAGGAGCACTGGAAGAACCGATGCATGCAGCATCGGAGCATCCGATGGTTGTTGGAAGTTCCGACGCCCTGGCATCGGTGCAAATCTGAGCACCAAATAGAGATCAAGCGAAGACCAAGTCAAGATAGCCAAGTCACCGGTTGAACCGACAGCGTCAAGCTAGGCGTCGTTGCATTGGATGTACTATGTTCCAGAGACGATGTCAAGCACGCAGGAGCCAAGTCTTCAGCACCGGTTGAACCGGTGGTCCATCGGAGCAGAGCACCGGTGTAATGACGTCAGCAGAAGAGAGAAGTCCAACGGCTAGTCCAGTTGCTGTTGTGACCGGTTGAACCGACCCCCATAGCATCGGTTCATTCGATGGTCTCTGGAGTCGCTGCAACTGTGTCAGCAAGACAACGGCTGCTTCAGTTGTTGTGAGTGACCGGAAGTTCCGACGCCTCTTCACCGGAAGTTCCGATGCCTACGCAGAATTGTGCCAACGGCTACAAACGGCTAGTTCGACTTAGAGTCCTATATATATGTGCTCCCCCGGCCATTTGAAGATTGCTGAAGTTGCTAGAAGTCATACACACACCCAAAAACACCTCCAAGCCATACAAGAGCTCATTGATCATATCCTTAGGTTTTAGCACTAGCTTTGTAAAGTGTGAGTGCTAGATTAGCTCTTGAGTGAGTGAACAAGTAAGGTTGAGATCCTTGTGGCTGGTTCTAGAGTGAACCACACTTGTATTACGGTGCGCCGGCCCCTTGGAGCAATTGGTGGCTCGCCGGCAAGTCAACGACCCTCCGGCTTGGTGTGGAGCGGCGTCGACGACATTGTGCGGGGGACGGAAACCCCTCCTTCGTGGGCAATCTCCCTTAGTGAAGATCGGGATCAAAGTGACCGTGGTTGTATTCACAGAAGAGACTTGATTGCCGGGAAGCGATACTCTTCATGAGTGCTTCAACAACGTGGACGTAGGGGCGCCTTTGTGGCAATCCGAACCACGGGATAAATCCTCGTGTCGAGAGTTCGCTTCCTCTCATCTCTCCATTTAAGCTTCCGCATTTCATATTGCAACTTGTGTGTATTTACTTTCTTAGTGTAGTATCTTGCTAGGATTGGCTATAGGTTGCAAAACTCTTTTGGGATGAGGGTTTCACACTAAGGTGAACCGTAGTTGCACATCTAGATAGATTGATCTAGTTTAAGTTTTGTGCAAACTAGTTGGAGCCATAAGTTAAGGTTTTAATAATGCCTAATTCACCCCTCCCTTTTTTAGTCTAGAGCACCCGATCGCTTTCAGCCTTGGCCTTCTTGAACACGTTTGCCATCTTCTCCATGAGCCGCTTGAACCAGCTATGCTCGGTGAGCTGATGGCCGACGACGCGCACTAGGAAGGAGTCAACAATGTCATCGCCGTCGAGGAGAGCTCTCTGACTTCGTTTGCCCAGTGCCTGACCTGCTCGTCGAGCTGGTCCCGTGGCACCTCCGCTACCTTGCGCAGGGCAGCGTCCATGCTGCCCAGCTCTCGCTGGATGGACTCGATGTCTTTCATGACGCCCGTCTGCAGCTTGAACTCCTCCTTGAGGAGCTCGCCGAGCATGGGGAGGAGGGAGCCCAGGGCCCCCGTCGCCACATTCATGGCTGGTTGCAAACCCTGTGTAGCCCATGAAGTCGTCGTCAGATCGATCAGCTAAAAAAAACAGCAGCTTAACTGTTGATGAAGTACCTAAATTCACAGTGCAAGAAGATCCAGTTTGCTTTTGCCACAGGGTGTATACGTACTGAATTCTCTCACCTTGCGACTGCGTGGAGAGACGCCGGCAGCTTGAAACGGATGCAAGAGTAGCTGGACCAACTTCTTGTACTTTGTTCGCTGCCAAGTGTTTCGGCTGAGAGAAATAAACCAGAGGGGGAGTTTGTAGTGTTTCCTTTATACAGTGGGTCAGTGGCTCATTCGCTGTCTGTTGTGCATTCCAACAGGCCAAGCAAGTGGTGATGCTTTGCTTTGCTCGCTGTCTGTTTGCATTCCAACACCAACAGGTCAAGCAAGGGGTGATGCTAGCAAGGGGTGATGCTTTGCTTTGCGTTGCGTGTCCCCAATTCACTTTTATCTTCTTTTTTTTAGATTAGAGTCCAGTTGTGCTAAACAGTCTTGGGACGCTATTGCCATTATTAATTTAGGCTTACAGAGAGCCACCTTTTTCTGTGCTTGTAACTGGTGGCTGTGGCTGTGGCTGGTAGCTGGTGCTAATTTGTTGGGCTTTGCTACGGTACTCCAATTATCTCATAGGAGGTAAGAGCTTCAATAAATCTAGACCCTTGAATTTTAGAAGAGACAAACCAATTAATTAAATGTAAAAAAGATATTACATGCTATTTCGGTTATCATGCATGCAGCCATGCATGCAGGTGGAATCTGGCGTGGATTGCTCCCCTTGTTTGCTCGGAGGTTGTTGAATGGAATCTACACGTAGTATATGTCACATTTATTTGTTGCCGGTTGGAAAAATAAAAAGTGTACAAACATATTATGTTTCAGTTAGATCTAAATCTAATCTGGCTGTAGGTTTCGAGCAAAATCAGATAGTTGATTCCATGTATGTGTACCTTTCAAAAAGTAACAAATTATTTATATCTTTCAAAACAATTGTCACGTGTATACGGGTCACATGTATCTTAAAAATGTAACATTCATATGCCATATTTTTCTTTTTTTTGAATCATGTTATAAAAACAGGGTCACATGCATAATGCATAACACGTTAAGTATCTATTATTTCCTTGATCAAACACTGGGTTAGTACTCATGTCACGTGTTATTATATTGCATTACAAAAAACATATTATAACACACTCATGTCACGCTAGGAAAAATTGTTACAACTCACCCATATCATGTTAGGAACAAAATGTTACAACACACCCATGTCACATTAGGGAAAGGATATTACAACTCACCTATTATTTTATTTTCCTCTAAAGTGTCAAGTGTCTATTTTATTTTCCTCTAAAGTGTCAAGTATCAACCCATGTCAATGCATTCACGTTAAACAAAAAACAATGAAAAAATATATAAACGGCCATCATGCACATATGTACGTGTTACGTTTGCATAGCTAATAGCCCAAATTGTGATCACTCCGCAGGCGGCTACTCAGCTAGAGATGCAATGGCCGCTTCAATTCTAAACATGATAGTATTGCCGATGGCTCTTCCTGCACAAATTAATTCGTTACATGCACATATCAATGTGTCACGTGGAAACAGTCACGGTATATGATTTTGGAGGTTAGATCCAATAGGAAGTTAGTTCCTATATTTTTTCTACTTTTATAATTAAAAATATATAAATACTATTACCTCCTAGGAGGTAATACTTCATTCTAACCATCAAGATCTACGGTCCACAGTCATTTCGGAGTACCGTAGCAAAGCCCTAATTTGTTATGAGAGAAAAGTACTGCTTATTGGCTGGTGGTTGGTGGCTTTTGTTGATTTGATGTGAGAGAAAAGTACTGCTGGCTGATTGACTGACAAGCCAAGCGAACAGAGTGATACACAGATACTGATGTGCTGAGAGAAAAGTATTGTTTGTTTACTGTTTTGTGCTAAAGTGATGGAATGACAATGAAGGCGAGAAGATTCTGTCGTTGGTTGGTTCGTTCTTTTCTTTTCAGCTTTGCTTCCACCTCAAGGTATATATAGTCTCCCTTCTGTCCCTTCTCCAGGGCCAGCTTAGAGGGGTGGGCAGCCAGGGCCACCCAGGCTCCACGGAGCAGGGGGTCCAAGATCTTGTATTTAATAGGTAGTAATATTTAATCTAACTCGGAGTATACAAGCAGGAAGCTAGGCACGCAGCTAGTCACATAGGCCTTCTGAACTTCCACATGAATTACGTATATTATTAGAATTTCTATCTTCCTTTTAATTACTATCTTAAATGAAACATATTTGGCTTAAAACCCTCCACAACATGAGGCTTGAGTGATGCTAAGAAAGGAGAGAGAGGATTGAGGTATTACTCTGCATATAGTGGAAGGCGATGCTTATTTCAAGCGATGCCAAGAAAATGTGGAGTGGGGCAAGAACTTGCCCAAGTGCCAATTCTATTAAAAATTATTTCATTGTCCTTGTCAGCTCTGCTCGCCAACTACCGCTCACAGCTTATCTCAGGTCTGGGAAGAGAAAAACTAAAATCAATGTTATTTATTTGATGTGTATTCCAAGCACATTTGATAGCTTTGATGTCCATTCATCTGAGGTTGATATATATTCACTCATTTCGAGACTCTTTTTTTAAAAGCAACACCACATCATTGTGAAGGGCATAAAGAGCTCATGGTGTCTGGTTTGCCCTAGGGTCCTTGAAAACCATGAGCTTGAGCTTATTTTAGTTTGTTCTAGCATATTCTCTCTCATAGAATACTATTGAATTAGCCGAAATCAGCAGTCTGTTTTCCAGCGGAAATGAGCATTGAAAGTGTCATGGCCGAACTATTTTATTCTGGAGTCGCCAACAAACATAATTTTTTTTTGTAAGAAAGCAAAATTATGGTGTGTTACTAGTAGCCAACCTGGAAACTTGCCATGTAATCCGCCTGCCCAAGAACAGAGCTACCTTTAGCGTTTAAAATTCGTCTGAAAATATAACTAGCCTTGCGCGCGCGCTCTCTCTCTTCGCAGCGTTGCAAAGGAGGGCCTTAGTCCTTCATGAATGACATATTGTGCCTAATCCAGCAAGCTAAGCGATGGATTTGGTTGCTGCCGAGGGTGTCGCGCAGTTTGTATAAAAAATAATTAAATAATTAATTATTAAGATATATAAAAAAGATTTCACCATTAAATAAATAATTAATTTAACTCATATAAAATAATTTTGTCATTAAATAAATATATTAAATAGTTAAAGTTAATTTTATATCATTACTAATTTAAATAAATATATTATTAGTCATCTAGGTTTCTAAATAATTTAAATAGTGTACATCCTTAAGTAATTAGGTATAGAGATAAGTTTAAAATTATTTCACTAGTCACTTTTTCTTTGCGGATACGGATATGGTCGGATATTCAGCTATCCATATCCATCCTTAAGGTCTACTATCAGGCCGGCTAGACGCAAGTCTCTCTCTCCACAACATACACATACTAGGCCCAAAGAGTCTTAGGTGTAGCCAAATCCACTTCAAATTTGATGGTTTTTTATGAGATTTGTGGGGGAAATTGATCCTAGTGACCCGCTCGACTCTTTGTTTGTGGTGACGGTTTTGACCTTTAGAAATTCATGGAAGCTGTAGTTAGGATACTCTTTTTTTTTGAATTCCTTTATTTTGATGCTATTGCTTAGGAATGTTCATTTGTATTTCAATGGAAATAGTATAGTGCCTACTTGGCATATGTCATATTCGTGAACTTACATCTTTTTGTTACGTTACGTATAATGGGCTTCACCAACGTGCCTAGTCTGACTCGCCGATGTGCTTTACGGGATCCCTAGTAAGGGCATGTACAACAGTTAAACAACTGATGTATATTTGATATACGCGGACAGTTAAATAGACAGCTTTGCAACAGTTTAGACAATTGTTGTTTGTTTAGCTGTCTATGTAATATTTAAGACTTACTCTAGTTGATGTTATTTTGCATGGGAGCACGAACCAGAGCAGTAGACGAGATAATAGACAGCAACACACTCTTTTCTTATTTAATGGTGGTCACATCAGCTTATATTGCTTATGGGAACTTATATAGACGGCTGCTATCTAACTGTTGTACATATTGTAAGGTACAAATTGGAAATGTATAGACAGAGGTACTTGTATGTGTGATAACTAAGAACTTAATCTGGATGAATTATTTCATCTGAGTGGCTACTCACTAGACAAGCAACCTAGATTATTTGCCCCTGTTACTACCCAGAGTTCAGCTTCGAGGTTCATCTGGATGAAGAGCTGTGGCAACCGTGTGGATTCAGACCTGAAAATTCTTGTGTTTCTTTCCTCCACATCTGCAAACGAACCGGCCGCTTAAAAAAAGGAAAAAAAATCTTGTCTCTTTAATCTGCTTCCACATCTGCAAACAAACCGGCCGCTTCTAAAACAAGAAAAAAGAGGGAAAAAATCCTTAGATTTCTTTAATTTCCTTCCCCATCTGCAAACAAACATGGTTAAATTAGCCCGAGCAGTGTGTTATTCCTTTTTGCGAACTCCCAGGAATCCTGATCACAAGTACGGGTGGCAAAGAGTCTTAACTTTTTGTCTAGATAATATAAAGGTCGGGTTCTAAAAAAATAAAATCATAATCTTATTTAATTTTGAGCTAAAAAATAAAAGGCTAAATAGAATTGTGAAGGTAGCATTGGGGCCATCCCATTCACAAGACCCCGATTCGATCTAAACAAGCCCGAGTCCTCGTCTCGACGGAATCGAAACGAAGCCCGGATTGGAATTCGTTGGAGGAATCGTCAATACTGCTAGAGTGAACTGAATTCTTGGAGAGCGGATTCCATCCAAGCACCCTTCTCTTCTCGTCGCCAATTTAGCGCCTAGACCACCGTACCACCGACCATGCCGCCGACACGGAGAGGAGCGCGTCGTCGCACCGCTGCCGCCACGAAGTCCGCGCGCGCCAGCCGCCGGCTCTCCGTGCGGCGCGGCGAGCCGTTCAAGCGGGAGAGCCGAGGCGGCGGCGGCGCCGCGGCGGGGAACGACGACGACGGGCTACCGCTCAGCGACGAGGCCCTCCTCCTCGTCTTCTCGGCGCTCGCGGCCGCGACCGCCGACCTCGTCTGCTGCGCGGCCACGTGCCGGCGCTGGCGCCGCCTCGTCTCCGCCGACGCCGCCTTCATCTGCCGCCGCGCGACGCCGCGCTCGGACCCCTTCGTCCGGAGCCTCGCGCTCGGCTTCTTCCAGTCCCGGACCGACGCCTCCGCCGCGCCGCCGCGGTTCGTGCCCCTATCCGTCGCCGGCGCGAGCATCCAGCCCTCGCTCGCCGCGCTCGTGGGCGGCGCCTCCCGCGTGGCGGCGTCCCGGAACGGCCGCCTCGTCCTCGACCTCCGCCGCCGCGCGAGCTCGAGGGCCACCCACGCCGTCAGGCTCGGCGCCTGCAACCCGGTGACCGCCGGCTGCGGCGGCGTCGACGTGCTCCCGCCCCTGCGCGGCAAGGACAGCCCCACCGGGCCTTACGCGTGCACGGTGATCACCGCGGCTGACGAACACGGCGGCGAGGACCGGCGCGCCTCACATCACGCTTCCTACCGCGTGCTCCTCCTCTACAACCGCCGGAGCTTCACGGCGCTCCGGTGCTACTCCTCCGACGCGGGCAGCTGGGGGCCGGAAGCCGTGGTGACCGGCGCCAGGATAGGCAGGAACCAGCTCGCCGTCCGACCGCACGCCGCCGTCGTGCACCACGGGGTCGTGTTCTGGCCTCGCCTCGCCGTGGCTCTGCGGCTAGACTCCTTGCTGCAGCCGCCGCCAGCGGCGTCCGCCGCGGCGAAGAGCAAAGGCAGCAAGACGCCGCCGCGGCACACCGTGGCCGGCTTCTCCCCCGCTGCGCGGCAGCGCCCCTCGAGCCAGGCGGAGCGGTTGCTGGGAGTGACGCCGGACGGGCGGATGCTCCGGGTGGAAGCTGACAGCGAGACGATACGTGCCTACTGCGGCGGCGGCGGCGACGGCGACGGAGACATCCGCGGCGCCAGCTTGACGGGCGAAAAGCTGGACTGGAAGTGGACGATGAAGCAGGCGCTGATGAGGGTGCACACGGTGAGGCTGCGGTGGCTCTGCGAGAAGAGCGGCCTCGTCATCTTCACGGCCAGGAATGGCGGTGACCCGGACACGCACGTCTACACGGTGGACGTCGAGACGAAGCAGTTCAGGAGGGTCGCGACTTGCGGCGAGCCGGCATCGCCGGGGGAGATGTGTGGGTACGAGATGGACCGGGTTACGCTGCTGGCCTCGCTCGGCCGGTGAAGGCCCGTGAGGCCGTGGGATTCCAACTTCACAATATAGACATGTGTTTCGGATGTTGAAAGTTTCTCGGCCAAACTTCTTTTGAATTTTGTTGCCGAATATAGATTTTCATGAGGCAACCCTCATTGCAAAAAGGAAAAGCTATCACTCACCTACTGAGTGATATGAAGCATCTCTACTCGATTTTTTTTTTGAACCCGAGTGAGAGCTGAATTCGAGCTCCGGCGAGGTGGATTAACTCCTATGAGATTAGTGGTTCGGGATTTAGAGATTTGAGTTGTTGGGTTGGTTGGAGAGTTCACCAAGAGTTTATAGATGAAGGTCGGTGGCGGCAGGCCTGCTAGGTTGAGGTGGTGGGCACGGGGTGGTGAGGCCAGGGGCGGGGGGGGGGGGCGGGCAGGGGCCTGGCCCCCCCTATGATCCAAAAATTTACACTAGAAATTTAAATTTTGGTTAAATTTTTATATAAATTTGTATGGTTGGCCCCCCCTAACAATGGAAAAAATGACTTTCTGGCTCCGCCCCTGGGTGAGGCTGGCAGCGGTGGCGCCGCCAACCCGAGTGGTGGAGGAGGTCAATTGTGCCAGGTAGGGGTGGGGGCGACAACGGTGGTGACAGTAGTGGCACAAGGCCAGGGTGGGGGTAGTGGAGGGTGGAGGGGGCTGCCGTAGACGGACTAGGGTCTCATCGGAGCTTCGGCGAGACCCTATGGGCGGCGGCAGGGGCAAAGAAGCCTAGAAAGAAGGTAGAGTGGAGGTAGAAGATTGAGGAGAATCTTTGGATTTTGATCCGACGGTCCAAAAAATCAAACGAGGAGAGTCGGGATTTCACTCGAGTGACAGATAGACACGTCCCCTTACAAAATGAAAGGAGATACCTACTATGCATTGCAATTTATCTTAGAGCTAACAAGGACTAAAATGTGGGTACATATTGTTGGGGATCACCACCGCACATACCGGAGGTTGCCCTAGATTGCAGGACGGAAGCCGAAGGTACCAAAGGTCGCCATAGCCCCAAGGTCACCCTTCCGGCCGAAGGTCAAGTGATGCGGCCGAAAGTCTTCGGATGAAACCGAAGATTCTCGGAGCCCGAAGGTCACCCCGAGGACCCGAAGCCTCAGAGACTCTCCAAAGAACCAAGAAGGCTCCCGAAGGTCCGGCACTAACCCGAAGGTTGCAGAGAACCTTTGGGATAGCGTCCCGAGCACGAATCGGATAGAGTAGACAATTTGTACATTGCAACCTGTAAAATGACCTACGGCCCGGAATATTCTATGAATATTCTGGGCAGGTAGAGGCATTGAGGTCATTATGTAATAAAGGTTGGGGGTATAAATATCCCCTAACCAACCTGAACTCGACACATGTTTACATGAGGGCGAAACTCTGCTGTTTTGCTCAGTTCCACCTTCGTGTATGCATTTTGCTTGGGTTGTAAAGAAGCGAAGAACCCAACAGTGGCGCCCACCGTGTTCCCAGCTCGTAAACCAACCCTCGATGGCACAAACAAAGAGGAAAGCCACAGACCCACCCGTGGGCGACGCCCAACATGATTCCCGAACCTCTCAGGAAGACCTTTCCACACAACCCCCAGCAAATGACAACCACCCACCCAACGGAATTCCCGAAGGTACAGATCCCTCAGGGTCCAACCAAGATGAGCTCACCGCCCTGAGCCTCCAGCTCCAGGCCTTGGAAAAACAGAAAGATATCCTCGCCAAACAACTGGCTGTCCAACAAAACGCTCTGAACCGAGCAAACCAATTGGCCGAAGCCAAGAGCAAAGTACCAGCCATGCAAGCAGAAATTGACAGAATGCAGCAAGAATGCGCGAGTACTCATACCAATAATGTACAGCAACCTCCGTTGGGAGCCCCCCATCAGAACGAGATCCACAACATCCGAACCAACTATACCCTCCAAGACCATTACGTCCCACCTTCGGCTGTCACATATGACCCCAACTCGCCACTCTCTGCAGCCTTGCAGCATACTCCATGGCCACTGGGCTACAAGCCAATGTAGCTTCCCAGATACAACGGCTCGGAAGACCCAACTCAATTCATCATGGCCTACGAAGCTACCATAGCTTCGGCTGGCGGTGATGGCCCTATCATGGCAAAATCCTTCATCATGGCTTGCGAAGGTCCAGTAGCAAACTGGTACTCTCACCAACCCTCGGGCTCCATTACAAGCTGACCTCAGCTAAAGGCGAGGCTCAGACAAGACTTCCAAGGCTTCAGGAGACTCGACCCATACACCATAGAAAACTTCGTCTCCAAGGAGACAAAGAACCCCTCTATGATTACTTCTGGAGGTTCATCCAAAAGAAAGCTTTGATTCCAAATTTTTGGAAAAGGACGCAATTGCCAAGTGCATCGCTGGCTTACTACCCGGACAGCTAGCCTCGCATCTGTCTAGGGAGCCACCTAGAACACTCATTGACTTGTATGCTGTTGGTGCTCCTTAAGTATCCATTTTATCCCCTGTTTAACTTTGATAATGGCATGAATTTAATATCAAAATCACTAACCATCCTAACCTCGGCCCGATTATTGGTCGTTTTCGCATTTGCACATATATTATGGAGGTACTTCGTTTTTGCAGGTTTTTGACCAATTTTGGAGCATGAAATGACGAGGCCCACGATCACGCGATGACACGAAGAAATACGAAGGCCAAAGCCCGAACAAAGGATCAAAGGCCATGAAGACTAGAGGCCCATTCATGCACATCCACCCTCCAATGAAGCCCAAAGGACAAAGCCCACAAGATAAGATCAAGATACTTCGGGGTTAAGCAAAGCAAAGAGAGATTTAAGGAAGGATTTTCCATCCTATCTTTTCCTCGAAGATATCTCACGGGGTGCAATCGTGAAAGGCATAAACTCCAGAAGACTTGGTGAGAAAGGAGGACGCGAGGCGGCAAGGAAATGGGCCAGGCCGGCCGGCCTGGGCCCATTGAGCCGGCCCAGGCCTTTTCCAGGCCTTCTCGGCCTCCCCTTCGACCTAGGGTTTCTTGGGGCTATTTAAAGACCCCTCCCCGAGGCTCAAGCAGAGATCAATTTGCGAGACGATGCCAAGGAGCAGAGAAGATAGAGGGACACCTCTCGGAGAGCCGAGGGTCGTGCTAGTTGTCTAGGGGCTTCCCTAGCCGACGTGGGAACCTTGCAAGGAAGACCACGTCGGAGTTCTAGAGCTAGGATCATCAAGATCAAGGTAGGGCCCCGGTTGTGATCTTGTGATGTACAATCATTCATGGTGAAGTTATTTGTGATTCCGAATGTTTAGCGACCATGTTCTCTCTTTCGGTTTCGTTCTTTTCTTTGGGTTTGCTTCATCCTAGATCTATTATCGAGATAGATCGCTTAGCATGATCTTGTAGTCATGGTGGCTAGAGGTTCATGGCGGAACTACCAAAGGGGGTTCGACTTGCTTCAGGGTGCTTTCGTCCAAAGGGGGGCGTCGTGACATGACGTTTCTTTAGTAGATGGGGGTATCGAAGGATCGGATTGGAGATTTTGGGTTTAAAGATGCTTTTCATTGAGATTCACATCTATCTTGCTTCAGTACATCTAGCTGGAACTACAACATATGCATGATCTAGGTGATCTAGATTGGTTATCTCTAACTTTCTCTTGCTACCGTCGGTGTTTGTCGTTTTAGTAGATTAGATTTGTTTTTCACCATCTCAACACAAAGGAATCTCTATGTTAGTAGATTGTTTCTTGTATCTTTGGTTCCGTGGATTGATAAACCTTGGGGGAATACTCTAAAGGAAAAGCTACACGAACCGTGCGCTTGCGGTATACAAATCAGGGCGCTAAGGAGCGTCAACAAGCTTTCTGGCTCCGTTGCCGGGGAACCATCGATTTAAGATCCAATCTTACTTGCATTCGTAAATATTTCTTTTTCTTGATTTTTCTTTTTGACATTTTTAGATCTCTTATTTTTTGTGCTAACTAAAAAAATGGATCTATTCCACGAAAATCAATCTAATCTAGAGTTTGCTTTATTTTTTTTATGTTTTAGATCTTGTATATTCATCTTTTAGATCTCGTATATATTTTTCTTTTCACTAACCCCTAACAGGAGATGGACGGGAGCCTCTCCAGCAAACTCGAAAATTTTGTGGA
The DNA here is from genome assembly GCF_016808335.1 of Panicum virgatum. Classification (NCBI taxonomy): domain Eukaryota; kingdom Viridiplantae; phylum Streptophyta; class Magnoliopsida; order Poales; family Poaceae; genus Panicum; species Panicum virgatum. The sequence continues at coordinate 6,741,183 of NC_053150.1, read as the reverse complement.
TGATCCAGAAAAAATTTACAGGCAGAGGAGATGAGAAGCACGATCAAGGAAGCTGGAACTAGTAGATCCAAAAGAAGAAGTCGCCGGTTCATCGTCTTCACCTAAAGCGACTCCACCAACAAGTCTAAAGGAGGCGCCACTTAACCAAGGGATGGTGCTACCGGAGCAGGAGCGTACGATCGGAGAGCTATGCACTCCGGACATTCGGGACTTGCCGATCCAAAATCTCAACAACATCGGAGTTCCATTCGAGATCAAGACTTCAATCATAAGGATGGTGCAAAGCTCGCCCTTCACTGGAAAAGAAGACGCTAATCTAAATCTTCAAGCGTTCCTCCAACTATGCCGCACCTTCGACATGCAAGGGATGACTCAAGATCAAATGAGAGCGAGGCTCTTTCCGTTCTCTCTACTTGGGAGAGCGCTGCAATGGTTTCATTCTCTACCGGCACACACGGTGCAAAATTGGGAGTCCATGATGAAGGAGTTCATGACGGAGTTCTACTCGCCAAGCAAGACCCAAATTTTGCGCAACAAGATTGCTACATTCGCGCAAGCCCCGACGGAGACTATTGCGGAAGCCTATGAGCGCTTCAACGACTACATCCGCGCCGTACCTCATCACAAGTTCTCAAGGGAAGATGTGGTCCAGAAGTTCTATCAAGGCCTCACTTCTGCATCAAGGGGGATTATTGACGCATCGGCAGGAGGATCGATCATTGAGCTCACGCCGACTCAAGTTTTCAAGCTATTCAAGAAGGTGGCGGACAATGACGCATGGGCATCGTCGGGGCGCCAACAACCACTCCAAGCCGTGGGCGCCGCGAAGAGTGTATTGCAAGTGGAACGAGAAGAAGTGCTAGAAGGGAAGATCGATTCGCTCATGAGAAGGTTGGAGAAGATGGAAGTGGAAAAGAGAGAAGCCCAAGCTATTGATTTGAAGGCGGCCGAAGCAAGGTCTACATGTGAAGAATGTGGAGAGTACGGCCATGTCCAAAAGAATTGCCCGGAGGAAGCCAAGATGCTCGACTACATGAAGAAGGGAGAATGGATCCCGCAACCCAACTTCCGCTACGGGTAAGGTAGACCTCAATTTAATGCAAGCTCTTCCATTCAAAACTCGGTGCCTCTTCGTATAGAATTGAAGAAGTTCATGGAGGAGCAAGGAAAGATCAACAAGGACACCGTCACCAAGTTCAAGGCTATGGACAAGATCTTGGAGAACATTGATGGCAAGGTGACGGAGGTCGGGAGCTCTAACCTTCAAGTACTCAACATGATGAAGATGCTAGAAACGCAAGTAGCCCAGCTCACCGGACGCTTATCTAGCAACGAAGGAAAATTGCCGGGGCAACCTCAAGTTCCGGAGACGGCAAAGGCAATTCAAACTCGCTCGGGAAAGGAGACCGAAGAACCCCAACATGAGGCGGGAGCAAGGAAGGCTAAGCCAAGAGTTGATCATGCCCATATTTGGAGGCTCCACCCTAGAGTTCCAAAACAAAAGGAGCGTAGGGACTACTTCAGACAAGTCCAAAGCATCCTGGTTGATGGCCCGGCAAAGAAGACACCTTGGTCTCACATGCCGATGACCTTTTCGGAGGAGGATATGAGCCTCAATAGCTACCCCCACACCGATGCATTGGTCATCGAAGCCAACATTCAAGGTTGGACCATTGAAAAAATATTGGTCGACACTGGCAGCTCCACCGACATAATTTTCTCAAGCACCTTCGATAGAATGAACATTGATAGAAACCTCCTCTAGCCAGCCGAAATTCCGTTAATTGGATTCGGAGGGAAAAGGGTCGAGGCCCTCGGAAAAATTTCACTCCCTATATCCTTCGGTGACATCACCAATCTAAGAATCGAACACATCACCTTCGATGTTGTCGAGATGAACTACCCCTATCTAGCCATCTTCGGACGGAGGCTCATAAACAAAATCGAAGCAGTTGTGCACCAACTATACTTGTGCATGAAAATGCCGGCTTCAAGAGGCATTATCACTGTGCGCGGCAATCAGCAGCTCGCCAGGGACATAGAGCGAGGAGTAGCTCCGGGGCAAAGAAATGTACATGTCCTCAAACCTCAAAAGCCCAGTAAAGAGAAAGTAACCTTCAACGAAGGCTGTGAAGTCAAAAGAATACCCCTTGACAAGCACCTCCCGGATAAAGTTGTAACGATAAGTGCAACATTATCCGAAGAAGAAGAAAAACTACTCGACTTCCTGAACAAAAACAAGGACGTGTTTGCATGGTCAGCCAGTGACCTTCGTGGAGTCAGCAGAGATATAGTTGAGCACCGTCTCGACATCAGATCCAGTGTAAATCCAAAAAAGCAAAAACCACGAAAGATGTCCGATAAAAAGGTTGTCGCCGTCAAGGCGGAGGTACAAGGCTTGCTGGATGCGAAGGTCATCCGCGAAGTTAAGTACCCAACTTGGCTCGCGAATACAGTGCCCGTCAAGAAAAAGAATGACAAATGGAGAATGTGCATATATTTCATCGACCTAAACAAAGCCTGCCCAAAAGACGATTTCCCCCTCCCACGAATTGACAAAATCGTTGATGATGCCGCAAACAGCCAGCTGATGTCACTCTTGGACTGTTTCTCTGGGTATCACCAAATTTGGATGAGATTGGAAGACGATGAGAAAACAAGTTTTATAACCCCCTTCGGCACTTACTGCTTCGTAAGAATGCCCGAAGGTCTAAAAAATGCCGGCCAGTCATTTTCACGAATGACCTCCAAAGTTCTGGAATCACAATTGAAAAGAAACATCCTAGCCTATGTCGATGACATCATCGTCATCAGCGCAGCACGAAAAGATCACATATCAGATCTTGCAGAAACTTTCGCGAACCTTCGGAAAGCAAACCTGAGTCTTAACCCTGAAAAATGTGTGTTTGGGGTCCACAAGGGGAAGGTCTTAGGATGCCTGGTCTCAACCAAAGGCATCGAAGCCAACACAGACAAAATCGCAGCCCTCTGCAACATGGAAGAGCCACAATCAATAAGGGACGTGCAAAAACTCACGAGCAGAATCGCCGCCCTGAACAGATTTATCCCACGCTCGGCAGACAGAAGCTTGCCGTTCTTCAAGGTCCTCCGAAGCTCCCAGAAATTTGAATGGGGCGAGCAGCAGATAGAAGCTTTCAACTCCCTCAAGCAATACCTCCAGAGCATGACCAAACTAACCTCCCCAGACACAAAGGAGGCATTCTTGCTTTACACTTCGGCCTCTCAGAAAGCTGTTAGTGCCGCATTAGTGGTCGAAAGAGAGACAGATGGCACTCGTAAACAGCACCCAGTGTACTTTGCATCCGAAGCTCTGGCTGGGTCCAAGCTACACTACTCAGAACTTGAAAAGATAGCCCATGCAGTTATCATGGCCTCCCGCAAGCTTTGCCACTATTTCGAAGCTCACAGAATTATAGCCATCTCCGATCAACCCCTACATGACCTGCTACACAATAGAGAAGCTTCGCCAAGAATAGCAAAATGGGCTTCGGAACTATCAGAACTGGTAGTTGACTTTGAAAAGAGAACATCAATCAAATCCCAGGTTCTGGCTGATTTTATAGTAGACTGGACATCGCCCGAAGCTCAGGAAGAAGAGCTCACAGAAACATGGACATTTCACTGTGACGGAGCCTGGCAGAACGAAGGTGTCGGCATTACAGCAATCCTTCAATCACCTTCGGGAGCAAAAATAAGATACGCGGCCCGTCTCAACTTCGATCAGTCGGCACCTTTGACAAACAATACAACCGAGTATGAAGCTCTTCTGCTCGGACTTCGCAAAATGAAGGCACTCGGGCACCAGAACTGTATCATCAAGACAGACTCGAAGGTCATTGCAGACCATATAGAAAAAGAATCCGAAGCCAGGAAACCTGAGCTCATCCAGTATTTGGAAGCCGTTAGGGCAATGGAAAAACATTTCAGGGGCTTCACAATCATCCACATCCCTTGTGCCCAGAATGACGAAGCCGACAGGCTCGCAAAGGCAGCGGCCAGAAAGCAGCAACTTCCACCAGATGTTTTCTTCGAAGAAATCTCTACACCTTCGACCAGGCCAAAGAAAGAAAGCAGAATCAACACAATCTTTAGCGAAGATTGGAGGGTGCCAATAATTGCGTACCTTCGGGGACACTACAAGCCCACTGATGAAGCAAAAGAAAAAAGACTCTCCCAAAGAGCAAGAGGCTACGTGATTTCACATGGCGAACTATACAAGTTAGGGGTAGTAACCCCTTGGATAAAATGCATCCCAGTCAATCAAGGCATCGAACTTCTGAAAGAGATCCACGCTAGCATCTGCGGATCCCACATAGGCATCAGACCTCTCGCAGCCAAGCCATTCAAGCAGGGTTTCTTCTGGCCATCTGCGCTGAAAGACGCAGAGAAAGTGTCAAAACTTGCGAAGCTTGCCAAAAGTTGAGCCCAAAATCAAACAAACCTTCGGAACCCTTGCAACTGATAGCCCCTGCTTGGCCCCTCTAGCGGTGGGGAATGGACCTTGTAGGCCCTCTGCCCACAGCACAAGGAAATTACAAATACGCAGTGGTGGCCATTGAATACTTCACCAAATGGGTTGAAGCTAAGCCCCTGATAAACATTACCTCCAAAATAGTTCGAAAATTTTTCTGGCAAAACATCATATGCAGGTTCGGAGTTCCAAAGGAAGTCACGGTAGACAACGGCAAACAATTCGACTCATAGCTATTCAAAGAGTTATGCCGAAGCATAGGAACTAAACTCATGTTCGCTTCAGTCTACCATCCCCAATCTAACGGGGCTGTGGAACGCGCCAATGGCGTTATCTTCACAAGCATCAAAAAATGCCTTTTTGACCAGAAAAAGGGCAAATGGGTGAATGAACTCCCGAAGGTTGTGTGGTCACACAACACATCCGAAACAAGAACCACCAAATTCACCCCGTTCAGGCTCCTGTACGGCGCCGAAGCTATGAGCCCAGAAGAGCTCAAGAACAAGAGTCTAAGGGCAATCTCTGCACCCGAAGGCAATGAACCTCCGGACGACTCAGACCTGATAGAGCTCGACATTTTACAAGCGGCCTCTAATCTGAATAAATACCAGAAAGAAACGACCAAATGGAGGGATAAGAAGGTGATCAAAAAGAACATCTCCGTGGAAGACTGGGTCCTCAAGCGCAAGCCAAACGCAGAAAATGCAGGGAAAATGGAGCCAAAATGGGACGGCCCATACCTTGTCATCTCCAGCAAAAGGCCTGGGTCATATCACCTGGCCGACTCCGAAGGCAATGAGCTGTCACATTCATGGAATGCTGACAGTCTCAAAAAGTATTACATCTAGCCAATTGTAAAAAGGGTTGGACTGCGAATCTATAAGCAGGTCCAGACTCATTAGGAACTTTTTACATTTCTTTTTCTTTGAACCTTTGGGCCGTACTCTTTTCCTCACAAAAGGAGACTCCATTCAGGAGGTGAGGTTTTTAATGAGGCGGACCCTTTGTAAATTTCATCACTATGAATGAAAATGTTTTCCCCTATCTCCGAAGCTCTCAACAGTCGAAGCAACGTTAAAATCGCAAACTTCGACCATCGCTCGATATAAAATTGCAAAACTAAGTCAGCTAGGCTTGCTTCCCTCTCGAGCCCAGCATACTTATCTAAAAGAGGCATAAATCTTCGCTCCAAAAGTCAAGGGGCTGCCGACCAAAGGTCGAAGCCAAAACACCTTCGCCCTAAAACTTAAGTGCAATAAGCACTAAAAGGCAAGGGGTTGTCGACCTAGCGTCGAAGCCACAACTCCTTCACCCTAAAACTATGGTGCAACAAGCACTAAAAGACAAGGGGCTGTCGACCTAGCGTCGATGCCACAACACCTTCGCCCTAAAACTAAGGTGCAACAAGCACTAAAAGGCAAGGGGCTGTCGACATAGCGTCGAAGCCACAACACCTTCACCCTAAAACTTAAGTGCAACAAGCACTAAAAGGCAAGGGGCTGCCGACCAAAGGTTGAAGCCAAAACACCTTCGCCTTAAAACTCAAGTGCAACAAGCACCAAAAGGCAAGGGGTTGTCGACTTAGCGTCAAAACCACAACACCTTCACACTAAAAACTAAAGCATAACAAACCACAAGAGCCTTCGCGCAGCTTCAATCAGCACGTGCAAGGTGGGGGAGATGTTTTTCTCAAGTAAAATTGCCCGTGCCGCTTAAAGCACGCGGACTTTCACAACTTCGACTAGCATGTGCAAGGTGGGGGAGACGTTTTTCCCTTAGAAATAATTTGCCCATGCTGTCTAAAGCATGTGGTTACGAAGCCCAAATAGCCTTCGCTCATCCCTAACCACCACGAACCCTCGAGGGAGATGTTTTTTCAAAGCCCGGCAGCCGAAGCCAACAAAAACAGCCGCCACGCACAAAGCAAGTGCAGGAAACCGCGAAAAAAAAGACAGCAGAACAAACATAGCAAACATAGCGACTATTTACATAAGATCAATAGTATCTTCCCTAACTAAGATATCGTTCGTCACAGTTCAGATACTCCTAGCACCGCTAGCATTCAAAAACTCGGCAACACTCGCACCCAGGTGGGCGAAGCTGAAATGCTCCCAATCTGTCCAGAGCGCAGCAACACCATCGCGCCCGACCCGAAGCGGCGCCACAGAAATTGTTCGACCTGCCGGCACAACCGCCTGACTAGGGTGGGAATATTTACATCAGAATTCACATCACAAAATAACAAGTTCATTTCGTAAAGACTACAGTCCTAAACCTTCGGGTTATCTTCCTCCTCGTCCTCATCTCCAGCTTGACCCGATGTCCCAGTAAGTTCTCCAGGCTCCACACCCTCGTTGACAATTCCCTTCGCGGCCTCACGAGCTCGCTTGGACTACAGAACAAGCAGTTAGAAAATGATCAACAAATAAAGCGAAACCAAAGAGTATCGCCCTCACCTCTTCGAGGCGCTGGCGAGCTATGTCTCGTACAACTTGACGCCCAGCTGACAGCCAAAACCTTTGCAAAAAAGCCTTTTTCACCGCCTGAATGCGGCTGGAACAAGCTTGCAACTCCGAAGATTCGGGGAATTGATACCCAGCGTCCGCAATCTTGCTCATATCTTGGCAACCTTCGTGCTCAAGCAACGCAAAAGCGTTCTCGCACGAGACAACAGCAGAATTATCAGAAATGTTCGTCAGGATATTCCCAAGGACAGCAAGCTTTTGGAGCATCCAATCCAGCAAACCAGAAACTCCCAGACCTTCGGACCTCGCCAAAGGCTCAAGCTCAGATCCGAAGGTCGCAAGAGCGTCCATGTAAGCCTCATAGATGGCATCACTTTTTTCATTAATTTCATTAGTCGCATCATTTAGCAACTGCATGTTCTCTTGAGCTTCTTCCTGTAGCTTCTCAATCTGCTTGTCTTTCTTCGAGCACTCGGCAGAAAGTTGAACAGCAAGGCCTTCAGCCTTTTTAACACTGTCAACCCCCTTGACGATCTCCTGCCGCAAACCTTCGATGGTTTCCTCCCTTGAGTCCAGCTCTTTCTGTGCCTCCGCTAGAACAATATCCTAACCTCTAACCTTCTCCTCTAGATCCTCAATCTGTTTCTTGCGAAGATCGTCAAGATTCTGAAGTATGGCGATCTCCTTCTTTAATCGATCATTTTCAGTCACCAACTTAAGTCTTTCAGCTGAACCTTCGAGCATTTTGTCCGACTCGGCTTTCGCCCTTCGAAGCAAAACCCTTCCGGCCACAAGAGCCTTCGCGTTCATCGCCGCAACCACTCGGCCAAGATCACCAGTACCATAAGCCTCGAGTTCCTTCTGAAAACCTACAAAAAGCACAGCCGTTACACAACCTACCACATACATTTCACCAAAGCAAACAAAATTACCTTCGACATCAAAGAGCTCCTTCTCCAACAACAGCCCTTCCACGACCGAGGCGGTCTGCGAAGGTAAAGGAACCTCTGTGGACCCAAACTTGATCTCGTGGTTCAGCGTCATCATCATGGTGGAAACATCTACTTCACGAACCCAAGGAAGATAAGGGTCAATATCAGGCCCTTGAAAATTAACAGGACGAGGAAGAAGAATCCCACCTAGATCATTGAAGCAATATTGTCCTTCATCACGCGAATAATCGCCCTTCAACCCCGCTTCCGCCCTCGCAAAACCTTCATGAGTTTCAGCAGCAGCAGCGTCAGTCTTCTCGCCAGAACCTCCCGGCGCCTCCGAAGGCTGTGCACTAGAAGTTGCAGCCGGCACAACAGCAACCCTCGCGTCAACCTTCGAGGGCATAGGGCTCGGCCCAGTACTAGCCTCACCAACAAGCACAATAGGTCTATGTTAGCACCATCCTCATCAAAATCTAGCAAGCTAACACTTCTCAGGCTCACGCTGCTTGACGGGTTAAGCTTCACGACCACCTCACCAACACTGTCCGGGCCTGAAAGGAGAGACCCAAACTAATCAAGATAAAGTTCCATAGATTCCCCCCGAAGGGGAGATTGACTCATGATCTCCTCAAGTTCCCGTAAAAAAGACTCACTACACATCTCACTACTAGAAACATTCCGAAGGTACCGAGTCAAGCGGTTACCTTTCTTCGGCATGACCTTCGGAGGAGGGCGAGGCGGCTTTGTCACCAAAACCTTCGAGGTAGCCTTCGAAGAGCCGATGTCTACAGAAGACATCTTCCTTTTCTTTGTGACGGGCTCCTCACCCGAAGCCCCTTTCCCTCTCCTCTCGGGCTTCTTAGGCTCCTCTCGGTCCACATACTTCACGCCCATCACAACCAGAGACCGGTTCACCCGGCAACTCCCCAAACAGCAAGCAACAAAAGAATCGTACTCCTTTGACAGATATGGTCTGGCCAGCTCAGCCGCTCTATGCTCGACCTATGCCACAATAGCTTCGTCAGACTGACCAGGCGGCTTGACCAGATCTACCTTCGGAAAGGGAAGCGCCTCCTTCGAATTGTGGACCTTAACACTCACAAAAGAACTAGGATCCCATCCAGCAGACAAAGGCCAAATCCTTGCGCAAACAAACTCCTCAATCAAGTCCCTCCCACCTATCAACGCAGCAACTATTGAAAATGTGTCTAGACAATCTTTGTATCCAGCCGCAGACTTCTAAAACTCAGCCTGGCTAATGTGCTCAACTAATTCCACCTTCGAGGCCAAAGGATAAGAAACCTCGGCTGCATCCTCAAAACCAGGGAAGGCAAGCTTGGCATAAAACCAAAATTGAGCCCAATCATCATCCCATCGATTCTTCTAGCAATAGGAGAGCTCCAAACGTTCAATCTTCTGAGATCTGTTCGGCCTTCGAGGCATGAATGTGCAACACCCACTCTGAGCGCTGAAAGCATCATCTTCATCTTCGAACCTAACCTTCCGTCCCTGAGGATGGAGCTCATACAAGCGACAGAAAGTGTCAACTGAAATAGGCCCCCTGAAAGACTTCATGGCCCAGAACAACTTTGAAAGCATCACAAACGCATTTGGCGTTAGCTAATGAATCTTCACCTTGAACCGGGCAAGAATCTCTGGGACCTTCGGGTCAAGATGAAAATGAAGCCCAGCGACAAAGAAGTCGCGAAACACCACACACTCCCCATCTTGGGGGTCTGGCGTCTCCTCGCCTTGAGGAGGGCGACAAACTCCCGCAGAAAAGTACCCTCGCTCAACATACGACTCGATAAGAGCCGCAGGCATGAGCGAAGGTCCAAACCTCAGAGTCGGGGCAGGCTTCTCCTTCTTCATTAGCTCCGATGGATCGGCGTCCACGTTCGACAAGGATTCTTCCCCCTCCGAAAGATGCTCCACTTCCTCGGACGAAGCAGCACCTTCGGTAACGTCTTTTGCAGTAATCTTTACTCTGGCTATTCCTGCGGCAGCACACAACACCAGTAAAAAAACTTACAAACAGTGCAGACAATGCGAAGATCTCCTGGCTTACAGATCACAGAACTCCACGTGGCAAGCTCCAAAAACTGGCAGAGCTTCACTACGATCAGAAGGCGTGAAAGCGACGCCTCACCCCCACCTTATATAGGGGGGTGAAAGTAAACAGTAACAGCAAACGGTAAAATCGAGAAAGATACCAAACGTCACCCAACGAAAAATCGACACGTATACAAAATTTACATTCGGCTCGTCCCAACCTCCGACGGAGGGAGACGTTTTTTGGGTGCAGGTGAAAGAGGCTTCGAGGGTTCGGCCCGTCGGAGTCGGCCCTCACCCGCGAGGGGCTACTGTTGGGGATCACCACCGCACATACCGGAGGTTGCCCTAGATTGTAGGATGGAAGCCGAAGGTACCGAAGGTCAAGTGATGCGGCCGAAAGTCTTCGGATGAAACCGAAGATTCTCGGAGCCCGAAGGTCACCCCAAGGACCCGAAGCCTCAGAGACTCTCCAAAGAACCAAGAAGGCTCCCAAAGGTCCGGCACTAACCCGAAGGTTGCATTGAACCTTCGGGATAGCGTCCCGAGCACGAATCGGATAGAGTAGACAATTTGTACATTCCAACCTGTAAAATGACCTACGGCCCAGAATATATTACGAATATTCTGGGCAGGTAGGGGCATTGAGGTCATTATGTAATAAAGGTTCGGGGTATAAATACCCCCTAACCAACCTGAACTCGACACGTGTTTACATGAGGGCGAAACTCTGCTGTTTTGCTCAGTGCCACCTTCGTGTATGCATTTTGCTTGGGTTGTAAAGAAGCGAAGAACCCAACACATATTGGGTTCAAATTCCTTAAAATGCATATAGGACTTTATTGAGAAACAAATATGTTCAGAGCAACCACTTTATGTCTTAGCTCTGATGATTTGCAAATATAGATACTTGGATGAATCAGTATCTACGCCTTTGGGTGTATTCGGTTCGTGACCAATTTTTATCTTATCAAAACTTAATAGTATTGACTACGTTTGGCTAACATTTTGTTTGGCATGAAATTTTGGTAAGATCCCGTACATTCGTTCCCGTGTCAAAAGCTGCCCAACTCATATATAGATTATAGATCAGTGAATAAAATTGGCAATGTCACTATTTTTTTTAACAGAAAGCAATGCCAAATTTTGACAATGCAAAGTTAGGTGGTTTTGTAAGCAAAACCGAAAAAATAAATTTTCCTATTTTATTTCTAGATTAATTTAGTCTCTGAACTTATAATTGGCCAATTTTATAGTAACTATTTCAACCATCAGATTTCAAATCTAACGGCCAAGACCGACTCCATCTCCGTTATAACCCTACTCTATCGTCCACCTCTCTCTCATTCAATCTCTTTCCACCCACCCACCCACCCACCCCCTCCCCGCCCCCTCCCGCTCCGCCGCCGCCGCCCGCAAAACAGTTCGCCTACTCTTGTCCAAGATGGATCTGGTGAGCCCCTCGCCGACTTGTTCATCCTGTCCACATCTCATTTGAGATCTACTGTCGCCCTACCGGCGTAAAGTGGTGAAGCGGACTTCTACTTGTATTGCCTTGTTTAACTCCGGTTAGCTCCCCCGCTCCACCCAGCTCCACCGTCTTTGGTAGCGCCAGGCATCGGATCCACCACCGGATCCACCGCCGGTGGACACCGCCAGCTAACCAACATCGTTGATTATACCGCCCTAAGACAGCCCACCATAATAGGTATGTCTCCGCCCCAAACCCTAAATCTTCACTTCCAAACTCCGGATCCCCTACCTCTAATCCAAAATTGTTTTGTATTTGGTTGACTAATTTGTTTTTGCTAGATGCAACCCATCTTACATAGAGTAGTTACCTCTTTTATTTGTTTTTGTGGTGTTCTTGCCCCTACTTTGAAGTGCAATTGTGGTTTTGCCCTCATTTTTTTAAACTTTGTGATTTTGCCCTTTATTTTTCACAAGTCATTACAATTTTGTCATTGATCTTTACATATTTGCCCCTATTTTGACCATTAACTAGGGGTTTGACTTGTGAATAGTAAAGGGCAAAATTACATAGTTAAAAAAAGGGTAAAATCACAATTATACTTCAAAGTAGGGGTAAGAACACAAATGCCCTTTTTTTAGCAAATAAAAGTCGTCAACTTTTGAATGATTGATTCCTCTTTCTTATAAGCTTGCGCACGGCTCCGAAATTCCATTTTGACAGTAACACAATATGATTGAAGCCTGAAGGAAGCAGCAAGCCAGCAACACTCTCCCCTTGGCGTTTGCCAGGTATGCCTCTTATACAGGGAATTCCTGTATGCTAAATAAACAGTTTTGTTGATATATCTGTTTGCATTCGAAGTTCAAATATCGGGTTTATGTTTTGGGTACAAATTTCATCGATTTTTTTGTGCAAATATGATGCTCTCTGATGCCCAGGCCGGTTTAAGTTTGATTCACGTGATCAAGTTGAAACATTTCGTTTTTGATTCTGTGTTCAATGCAACCGTCCTGTTTGTATCGATGCAGATAACGATAACGCCCGCGATGCCGCCGCAGCCCAAGCGAGCCCGCCGTGCACATCGGCCGTGCTCCTCCATCGCCGCGGCTGCCGATCACCAACCATTCACCGGGGGCTGGTTGTCCGGCCGACGCAACCCCTCCGAGTCACGCGGGGCTGAGGACAATGGCACGTCGCTTACCGACGAGATCCTCCTTTTCATCTTCGCCACCTTCCTCGACATCGCGGACCTCGTCCGCTGCGCCGCCACCTGCAGGCGCTGGCGCCGCCTGGTGTCCGGCGAGGCCGCCTTCATCTGCCGCGGCCCGCGACGGCCAGGCCCTGACGGCAAATTCCTGCCGCCGCTCGCTGTCGGCTTCTTCTACCAGCTTCATGTCGCCGCGACACGCTTTGTCCCCATGGCTTCAGCATCGCGCCGGTTCCCCGCCCTCCGGGAGCCGTCGCTGTCGCTGAGCACGCTCGTCGGCGGCGGGCTGCGCGACTCCTCTCGCATCGTGGCCTCCAGGAACGGCCTCCTCGTCGTCGACCTCCAAAGCGGCAAACGCAGCAGGGCCCTCAAGCTCTGCGTCTGCAACCCCATGACCGGCGCAGCGCGCGTCCTGCCGCCCCTAACCGGCAAGGATGGCGTCGGGCACTTCGCGTGCACGGTGCTCACCGCCGACGACTACCAGGTCCAGGGCGGCGACGCCACCAGCACGCCGCCGCTATCCTCCCCGCACTACCGCCTGCTCGTGCTGTACAATCGGCGCAACTTCACCGCGTTCCGGAGCTACTCGTCGGAGGACGGCAGCTGGAGCCCGGAGCGCAGGGTGACCGGCGCCCACGGCAAGAGGTACTTGCCCATGGCGCGCGGCGGCGTCGTGGCCGACGGCGGCCGCGCGGCGTACTGGTTCATGAAGCGCGCCGTGTTCGAGCTGCGCCTCGACACGCTGGAGGCGAAGATGGCGATCCTGCCGACGCCGGGAGGAGGCCAACGCTTCCCGAGCCAGAACACCGCGCTGTGCACGACGCCGGAGGGGAGCCTCTGCCTCGTCCAGTTTGGCTCGCCGTTCCTCCTGCCGGTGCAGGACGATGAGCAGCATGGCACCATTGGAGTACATGTGTTCAGATATGGAGACCATGACGGCGTCCTCGACAGCAGGACGCTGCAGGAGGACAAGTGCTTTTTGATCAAGTACGGAGCCCGGGAAGGTGGACGTAATAATGCCATGTTGAAGGTGCAGTGGTTTTGTGAGAAGAGTGGGGTCATCTTCTTCACCGCCGGCGAATTCCAGGACCCGAGAATCGACCTGTATGCTGTGAACCTAGACACCCAGAGGGTTGAGAGGGTGGCGAGCAACGATGGGGATGGTAGCCTGTGGCTGTGGGGCAACCTTTATGGGTACGAGATGGATCAGGCGGCATACCTGGCATCCCTTGCTGAGCCAGAAAAGGAGGATTAGTGGAATCGTTGTTCTTGGTAGTTTCATGTTGCCTTTGCTAAAAAATAAATAAGCAACCCTTGAACTGCATTGCAGGGTATGTTGGCACCTTTTGTTTTTCATTTTTGTTATTTAGACTGAAAATGTCACTCTTTGGTTTCGTATTAAGACTGATCTAGTGTGATCAGCGCATGATAAAAATAGCCGAACTGAACACCTTTATCGGCGGTGTCATTTGAAACTGGCAGTCAGAGTCATGCAGTATTTTCTGGTTTGAAATTTGACAGTTTGTACCAGCTTGTCATCTTTCTTTACTGAAAGCGCGTCGCGCTCCAGGACAGAGAGAGGGGCCACGTCGGCTCCGAAAATATTGGCCTTCGGATCGCGATCCGACGGTCAGGAATAGATAGGGACGTAAATTTTGCAAAAAAAACCCGAGCTTTGTTAAAATGAACACGGAGTCCATCAATTTAATGGAAAACCCCTCGGACTTTGTGGAGCCTTACTTTACAAAAAAACTCTGAACTTTTAGTAATCGTGCCGTACTCTATGAATTTTGTAAAAAAACCCTGGACTTTGTTAAAATAATTATGAAGTCCATCAATTTTATGAAAAACCCCTTGAACTTTTCAGTAATTGACCGGTACTCCGTCGACGCCAAATTTACCAAATAACCCCCGCAGTCTACCAATTTTACGAAAACCCCCCCGGATTTTTTGCAATTCAATTTCTTAAAATAAACCTGAACTAGAGGGCATATTTCTGCGCGGCAACGCCGCGCAATGTTCTAGTTTTCTGTTAGTTCACATCAGTCTGTGAGAAACCATCAGATTTAAAACAGATGGTGGTAAATTCGGAATATATGTGATGTGATGTTGATCTGAATATATGGTGTTGATGTGAATGTTTCACTACATCTAAATATTTGAATGCATCTAGTGATGTTAATCTTTGAATCTGATTCACCACCTGCTATGAGCTGACTACATCTGAACTCTTGGGCTAATCTCTGATGGCTACTACGAGAGGATCATGACTTCTGCTTGATCACTTTTTTACTTCATACATCCATCTCGTAAATACCCCCCCCCCCCATTTAACATTTGTTATAATGAGAATTTATTTTCTGTCAGAACTGGGCATTCTGATGTATTTCTTCATTGCATTCCAACAAGGGTTTGCTGCTGCACATATGGCAAAGCATTCCAAGTGTATGCTTGCCTGGAGTCTTGCTTGCCTGCATGTAGGTACTCCTTGAAGTATATATCCAGCCAATTTGTGGCTAATAATTCCAATTTCAGTCCACTGTACACACCACAAATGATAGAAACACTTCAATTTACATATACAATTATCAAAAGTATCAACAGATTGACTTTTAGTTTATATAGTGATCAACAGACTATACATAATGTTTCTATCATTTGGATATCCTACCGTTCGTCTTTGCAAAACTTACTGTCATTGGAAATTATTGAAAATTTAGATTTCTGTCAATACATTCAGTATTCTGAACCTTGATGCCAATGTATTTTCCTCTAACCTGAGAAACTATACACAGTACATGAATAATTGTTTTGTGTTCTCACGTCTATTCTATTAATAAATCGCTGCTGTTAGGTATCAACTTCTTATTACTGATTCTAGTGTGTACAGCTGTAGAATGGTTCAAAACAAATATGAGAGCAACTAATGTTCATCTTACTCCTGAAGTCTTTGTTTGACAGCCTTCTGGAGCGGTCCGGAGCGGCGGCGGAGGGCGACGCAGTGTAGAACGTTTAGGTCCGCCCCTAAAAAAATTAAGCCATTGTTACAAATCGTTTTTGTAGTAGTGGAGGCTATTTCCAAGCTCGTTGCCACACTCGCTGGTGTGGCCGTTACGGTCTTCTACTTGAAGACTACAATCTCGCAGCAAAGATACTACATGACACCGAACATTTTGATTGCAAGATTTACATTCCAAATCTTGACAAGCTTGTAACGCATGATGAGACCATATATATCTGCCGGAGCACGTTATGAAGAAGTTGGATGAGGAGTTGAAGATGAAGGAAGATGCAAAGATCATTAAGATACAATGTCTCATTCATTCAATCTAACATGCATTCATAAACTAATTTTCTTCTTCTAATTTGGTGCATAAGCTAACTTGCTTCTTCTAATGATTACATGCGGGAGACCTTGCTAAGCACAATCATATCCTAAACGACTTGTTTTATGGGTATGGAGGAAGTATGATGTTTCTGAGTAGTGTTGGAATGCTTGAGTACAACGACTTGAATACTGCCCTCCCCATCTTTACATTAAAGCTCCACGCATAAATTCCTTCCCCTTAAGTCCATGTCCAAATAAAAACGAAAATGTGTTGTATATAAAGAATCACATAAATGAATTCATGATAAAAACCCACCTAATATTTTATAAAATTTATTATTAAGTGAAGAATCAAATAGAGATATATTTTATGAACTTTGTTTGAAGATAGTTTAGTTTGAAGCAACTTCTAATATTCGCAAGATGTTCTAAAATCCATCGGAATTTCATGTCCTGTTTGGCATAGCTTTAACTTCACCATTTTCTGCTCCACTCTAAAACTCCAGCTGGAGCATGCTTCAGATGGAGTTGGAGCTGTCTAGGTAAGGTGTTTGGATAATATGGTACTCCCAGCTAAAAAAAGATGGTTCTGAGAATGAATTGCCATTCTTGACCAGGGGTGTGCCTTAGTACGGCCCGCTCTGCCATACACTGCTCGGGGGGGGGGGGGGGGGGGCTCGTCTGCCACTAACGGGGATGGATGCGTGGCGGCAGAGGGAGACACAACAGTGGAGAAAGGCACAACCGGGCTAGGGAGGGAGCGAGGGGGAGGACGCCGCTCGGAAGGACGTCTAGACGGAGCTACGATGGGGAGGGAGCAGTGCTCATGCAAAAAAAAAATAGAACATTTTTTCTATGTAATGAATGGCATTAGTGCAGAACTCCATATCGAGATACATATTTCAGGATTCCACTACAGCGCACTAACTCCATAAAATTTAGCTGCTCCACCAATTTTTGAAGTATCAAAGGGGCTAAAAATTAGCCTTAGATAATTTTACCATGGAAACCAAGGCTCTTGTGGAAATTTTGGAAACCCCAATCAAGACCACAGGATCCTCATCCAAAGGCTATGGGCAAAGGTGGATTCATTTAGCACTTAAATCCCCCACCATTAGCCAAAGTAATCACAATTTTGTGGATAACCCCCTGCATCTCATCCTCCTCCAGCGCCCAGCCCCCCCTCCAGCGCCCTGCATCTAATCGTTCTCGATTCCATCAGGCCCTCCTATCGGACGTCGCCGCCATAGAGTGCAGCGCCAGGCGGAGGGTCGCTTCACGGCCCATCAGGCTGGCAAGGTGCAGCCCGCCGTCCTGCCGTCAAGCCAGCGAGGTGCAGCCGCCATGGAGTCCACCCGAGCCCCGCCAGAGCCCGCCCTGGAGTCCGGCGATCATGCCCAGTCCGGCGTTGCTGCCCACAATTCGGTTCCTGCCCTCGAGTCCGGCGTTCGTGGCCTCGAATCGGAACCTGCCCTAGAGGTATGTTCGTGCCCTGGAGGCCGCGCCACCATGTGCTCACCGCCGCCTAGCCTCCTCATTTCCTCCAGCGCACCGCCGCCCCTCTCCCGGCCGGCGAGCTCCGTCGACCGTCACCGGGCGCCGCCCCCTGAAGGTCCGGCGGTGCAGGGAACCCACCCCCTCGCCCAACATGGGAACCCGCCCCTGGAGGTGCAGGGCCCCTCACCCAACACCGGGCGCTGCCCCCTGAAGGTCCGGCGGGCATCGCCCAAGTCGCTCCGCCGGCCATCGCCCTTGGAGATCTGCAGTCCCTCGGCCGTGATCCGCCCCTGGAGGTCCGGCTGATCGAGCCCCAGTAGCAGGCAGCACAGAGCCTCTGAATGTTCAGAGCTTCTGAATTTTCAGGGTACCTTATCTCACAGGCAATTCAGCAGGACATTCGACAATGTATTGAGAATGATAATGGCGATGGCAATTGTGCCTGCTGAATGTTCAGAGCTTCTGAAATTCTGTAACAATAGTAGGCATAGGAAAAGCTTGTAATGATAATTCTGATGAGAAACAATGTATTGAGAATGTAATGGCAATAGCAATTGTGCCTGTGTGTAATGAGATTTTGTCCTCAAAATGTTCAGTGCAAAAGGAAAGTCTGAGATAACAAGAGCTGCCACTTGATTTCTTAGATGGATTTCAATTTGAAAATGATCACTGGTATTTTCAATTCTTTAGTTCTCTCTTTACTTAATGAGCTCACGAACACACACTGTACCCTGTACAAAGGACTTAAACTGTAGTGGTATGTTGAAATTAAAAGCCAAGATGGCCTCAAAGGTAGCATGTAGCACAGATTGCTCACACACAGAGCACACACATACACAGGTAGTCATTGGTGCTACAATTGCTTACTGCATTTCTGAATTTTTTTCTTGCTATGTATAGCTGGATACATTGTGGTGCCTAAAATAATTAAAATTTGTGTATCTTTTCCTTGGACTACCAAACCATCATATATCATCGTTGAATTGCACACCATACCATCTCTGACTGTTGACCTTTGATGAGAGACATATGCATGAACAAAAAATATGCATGCTGAAAAAATATGCATGCTGAAAATATGCATCTCTCACTGTCCCATGCCTGAACAAAATCATTCATAAAAAAATATGCATGCTGAAAATCAATTGTTGACCATAAATTATGCCTCAACACAGTAACATTTCAAATACTGTAATTGAATGCACTGATGATCCATGTTGTATAATTCACTAACACACTGAAATAGAAATGTGCTCACAAGGTTACATGAACTTAAAATATTAGCCAACAACGTTGTTTGGGCAATTGCGTGCATCATGATTCCCTACTTGCTTACATTTTTCACACTTCCATTTACTTGGAGCCTTCACATCCTTGCTCCTCTTAATTCTTTTGCATCTCCCTTTCGACTTGATATCATTTGGTGGATGTATATTGACTTCATTTGGAATTTTACTACCAAGGAAAGTTTCATCCTGTTTATTATCTGTAGCAACATGAGTGATATTTTGGAGAGGTTCTACTTGGTTGGATAAACTTGAATATAAAAAATCCATCCCTTCTTCAGAGTTTTTGGCCATCTGAATAAGATCTTCAAACTTGTTGCGCGATTCTGAAATCTTTTTCTGCATTGCCAGCTCCATAGGATCCTTAGGCTTTTCATCTAGTAGGTTACCTTCCTCATCAAAGAATAGTTCCCTATAAAATTGAAGAGCTCATGAAGACAATACAACAGAATGAAAGAAAACAGTCATAGAAAAAAAACATACACCACACACCTTTTACATCTTGTGTCCCATCTCTTCATAATATAATTCGATGGTATCTCATTTTGCTTCTCGGCGCGAAACACTTGTATGATATGACAACACGGGATGCCATAGGACTCAAATAATTTACAGGAGTATCTACCAAACATGTTTGCCTTGTTCATCAGAACAACTCGTTCTTTTCCAGATAGACTGCTGATGGTGAAACATTTCATATCTTCGGACTCTGAAATACCTTGAATAATGCAATGATCTCTTGTAGCTACGATTTGTTCCTGAAAATTATTAAAAACTTCATGTGTATATATCACACTACATTGCTTCTTCGTGGGCCATGGTGTCATCAATTTAGGTGTGGTGTGAGGACTTGTATTGTCGGCTTTCATCTCCTCTTGGCGCTGGCACTCCAAAGTTGTGTCAAACCTTAGCCAAAACTCAACAAAGGACAACTTTCTATGAATGAAATGGTTAAAAAAGGAATTTGCACTCTCCGATCGTGATGTAGTCCTAAGCATTCCCGCTAGTGGTATGTCCATAAAGTATATCGGAATCCATGATTCGCGAATGGCAAACCTAGTGAAAAACAATTCGTTTTCCATTAGTCCATAATATGTTATGATAGAATTCCATTGTGACACAAAATCATCTTAATTCTCCGTCCCCCAAACATACTTGTTTAGTCTTTTCCAAAAGTTTTCATCTAATCTTATAGAGGGCCCGACCTTCTCAGGTACCTTTTCCATGATATGCCACATGCAAAGTCTATGAGCTGTATCAGGTACAATCTAAGCAATAGCAGCCTTCATGCTCACATCTTCATCTGTTGCGATTAGATGAGGTGCTACTCCACCCATAGCTTTAAGAAAGGTCTTCAACAACCATACGTATGACTTGATCTTTTCATCTGCTAAGAATGCTGCCCCTATGAAAACACTTTGCAAGTGATGATTGACTCCGGTAAATGGCACAAATTTCATGCTATATTGGTTGTTAGTATATGTTGCATCTAGCGAAACCACATCACCAAAAACACTATAGTTTTTTCTTGCATAAAGCATCTGCCCAAAATACACGAACAAGTAGTCCTTGTTCATCCACCATCAAGTCATAAAAGAAGGCAGGATTTACTTTCTTTCGCTCAAGCTATGCCACAAACATTTGTGCATCTGCATCCTTGATTTTGGTTGAGGTCACGGTAATAGTTTTGCAAATCCCTCTTTGTGCACCCAACATTCTCAACCACACCCCCCCCCCAAACTGACATGAAGAAGTCTATATGCTTGTGAGGTGCCAATGCTAGCCTGCCAATGCTAGCCTTATGACAATTGAACAACGTACTCTTAGCCCTCTCACTGACTCTACGGTTGGATCTTAGCAAGTGTCTCTTATCTGGCGACACGAAACCATGGCTGTGCTCCTCAACCATTGAAACTATTCGATACTTTTGGTCACTGCCAAGCTAGACAACAATATGTGCCTGACATCCACATCTGGTTTCCATCACATTATGTGTCTTTCTTTTTTTTCCCAGATTCATCAATAACTTTGTTATATTCTCCTTTCTGAACCCTTCCCTTGAACAATAATACCTCTTGATTAATATTTCCTCATTTCCCTTCTTGTGCTGACCAACACGAACAGAGAAACCGGCTTCATGTGCATATGACTTGTAGAATTTCTCCACATCTTTGAGTGTATCAAAGATCATTCCAACCATTGGCTTCAAATGTTCTTTGGAATCTGTGTTGCCTGTGTCACTTGTACAAGAGGCCTATAGAAGTGTAAAATTGTATGAGCAACAAACCATGCACACCTACTTGAATAAAACTATAATTAAAATTGTATGATCAGGGGGCAACGTAATGCTTAAGCTACATACTATTCAGATAATAGCAGAGCAACTTACAGCTCTACTCAAATGTTGTGGTGTGCTTGGATGTTCAAGGTGGGCTCCAACTCTGGCGTCGGTGCTCATGATGGTGATGGTGGTGGGCTCAACGGAGGCAGAATCAACTGCGACTATAGGTTCACCGTCCACTGAATGCAGGCACGTTAGTAACGATCAACGATCACATTAATTTCTACCAAAGTCAAGATGAGTCTTGAGAAACTAACCACGGCAAGAAAGGACGTCGCCCGCGCCGGACTCCATGGTGGCGCGGCCTCCAGGGCACGAATGTACCTCTAGGGAAGGCTCCGATTTGAGGCCACGAACGCCGGACTCGAGGGCAGGAACCGAGTTGGGGTAGGAACGCCGAACTGGGCACGACCGCCGGACTCCAGGGTAGACTCTGGCGGGGCTCGGGCGGACTCCATGGCGGCTGCACCTCGCCGGCCTGACGGCAGGACGGCGGGCTGCACCTCGCCGGCCAGACGGCAGCAGTGGAAGACGGCCTGACGGGCAGCGGTGGACGACGGCGACCCTGTGGCAGCGCAGCACTGCTGGGGCGACCCTCCGCCGGGCGCTGCACTCTACGGCGGCGACGTCCGATAGGAGGGCCTGATGGAATCGGGAACGATTAGATGCAGGGCGCTGGAGGGGGGCTGGGCGCTGGAGGAGGATTAGATGCAGGGGGTTATCTACAAAATTGTGATTACTTTGGCTAATGGTGGGGGTTTAAGTGTTAAATGAATCCACCTTTGCTGATAGCCCTTGGATGAGGATCATGTGGTCTTGGGTTTCCAAAGTTTCCACAAGAGCCTTGGTTTCCATAGGACATGGTGCCTTATGGGTAAAGGGGTATTTAACAAAGTCTATGAAAATTAGATCTGTACCATTAAAAGATCCCACTAATAGATATATATTAGGGCAGTCACAACCCTCCAACTCAGCTGGTTTCATGGCATTAAATATGGTGCCACATAAGCAAAAAGCTGAGTTGGCAGGGGAGTTCATGAGAGAAGAAAAAACATGAAGAAATTGGGTCTCATACAAGAAACCATGTCTACGAGAAAACCAAGACAAAAGAAGAGGTGACTGGAGGGAGTAAAGAGAGAGAAAGAATATGATTGGATAGCAATTTATTTTGAAGAAATTTTCCATTGGGCATGTAGTTTCTATAAGTAGTGTCTATGTGACATGGCAAGTATAGAAACTACTAATAATGTTTTGAGTTGGGATTGCTCTTATTATTATCTTATTGGCATGTGGGGCTCACATGAGTCCATTAGATATGTGGGTCACCATGGTATATATTTAACTTTGGTATCTACTATTAATTACAAATCCAATTTTTCGATAAATTTTATCGGCAATCTACGACCCGTAAATTCCGGCCAAACAGGGCTGACCTCGATCTCGATTTGAGGCTGGCCCCACAGTGCAGCGTCTGCTGTCCGCCGATCGAGCGAGGAGTACGAGAAGTCGAAGCGGCGGCGGCTCCGTCCCCTCCCTCCACTTCTACAGTCTCGGTCCCTCGGTTCAGTTCTCGATCCCTTGAGTGGAGCGGAATTCACCTCTGAGTGGAGCGCCGTAGCACCACGCCGCCGTCGGCCAGGTTTGCCTCTCGTACGCGCCCCGAGCCCAAATGTTTAAAGGAGATTTAGGATTTAGGGTTTATAGCTCCTGTTCTTGTACAGAGTTCACGCATGTTTTAAGTGCAAATGTCTCCGATTCGAGTCTAGATTTCTCCGGATTGAGTCCACAGGTCTTCGATCTGAGTGCAAAGTTCTTCGATTTGAGTTCAAAGATGATGGTTTGATGTAAAGATTTATGTGCAGGGGGGCGGGAAACCCGGGCAGGACGATGCCGCCGGCGCCATCCTCTTCGTCCGCCGTGGCGGCGGCGGACCCGCGCGGGGGCAGAGGCTGGCTCTCCGCCCTCCGCCGTGACCCCTCCAAGCGGGCGCGCCGCGCCGACGACGACGGCACGCCGCTCACCGACGAGCTCCTCGTCATCTTCACTGGCGTCCCCGACCTCGTCCGCTGCGCCGCCACCTGCCGGCGCTGGCGCCGCCTGGTGTCCGCGGAAGCCTCGTTCCTCTGCCGCACACCTCGCCGGCGGCCTGGCAGGTTCATCGCCCCCCTAGCCCTAGGCTTCTTCAACCACCAGATGGACGTGCCGCGGTTCGTTCCCACAGCTGATGCATCGAGCCGCTTCCCCGGACTCCTCCAGCAGTCCCTGAGCACGCTAGTTGATGACGGGCTCTTCGACGGCTCTTCGCAGATAGTGGCCTCCAGGAACGGCCTTCTTGTCATCGATCTCCGGGGCCGGAAGCATGACAGGGCACTCAAGCTTTGCGTCTGCAACCCCATGGCAGGCGTAGTGCACGTCTTGCCTCACCTCGGAGGCAAGGATGGCCTTGGGCACTATGCTTGCACGGTGCTCACCGCAGACGATCGCGATGAGAAGACAATTGACCCGCCCCAGTCCTCGTACTTCCGCTTAGTATTGGTGTACACCCGACGTGGCTTCACCGCCTCCCGGAGCTACTCATCCGAAGAAGGCAGCTGGAGCGAATGGGCAAAGGTGACTAACGCCAGACTAGGAAAGAAGCTGATGGGTTTGACTCATAGCGGTGTTGTGGGCCGTGGTGGCAGGCTAGTGTATTGGCTATCCAAGAATGTGGTGTTCGTGCTGTCCCTTGAAACGCTGCAGTCAGCAGTGGTAAGCATGCCTCGGTCCGGAAATGGCCAGAAATTCGATATGGCAAACACCTTGTTGGGCTTGTCGCCAAACGGCATGCTGTGTGCCATCCAGATTGGCCACATGTCCCTTAAGCCAGCTAATCGGAGAGTAACCATACGTATAACCACTTGCACTGACCGTTGTTGGTGGGATACTGAGGAGTTGATTCAGGTAGAACAATCCTTGCCTGCAGATGTGGGTAATATTAGGCTGCAGTGGTTCTGCGAGAAGAGTGGGGCTGTGTTCTTCTCAACCATCTCTGGGGACAGTGACCACCTGGGGAGTGAGATGTATGTTCTGAACATCAAGACCCGGGTGGTTGATAAGCTGGTGAGCCATGACAGGAACAGCAATCCTTGGGGGTATGTTCATGGGTATGAAATGGATCAGACAGCATACCTGGCATCCCTTGCCGAGCCAGAGGGCATGGAGGATATGTGACGATCGCTTTTCTACCTAGTGTGCAAAGATGTTAGCGAGAGGTCGAGGGATTGCTTACCAAAACTCCAGGAGGGACTGCAAAATCTACTCACCAAGTTTATGTGTAGTATTGCTTTGGTGTCTGGTTGTTCTCTACCTAGTGTCTGCAATGTTGGTCAGTAAAAGTGGTGGCTGTCTCTTGTTTGATGTTGGTGGAGCTAGTGTCAGTTGTTGCCGATCTGTTAATTGGTGTTAGTGGTAATGAGTCGTGTTTGTCGCATAATGTGACACTGCCGGTTGTCAAGTCCTTTTCGATTATCTGAACAATGCTTGTAAGCTGGTAACCCAATGATTATAACTGCTATTAATTATGTTGAATCTATATCCCCTGGTGTTTGTTGGAACATTTCATTCTTGCATTGGTGAATTATTCATCTGCTCGTCAGCAGAATGTTGTCTATTGCTTGTACTCAGGCTCAGGTTATGATGATCCACATCATTCAGCTAGGAGCTCTCAGTTCTGGCAGGACTTGCAAGATGGAGGACATGTAAGTCTGTATATACTGTATTCGTGTGTTCCTGGTGCAGGTACTTTTGTTTGGTTCCAGGGACTTTTTTTTAAGTCCCTGGAACTTTTTAGTATTTAGAAGTATTAAATAAATATTAATTATAAAACTAACTGCAGAACCCTGGGGCTAAACTGCGAGACGAATCTAATGAGGTATCTTAATCTATGATTAGCGAATGGTTACTGTAGCATCACTTAGCAAATTATGAATTAATTATGCTCTTTAGATTCGTCTCGCGAAAAAGCACTCAGCTGTCAAAAAACATTTATAAACAGATTTTATTTAATACTATAAAATAGTAAAATTCCTTTTGATGTGATAGGGACTTTTGAAAAAAAATCCGTGAGCCAAACAAGGCCTTATGTTGCGTGCTAGTGCAGGTACTCTCAGCATCAAAGACCGGTTTATAATTGTCTCGGTAGCGGCATCGGTCCTCTGAAATGTCCATGTTGTAAGAAGAAAAGGTGCATATATTACGATCTAATAACTAGGAAATATGTAAAGCCTATATAGTACCTAAATGCGCATTTTCTGCTAGTCATTGCTATTAGAGCCTGTCTCAAAGAGTCAAGCTTCTCGTCATTTAACTCTGTGGATACCCTAGAACTTCATGTAAGCTGCCATTTTCAAAAACGGCGGTGTTACGCATTGACATGGTTTTTTAGAGTTCTCACATGAAAAGATATGTACACTACTACAGAACAGGTCTTTGTTCCAGGCCATTTGTCCCGGCAGCCTTTGGGCCCGGGACAATATGTGGCTTTTGTTCCGGGTCCAATGGCTAGCCGGGCCAGCGGGGGGGGGGGGGGGGCGACAGGGGCCTTTTGTCCCGGTTGGAGGCACCAACCGGGACAAAAGGGTGGTCTTTTATCCCGGTTGGTGGCTCCAGCCGGGACAAAAGGCCCGCGCAGCCTTTTGTCCCGGTTGGAGCCACCAACCGGGATAAAAGGCCCCTCTTTTGTCCCGTTTGGTGTCTCCAATCGGGACAAAACTCCTTAGCCCCCTTATCCTCTTCCCTCTCCAACCGTCCGAGCCATTCAGCTCACTTGTTTTTGCTTTTCTTGGCTCGGGAGAGAGGAGTTCTTGCTCATTTCTTCACCACATTTGTGAAGATCTTTGATTCCCCGTCCATCCATCGGCGCTAAAGGTTTGGGGTTTGTTTTTCTCTTCTTCCTTGGCTTGTATAGCTCATTTCATGCTTTAGAAATAGAGAAAATGTGTAGCTAGCTCATTTCTTGGACATTTAGATTGCATATGTAGGTGTGATTTTCTTTTAAATTTAGATGAGTATGTGGATAGTAGAAATTTTTAGAATTTGTGTAAACACTTCATGTGATGTACTTGTATATATGACCATATTGTGGATAGTTGATTTTTGTATTCATGAATGAATTAATGAAATGAGTATATTAGAATTTTTTGTATTATGAATGGATTATTTTGACACTCTAGTGATGTATTTATTCAGGCTCACATTGAAACCATCTAAAAACAAAAAAAATCTTTATTTCGAAACAAGTATACGTCGTTAATCTCCATCCAACGGTGATGACACTACCTTTCGGGGATACACGATGCGCTATAAGGACGTCGCGAAACGGTTGGTCGCATCACCAGCACTTCCGATTGATAAGAAGACAGCATTTGACGCAGTCAGCATGGCCGTTGTTGTACTGAAAGCATATCAACGAGCACGCTGCCTATGCCAAGTGTTGTGCCTATTAATCGTAAATGTTGGTGCTGCGACTGGCCGATTGGTGACATCCTTGTACCGCACCGTGTCCCCCCGAAAGACAGTGTCATCACCGCAGGGTTGAGGTTACTGACATATACATTTTCAAAAATAAAGGTTTTTTTTTCTTCTAGAGGGTTTCTGGATATTGAAAAGAGTGTACTCCTGGAACTGAAGGGTGTCAAAGTAATTAGAAGTTATAGAGATTTCTTTCAATTAATTAGAGATTTCTTTCAATTAATGATACATTTCGTCTTTTTTATATGATTTCATTGTTATTTTCAAGAGTTATTAATCTGATCATTGTAATTGTAATAGTAAATAATATTTGCATTGTAATGGTAAGAATTTATAATTTTGTGGAAAATAAAGGTATTTTTCAGTAAAATATGGCTTTAGCAGCTGGAGGGAGTGGCGGCGGTGGGGGTGATCGTTGTCCTTCTGGAGAGAAAGGCACAACTCGAGTAGGTCGTTGGTCCAAAAAATCTAGTGCTTTTCATAGGGTAGCGCTCCGTTATTTGGAAAAAGAATATAGAGAATGCATGGCAATGGACGAGGAACCTCCTTTTGATCTTGAGGATTTATTGCGGCGTTACGGTTCGTCACCACCAAACTCGGAGGTTTCAACTCCACCATCTTCTTCTGTGCCAGCAAGAAATCCGTTAGAGCATTCTGCGTTCCAACGCAAGGACGGTTGAAAACCTATGTGTTGTTGTCCGAATTTTTAAGTGTCATATATAGTACTCCTTTGTTAAGTTCTGTAATTGATTAAGTACTCCTTTTAATTAATCAAGATGTATGATGGATATTGCAGATCTTTTAATTATTCATGTTATGTTACATTTAGTTTAATTTAGGTTTGATATATTTTATTTATTCGATACGTGTAAAGAATTCAAATCGATTTATTTAAAATGCAGATGGACCGGCAATGGATGTACAATGCTGACCGACGTTCGAAAGAATTCATTGATGGCCTGCATTATTTTTTGTCTGTGACTGAGGCAAACAAGCAGAATGGTTTTATGTGCTGCCCATGTGTTCATTGCAACAATAACAAGGATTACTCATCTTCAAGAATCCTACACAGCCACATTTTTGCAAATAGTTTCATGGAGAAGTATGTTTGTTGGACGAAGCACGGAGAACAGGGGGTTACCATGGAAGACAATGAAGAAAAAGATTTTGACGACCACTTTCCCGGGAATGCTGGAATCGGTGCATTCGATGACGATATTCCCATGGAAGAGCCCGAAGTAGATGTAGCAGAAAATGATCCCAGCGACGAACTAGGACAGGCATTGCACAATGTGCAGGCAGACTGTGAGAGTGAAACGGAGAGGTTGAAGTTCCAGAAGTTGTTAGAGGACCACCGTAAGTTGTTATACCCAGATTGTCAAAATTGAATGAAGAAACTTGGCACCACCTTTGAGTTGCTGCAATGGAAGGCGACAAATGATATATCCGACAAGGGATTTGGTGAATTACTCAAACTTGTTAAAAAATGCTTCCTAAGGACAACAAATTACCTACCACAACGTATGAAGCCAAACAACTTGTTTGCCCTTTAGGATTGGAAGTGCAAAATATACATGCATGCCCCAACGACTGCATCCTCTACCGAGGCGAGTACGAGAATTTGGATGCATGTCCCGTATGCAGTGCATTGCGTTATAAGATTAGAAAAGATAATCCTGGAGATGTCGAGGGGGAGCCTCCCCGGAAGAGAGTTCCTGCGAAGGTCATGTGGTATTCGCCTGTAATACCACGTTTGAAGCGTCTGTTTAGAAATAAAGATAATGCCAAGTTGATGCGATGGCACAAAGAGGAACGCAAGAAAGACTCGATGTTGAGACACCCCGCTGATGGGTCGCAGTGAAGAAAAATAGATAGAACGTACCCTGAATTTGATTTGGATGCGAGAAACATAAGGTTCGGTTTGAGTACGGATGGCATGAATTTTTTTGGTGAGATGACCAAAGGTCATAGCACTTGGCCTGTGACTCTTTGTATGTACAATCTTCCACCATGGCTCTGCATGAAACGAAAGTTCATCATGATGCTAGTGCTTATCCCGGGTCCAAAGCAGCCCGGAAATGACATTGATGTGTACCTAAGACCATTGGTCGAAGAACTCTTATTGCTCTGGGGCGATGAAGGTGTACGGATGTGGGATGAATACAAATAAGAAAACTTCAACCTACAAGCATTGCTGTTCGTAATGATCAATTACTGGCCTGCTCTTAGTAACTTGTCAGGACATTCGAACAAGGGATACAAAGCATGCACACACTGTTTAGATGATACCGATAATATATGGTTGACTCACTGTAAGAAGGTTCTATACATGGGTCATCGTCGGTTTCTTCCCATCAGGCATGCGGTACGAAAGAAGGGCAAGCATTTCAAAGGCCAAGCGGACCACCAAACAAAACCGATGCACCGTAGTGGTAAAGATGTCTTCAACATGGTAAAAGATCTAGAAGTTTTTTTTGGGAAGGGATCTGGTAGCCAACCTGTTCCAAACGAAAACGGAATGGCGCCCATATGGAAGAAGAAATCTATATTTTGGAAGCTACCATATTGGGAAGTCTTAGATGTTCGTCATGCAATTGATGTGATGCACCTCACGAAGAATTTTTGCGTCAACCTGATAGCATTCTTGGGAGTGTACGGAAAGACAAAAGATACAGTAGAAGCACGTCAAGAATTGCAATGTATGGAAAAACGAGATGCCTTACATCCACAACAGCGAGATAATGGACGACAATACTTAAGTCCTGCCAGCTATACTCTTAGCCAGGAAGAGAAAGAAACCATGTTTGACTGCTTGAGTAGTATAAAGGTTTCATCTGGATACTCATCCAATATAAAAGGAATCTTAAATTTGGCAGAGAAGAAATTTACAAATCTCAAGTCCCATGACTGCCATGTGCTTATGACCGAACTTCTTCCGGTTGTGCTGCGAGGGATTCTGCCTGATAACGTCCGGTTAACCATCATGAAGCTATGTGCCTTCCTCAATGCAGTTTCTCAGAAGATAATTGACCCAGAGAATTTGATAAAGCTGCAAAACGATGTGGTGCAATGTCTTGTTGGCTTTGAGCTGATATTTCCACCATCTTTCTTCAACATCATGACACATCTTCTAGTGCACCTTGTGAAAGAGATTGATATCCTCGGACCAGTATTTCTACACAAAGGTTCATGGGGGTACTCAAGAAATGTGTTCGTAATCGAGCTCGTCCAGAAGGAAGCATCGCCAGTGCCTACGGAACAGAGGAGGTCATTGACTTTTGTGTTGACTTTATTGATGACCTTAAACCGATTGGAGTCCCTGAATCGCGATATGAGGGGAGACTAACTGGAAAGGGTACATTAGGAAAGAAATCTTATGTCCGCACAAATGATTTCTCATTCAAGAAAGCGCATTATACGGTTCTTCAACAATCATCCTTAGTTGACCCATATATCGAGGAACACAAGAAAATTCTGCTCTCCAATTTTCCGGAAAAGTCTGAGGCATGGATTACACGTGAGCACATGAACACTTTCTACAGCTGGTTGCGGAAGCATCTAATGCATAACATGGATATAAGTGAACAACTGTTCTTATTGCCTAGGGGATCATCTTGGAATATCTTAACATACCAAGGGTACGAGATAAATGGAAACACATTTTATATGATAGCCCAAGATAAAAAAAAGTATCAACCAAAACAGCGGTGTTCGTATGGATGCCACGGACAATAATGGAAAAAAGGACACATATTACGGCTACATTGAAGAGATATGAGAACTGGATTACGGTCCCAATTTCAAGGTGCCTCTATTTCGTTGCCAATGGGTTAAGCTATCTGGAGGAGGGGTAACAAAAGATGAGTATGTGATGACAATAGTTGATCTCAACAATCTTGGGTATAGAGACGAGCCATTTGTCCTAGCCCAGGATGTCGCTCAGGTTTTCTACATTAAGGACATGTCCAGCAAGCCTAAGCGACACATAGTTCTATCAGGAAAGAGAAACATCGTTGGAGTGGAGGACAAGACAGACTTGTCAGAAGAATATAATAATTTTGTTGTCATTCCACATTTCGAAATAAATGCTGATACATGCATCCTGCTAGCCAATGATGATGCTCCATACTTGCGCCGTGATCATAATCAAGGGACATTTGTGAAGAGAAAGTCTGTTACCGCTAATCCTTCAGGTACTTGAATCATTTTATATTATTGTATAAAAACGTAATCGCAATTCGAATACTTTTATTATATATGTACTGTACAATTATACTTTATGTGGTATATATATCATTTTTTATATTTTTCACTTAATTACTAGACTCAATTATAATTTTCATTCAATAATGGATTACTCAACTAATTTTATTTATTTCATGAAATTACATTCACATTAACACACTATACTCTCTCACTAACACACACAATCTCACTAACACACACTATCTCTCAAACTCACACACTACTCATTAATATCATGAAATTGCTTAATTTTATGTAAAATTCACTTTTTAAACATTAATATCGTGATAGAATCCACTTTCTGTCGAAAAGCAACAGTTTGAAAATTTTTGTTCACCTAATATATTTTTGCATGGTCAAAATAACAAATATGATTTCAAAAAAGTTAGATATTTCGTTGACCCAATCAATTGGATGAAAATTAATTATTTTTGTTGCGTGTATCAAACTTATATAGAGATAAGAAATTTTGTTCCATAATTTTTGGAATCATAATTTTATTAACTGAATTAATAAATGAAAGCCTATTTTAAAAGAGAAGTAAAAAGAAACAAAAACAAACATAAGATTTAGCGGGAATGAGGAAAAATGGGCCCATTTTGTCCCGGGTGGTATATCCACCCGGGACTAAAGGTGGACCGCGGGCTGGAAATTTTCCCGGCCCGCCCAAAACACCTTTTGTTCCGGGTGGAGCCACGACCTGGGACAAAAGGGCCTTTTGTCCCGGGTGGTGGCTTCCCCTGGGACAAAAGGGGACCCCCTATATATGTCCCTTAACCTTCGTCTTCCTCCAACACTTGGGCATTCTCCTGATCTGCGCCGCGCCGCCGTCGTCTTGAGTCCAGCTAGTTAAAAATTTGCTATATTTTAAGTTGTCTTCACTATAAAAAGTTTTTAACAAAAAAAGGGCTATATTTTAAGTTGTCCTCAATATAAAAAAGTTTTTAACTTTTTGTTAAGTATATTTTTACTTCTATTTTTTGTTAAAACATTTTTTTAATCAAAATCACTTCTACCATCCAACCACCTACTTACTCAAATTCATTTGTAGAGAGTATTTATAATTTACAAAAGCCTACAACTCTGACGCCCCACCCCCGCGTCGTCCTCCCCGACGACACGGGGGGTGACACTGCGCCGCCACTTCCCGTCCTCACGCTAGCTACCTCCGGTGGCTGCCGCCATCATCGGCAAACGGCTGAGCCAAAGCAGGCTTTGCCCGCTATCTCCCTCCCACCCCTCTGCGTCTTTCCCTGCAGCCATCAAATCTTGGTCGTCGTCCTGCCCCACCTCTGGCTGGTAGTGGTCTCTAGGGGGCCGGATCCCCCCGCTCCCACCAAGGGCATTTTACTCAAGGGCTCCCGCCCTCGGCGGGTAACATGGGGGCCGGCCCTCTATCCCAGCGCGGTCATGCTCGCCGGGGTGGCCGCTCAGTCCCTGACAATCTCATCCTCAACGGCGCCGGTGCTGGTGTAGGTGTAGGAGAGGGCTCGCCAGCGTGCTGCGGGGTAGGGGTGTCGCCTAGGGTGGCTCTCCGTCTACGACACGGCCACCCTGTCGGGGGGTGGCGAAATCGGCCAGCACAACGGTTTCTTCCTCAATGGCACTGGTGGTGGGGATAGCTCACCGACGACATACAGCACAGGCTACGGCTGTTCCGGCCAGGGTTTACCTTATCGATAAATTAAAAATATCGGAGGTTGGTGATAAACGGGAATATCGGATATATCGGAATTCTATCGGTGATAAAGAAATTTTTTCGGACAAAATTTAGAGAAAAAACTCTCATTTTGTGTAGAAATGAACTTAGATATTTTTTTCAAACCATCTAGCCTAAAAACTATACATAATAACGTAGAAAAATGAAAGGAAATAGCCGGTAGGGAGACATGTCTGCTACGTCGGTTCTCACTAGAATATGAAGAATTGGATAGTGGAATAAAAGCAAATGAATGGATTAGGATTAAAAGATGGTTACATGCTCTTTTTACTCGTTATAGTGGGTAAAAAGTATGTGCACAAACTTGTGGGTTAGTCGAATGGAGTGTTAAATTTAAAACAATGATATTTTTAGATGATAAACTAATTCTATCGGTGCTCACCGGTAAAACAGAAATATCGGAATTATCGGAAATCTATCAGTGATAAGGTGAACCATGGTTCCGGCTGCCCTCCCCCAGCTGGTATGCGGCTCCTGCTACCACCGCCGATTGGGAGCTGGCTTTCACCCGGCCGACACCGTGTAGTCCTGTGGCTTGTCACGTTCTCTCGTTCGGTGAATTTATTAGTGGGAGGTTGTTGTGATCGTCATTTATTCTCGTTGGTGCTTCTTTTGTGCATCTTCATCATGTTATTGTCTCTAGCGAATGCTTCACCACTGCTCTTTTCTTCTCTGTCGGATGTTTTGCCGCTATCATCTTTTCTTGGGTGGATGCTTGGCCACCGACTGCTAGGATAATGGACGAATTCTTTGCCGTCATGCTATGCCTAATGTCTCTTCAACTTCAGATGGATGCTTTGCCACCATGATTGTACCTTGGTCGTTTAGTAATCTCCTAATCTCCGTAGACAATCATGGCCACAATGTTCCTCTTTAGAGGGAATAGATTTGTTTACTTAGGTGGTTGCTATTTCTTATCTCTCTTATTTAGTACGCCTTCTGTCGTTTGCCACTTAGATGGTTTTGTACCTTTGCGCTATGAGAGTTTTGTTGTAGTTGCATCATTGTAATTCTCTCTCTTAATAAAATACGTGTCCAGTCATGTTTCAAAAAAAGAATATTTATAATTTCACTGGATAATTATGTGCCCCATGCAAGTATGTATGTGAGCAAATATTATGCCGGGCAAGAGAGGCACGGGAAATGCTTCAGTACATCGACTTGAATACAACCATTCCATCTTTACATTAAAGTTTCCACGCATAAATTCTCCCCTTAAACTCCATATCCAAATAAAAACGAAAATGTATTTTTATAGAAGAATCAACGGATTCCTGATTAAACCTCTGGCCTCCTGATGTTTTGTAAAATTTACATTCAATGGAGAATCAAATAGAGATATATATTATGAACTTTGTTTGAACCTAGTTTAATTTGAAGCAACTTCTAATATCTGCAAGATGTTCTCAAATTCATTCGGAGAAAGCGGAACTTCAATTTGAGGCTGGCCCCACAGCCCAGCGTCTGCGGTGTCCACCACCGTGCAGTAGGCCTGGGCATTCGGTTCTAACCGAACCGATCGGTTCGGTTTTTTGGTTCCTAGACAAGTTCGGTTCTTAGAAAATAGGGACCGATCGGTTCTTTTTGGAGATAGGAACCGAGCAAATTCGGTTTCGGTTCTTTCGGTTCGGTTTCGGGTATTAACCGAACTAACCGAGTATTCACAAAATAAAAAAACTCGATCCCTGGCGGCCGAGCCGGAGCCATGCACGCGCTGGCCGCGCGCCTGCCGAGGTGGCCGCCGCACACGAGCTGGATCCGCCCGCACCGAGGAGAAGTGGAGAACGGAGGAGGTGTGCTGCTAGGGAGACTAGAGAGGAGGTGCGAGCAGCCGGGGATCCGCCGCCTCCACCGCGAGATCCACCGCCTCCACCGCGAAATCCGCCGCCACCACCGCGAGATCTGCCGCCGCGAGCTCCTCTGGGGACGGGCGCTGGGCGTGGGCGGCCGGGGTCGGGCGCCGTCCGCTGGGCAGCGGCGGGACTGCGGAAGCGGGAGGCGGGGTCGGCAGCGGCCGGCGGGGTAGATGGCGCTGGCGGCGGCTGCCGGGTCGGTGGGCGAGCGCCGGGCGGCGACGGCTGACAGGCGCTGGGCGAGTGAGCGGTGGCGACCGGGAGGAGACGGCAGGATAGGGGCGAGCGCCAGGGGCGTCGGAGGTGGGAGTTCAGGACTGGCGGCTGGGGGAAGGGGGGTGCGAGGCGACTGCCGTGTGTGCTGAGCGGTAGGGTTTCAATTGGGCCGTGTATGCGAATGTTTAATGGGTTGAGTGTTACTTAGTTCGGTTCCCACGGTTAACCAAGAACCGAACCGAAATAACCAAGTAAATTCGGCAAGGAACCGAACTTTTCGGTTTTGGTTCTTTCGATTTCGGTTCTCGATTATTTGGGTTCGGTTGTCGGTTAAATTTGCCGAGCACGACCGTGCAGTACTGTCGAATCGCCGCCGATCCCCTTCCTGGCTTCCTCCACTCTTCTTCTAGCGAAAATTGGCTAGAGGACACTCTTCAATGGTGACTTTTGCTCTGGGACACTAAAAAATTTAGTCTTTGCTATAGCACATTTAAATTTTGTGTTTCTTTGCCATAGCACACTATGGATGGATAGATCAGAACAGTGTTAGCCACAGTAAATAAAGGCCCACATGTCATTGTCTTGAACGTTACCTTCTTCAATGGTGACTGCCGCGCCGAGCTCACCGCCCCGCCGCCCAACTGCGCCCCCAGCTCGCCGACGGCGTTCCGCGCCCAAGCTCGCCGACGGGAGCGCGCCGCCGACCCGTCGCGCGCCGAGCTCGCTGAGCCACTGCGGTCGGGCCTCCGCCGCGCAGCTCCGCGCCGAGCTCACCGCCCCGCCGCCCCACTCCGCCCCCGAGCTCGCCGACGGGTTCTGCGCCCAAGCTCGCCGACGAGCGAGCGCGCCGCCGACCCGTCGCGCACGAGCTCGCCGAGCCGCTGCCGCAGGGCCTCCACCGTGCAGCTCCGCGCCGAGCTCACCGCCCCGCCGCCCAACTCCGCCCCGGCACCGAGCTCGCCGACAGGTTCCGCGCCCAAGCTCGCCGACGAGCGAGCGCGCCGTCGACCCATCGCGCCCGAGCTCGCTGAGCCGCTGCCGCCGGGCCTCCGCCGCGTGATGATGCCCAAGCAGGCGTACGCCGCCATCGACCTCCCGATCCTGGGCCTGCTCTTCGGCACCATGATGGTCAGCATCTTCCTGGAGCTCGCCGACATGTTCGGCTACCTGGGCAAGGCGCTGGCGTGGCGCAGCCGCGGGAGCAAGGACCTGCTGTTTCGCGTCTGCCTCGTGCCCGCGGTGGCCAGCGCGCTCTTCATCGAGGACACCTACTGCGTCGTGCTCTTCATCGAGGACACCTACT
This sequence comes from Panicum virgatum, assembly GCF_016808335.1. Classification (NCBI taxonomy): domain Eukaryota; kingdom Viridiplantae; phylum Streptophyta; class Magnoliopsida; order Poales; family Poaceae; genus Panicum; species Panicum virgatum. The sequence goes on along the minus strand of NC_053150.1, from coordinate 6,705,261 downwards.
GCGACGGCGCAGGAAGATCACCAGGACCACCAGCCACCAGCGCAGCATCATCATCGAGAGCGCAGCATCATCATCGAGGACGCGCCAGACGACGGCGAGAAGGGCAAGGACGGGGGCGCAGCGAGGATGAGACCGGCGACGGTGTCTGTAAGGTGGGAGCAGACGGAGGGAACGGCTGGCAAACGGCGATGTGCTATGGCAAACAAACACAAAATTTGAGTGTGTTATAGTAAAGACTAAATTTTTTAGTGTCCTAGAGCAAAAGTCACCATTGAAGAGTGTCCTCTAGCCAAATTTCCCCTTCTTCTACCTCTTCTGGGCCCCCCGGTTCTCAGTTCTCGATCCAAAAATCATAAGCCGAGCCATGCAGAACTCAGATCTCGCCCTCTGAGTGGAGCGTCGTAGCAGTCCGCCGCCGTCGGCCAGGTTTGCCTCTCGTCCGCGCCCCGAATCCAAATGTTTCAAGGGGATTTAGGGTTTATAGTTCCTGTTCTTGTACAGAGTTCACGGCTGTCTCGGATTCGAGTCTAGATTTCTCCAGTTTGAGTCCGCAGGTCTTCGATCTGAGTGCAAATTTCTTCGATTTGAGTTCAAAGATGATGGCTTGATGTAAAAAGATCTATCTGCAGGGGGCCGGCGCGGGCGTCCCCGCGTCTCGTCTATGGCGTCGCCCTCTTCGGCCGCCGCGGCGGCGGCGGCGTGCCCGCGCGGGGGCAGAGGCGGGATCTCCGCCCTCCGCCGTGACCCCTCCAAGCGCCGGCGCCGCGCTGACGAGGATGGCACGCCGCTCACCGACGAGCTCCTCCTCGTCATCTTCGCCCGCGTCCCCGACCTCGCCGACCTCGTCCGCTGCGCAGCCACATGCCGCCGCTGGCGCCGCCTGGTGTCCCTCTGCCGCACACCTCGGCGGCCGCCCGGCAGGTTCATCGCACAACTAGCCCTCGGCTTCTTCAACCAACAGGAGGACAGGCCACGGTTCATGCCAACAGCTTTAGCGTCGCGCCGCTTCCTCGGCCTCCTCCAGCAGCCACTGTCCCTGAGCATGCTAGTCGATGACAGGCTGTTTGATGGCTTTTCGCACATAGTGGCCTCCAGGAACGGCCTTCTTGTCATCGAACTCCATAGTGGAAATAATGACAGGGCACTCAAGCTCTGCGTCTGCAACCCCATGGCAGGCGTAGTGCATGTCTTGCCGCACCTCGGAGGCAAGGATGGCCTTGGCGACTACGCTTGTACGGTGCTCACTGCAGATGATCGTGATGACAAGACAATCGATCCACCACAGTCCTCCTTGTACTTCTGCCTGGTAATGCTGTACACCCAATGTGACTTCACCGCATTCCGGAGCTACTCGTCCGAAGAAGGCAGCTGGAGCGAAGAGGCAAAGTTGACTAACGCGAGACTAGGAAGGAAGCAGATGGGTTTCGGTTTGACTGTTGACGGTTTCACTCATGGTGTTGTGGGCCGTGGTGGCAGGCTAGTGTATTGGCTGTCCAACAACATGGTGTTCGTGCTGTGCCTTGAAAAGCTGCAGTTACAGATGGTAATAAACATGCCTCAGTCCGGAAAAGGCCGGAATTTTGATATGTTAAACACCTTGTCTGGCTTGTCGCCAAACGGCATGCTCTGTGCCATCCAGCTCAGCCGCACCCCGCATGTCCCCGTACGCGTAATCACCTGCACTGACCATGATTGGTGGGGTACGGAGGAGTTGATTCAGGTAGAACAATACTTGCCAGCAGATGTGGGTAATGTTAGGCTGCGGTGGTTCTGCGAGAAGAGTGGGGCCGTGTTCTTCTCAACCTTCTGTCGCAGTGACTCCTTGAGGAGTGACATGTATGTTCTGAACCTCAAGACCCGGGTGGTTGATAAGCTGGTGAGCGATGACAGGATCAGCAATCCTTGGGCTGTATGTTCACGGGTACGAAATGGATCAGACAGCATACCTGGCATCCCTTGCTGAGCCAGAGGCCATGGAGGATATGTGATGATTGCTTTTCTGCCGAGGGTGCAAAGAAGTTTGCGAGAGGTTGAGTTATTGGTTACCAAAACTCCAGGAGGGACTACAAACTCTGTCAATACTCACCTAGTATATGTGTAGTATTGCTTTGGTGTCTGGTTGTTATCTTCCTAGTTCCTGCAATGTTGGTCGGTAATGGTGACTGTCTTTAGTTGGATGTTGGTGGAGCTAGTGTCAGCTGTTGCTGTTCTCTTAGTTGGACTGGAGAGTAGGGTTGGAGTTAGTTGTAACGGGTCATGTTTGTCGTATAATGTGAGATTGCCGGTCCCTTCTGATTATCCGAACTATGCTTGTAAGCTGGTAACCTGATGCTTGTTAGTGCTATAAATTATGTTGAATCTATATCCCCTGGTGTTTGTCGAAACATTTCATTTCTTGCATTGGTGAATTATTGATTTATTCGTCAGAAGAATATTGTCTTAGTTGCTTTTACTCAGGCGCAGGTTATGATGATCCACACACATCATTCGGTGAGAATCTCTCAATTCTGGCAGGACTTCCAAGGAGGATATGTAAGTCTGTACATAATATATTCATGTTCCCGCTGCAGGTACCTTTTATGTTGCATGCTAGGCTATTGGACGTGATTCATTTACTCTCTGCACCAAAAACTGGTTATCATTTTCTCGGTAGCGGCATCAGTTATCTGAGCCGAACTTGTCACGACCAGCCATGGTTTTCATTTGCCTTCTCGCATTTGCAGCCTGAAATGGCCAAGTTGTCTGAAAAAAAGGTGCATTGTGGTCTAAAAACTAGCAAATATGTAAAGCCTATATAATTTCTATCTAAATGCGCATTCTCTGCTAGTGATTGCTACTAGAGCCTGTCTCAAAGAGTCAAGTTTCTGGTCATTTAACTCTGTGGATAGCCTGAACTTCATGTAAGCCGCCATTGCCAAAAAGGGTGGTGTTGGGCATTTCATTTCCATGGTTTTCTAGATTTTTCACATGTGAAGGTACATAGCAAGTTTTCTTTCCCTTATCTGGCTAAATTTACTTTAACCGAAAAGTTTCCATGTTTGATGGCTGTTTTTCTTGAAATTCATGCTACACATGTAGGGGAAAAAAAAGTTCATCAAATCCCAGCCAAGTGGAATGCCTATTTGATGAGGCTGGGCCCTCTCAACAAATCAAAGGATTTGGGATTTTTGCCAGCTGAAAGAATGGGCTCTGACAATTTACCACTTGGACCCACACGTCAGACGACCCCGCATGTCAGTGGCTTAGATGACATTCAGAATCTCTCGGTTCTCCCTCCCTCGATCTCTCGGTTCACTTTCCTCTACAGTATGGAGGATATGTGATGGTATCTGCCATGGGTATGAATCTGTTGCTTATCTACCTGGGGTGCAAAGAAGTTGAGACTCGAGAGATTGAAGGATTGGTGGCCAAACTCCTGCTGGCACTGCAAAATCTGTCAATCCTCACCAGGTTTCTGTGCAATATTGATTTGGTGCCTGATTCTTCTCTACTTAGTGTTCAGCTTCTATTAAGTTGGTCAGTAAAAGTGGTGACTGTCTGTTGTCGAATGTTGGTGGAGCTGGTGCCAGTTGTCGTTGTTCTGTTAGCTAAAGTGGAAAATAGGGTTTAAGTTAGCGGTGAGGAGTCATGTTTCTTGCAGTGGCGAAATTGTTGGTCCCTTTCGATTCTCTGAACTATGCTTGTAAGCTGGTCACCATTTAAGGCTTATAAGATCTATTATGATCCCTTTGGCGTTTGTTTGCTGAAACATTTCATTTCTTGCATTGGTGAATTACTGGTCTGGAGAATGATCCAGCTTAGTTGCTTGTACCCAGGCTCAGCTTTTGATGATTCACACCATTCAGTGAGGAGCTCTTAATTCTGGCAGAGGTTGCACAGGTTTGACACTTATTCAACTGGGCCTCGGTGCCACATTCAAAGTTAGTAGTGGAAAGAGTTCCTGCCTGGAACCGGTTATTCGTGGAAATATTCATGATGTTAATTCAAGGTTGGTGATGGCAGAACAGTATAGATGAGTCAGAGTGATCAATTGGTTTATGCAGAAACATTTTACCTTTGGGTGAAAAGAGGTGAAGGAGCGCGGGAAGAACTCGTGCAAGCTCAGAGGTCACGGTGTTCATACGCTCGAGTCCAGCTTCCCGCCGTCTTCAGTGTACTTAACCTTCTTCAGATCGAACACCATCGTCAGTCAGAGGAAAGCAGCAGTTGCAGATTCCTTTCTTTTACATGGTACTCCCTTCAATTCGAAATGCAGGGAACTATTTGGTCCTCAAAACTGAATATTGACTGTAACTTTCTTCTATAATAATGGTTGTTCATGACAACTGAATTTCAATCGCAGGAAATTATTTCAAACACAAATCTAGCAGTACTGAACATTGGCTGCGCCTGGCCACGCTGGAATCAGATAATTGAGATGGTGGCGAGTCACGCTGAGGACGGTTGATCCGTGCAGTGTCCGCAGCAAGAGGTTACCTTGGGTTGCCAGGTGCAAGACCTTCAGCATATGTAAAGGACTCGGAAACAGTACTAGTCTGCAATAGCATACATCAAGATCACCGTCCACTATCTGCCCCTTTCCATGGCAGCTAAACAACAGAAACAAGTAGCACAAGCCTCCACCATATGGAAATACTGAACAAATCAGGTTTCTTAGCTAAACACCCATCATCTATTCATCCACCCGAGCCGCGAACTGGGTAAACTAAGAAAGGAGAACACAGCAAAAACCAGAGTAACAGAAGGCATCAACGAAAACATTGCCATCACGTGTACTTTGTTTCACCAACGATAGGCCAACCTTGCATTTTTACAAATTCCCATCAAATTAAGAACGAGCCAAAGTTTAACTTTCACTGGAATCAAAATCTTCCTCTCCTGTCACCAAACTTGCTTCCATTTATCTCCTAGAAACCAATTGCCTAGGCATCCTAACTTCTCCGTTGCATAGTAAATTTCTCAGACTCAGAAAACTAGTGCTACTGGTGTTATCAGTGATACCCCCATGTTTGCAGAACAATAAGAGAAAAAAAAGGGGACTTCCTTCAGGCACTCCGAGTGCAACTCAAATCTAGTTCTTGCGGCGTTGGAGTGAGAAGTTCGTCCCAGGATCTGCATCAGGGATGAGTGGTGGCATCTCGCTTGTTTCAGCAGGACCAGTCTCTTCTTCTGATTCCTCCAGCTCGTCTACCTGGGGGTTGTTAGCCTGGAGTTGCTGGAAGATCTTGATAGCCTGGGCCACAAAAGATGACGGATTGCCACCATCACTTGGAAGCAGAACAGTGGTGCCCTGGATTTAATAGAAAAACATCAGCACCTTGAATACACAAGGGGTGTAAAGCAGCCGTAAATGAAAGCGCTAAACAGGGGTACTTCATCATCTAACCTTTTTAGCCACTTGTGAGAAGGCTCTGACATATTGCTCTGCAACTCTCAGGTTCGCAGCCTAACAGTGAGATATAAATTGTTAGCATTCAGATGAGCAAGGAACCATTTTGACTCATAACTTACTACAATGGTAGGGAGGTAGGACAGTAATCTAAGAAATCATGATACCTTAGTACTTCCTTTAGTTGTCATAGCCTCTGAAACTAGTCTAATTCCACGAGCTGAAGCTTCTGATAAGGCAAGAACCGCTCCGGCCTCACCTAGTGTTCATTAACAAATATAAGTGAACTCCTCATGGCTGAGAAAATCAAAAGTGAGCAAAATAGTTGAGATGATGCATGTTGTCATGCTTAACTAATTTAAGGAAACGGAGAACATGATAAAATAAAATAAAAATGTCAACAGCATTATGTACTCCAACAACGTCATAACTTGCTCTTGCATACAGGTTACATCAAAAGAAAATCATTTGGAATGGATTTGCAGGTTAAACTAATAGAATATTATAAGGGTGTCACCAGATTATCCTTTTTCCAGAGGAAGAATTAGAACCACATATCGATCTTCAGATGAAAAAGGTTGTGTAGTCAATACCTTCTGATTCAAGGATTTGGGCATGTTTTTTCCCTTCTGCTTCAAGAATTTGGGCACGCTTTCTTCTTTCTGCTTCAACTTGCATCTCCATGGCCACCTTAACACCGTGTGGAGGAGATATGTCCCCTGTGTCATCAATTTCAAAACATGAGAAGTATAGAAATTGATGGCCCTCTCCATAACTCAAAGATGAAGCAAAAAAAAAAAAGACATACTGATTTCATAACGGAGACACTTCAGGCCCCAATCTGTTGCTGCCTCATTGATAGCCCTCTGGCAGGAAAAATAGCAGAAAACAGTAAGCACATAAGAAGTCGGTTTCCATGTGTTTCATATGCTCTTCCTGCATCACCCTTCCATGATCTATGTGATTCATAAAAGTTCTCTAATAAATTGGCTTTCACTTTACTATCAAGAAAATCTATGCAACACATATTTTCAATGGGCTGGCAGATTGGAATAAACAAACGAAATACTCCTCTGTGGGCCAGACATATCAGAGGAGGCGGCGCAGCAACAACCAGGGTTAGTTAGATTGGGTTAGTTAGAGGCAGGGATTATTTTCAGCAGAGTCTGTTGCTTTGTTTGTTAGGCTCGGCAGTTTATAAGCCGCAGCAGAGTTAGGAGTCGGGTAATCAGAATTTGAGTAAAGAGTCCATCATCTAGGAGGACAGCCTCTGCTCAATCTGCCATGCCATTGTTTATCTCTAATCTGTCCTCTTAATGAAGTCTGAGTTCCCTGCCCCAACAATAGCCTATTGCTCGTTTTAAGTACATAGCTCATATGCATTTTCTCCATGCCAAATGCGACGGTATGGTCATTAGAAAGTGCAACAAACATATTGAGATTGCAAATAAGATGGCATACCACAATATTTTCATTTAATGCATCTCTCTCCTCAAAAGTTTTGTCCAATGTAATTTTCCCAAGCTCACTCCTCATTGTTGTTTGCGCAAGTTGTATAACTGCAAAAATTGGATTTTCCGCGCCATAGGAAGCAAGGTAGGGGTCGACGATCTGCAGAATTCATTAGTGTTCAGCAATTGGACGCAGGAACTATTATAGCAGAGTTGCAGCACACTGGGCTTCACACCTGACTATACTCAAAAACACCATCAACTACAGACCAAAAACCGAGTAACATGACTCAGCAACTAAACAAACCAAAAATGAAGTTTTAAAGGTTATATTACAACTTCGAATGGCATCACCAGATATACTGACAAATAACAAGTATCAGCCATATCTTCTTCTTCGTCCGTTCATCAAGCATCTTCAACCGGCAATGATGGGAAATTTAAATAACATAGCATTCCAGAAACCCCTGTGATAAATGAAATGCTTTCTATCCTATCCAAAAACAGAAAAACCTTGCAACCCACAATAACTTATCATAGTACAACTTTCCCATGATACCCTCCAAACCAGCCAAGCTAGTAGTAAAATTTACAATTTGGATCTATTGGATTGACCCCAACAAAAGATCTCTGATTTTCAATAGAATTTAACTTAGAAGCTACATAACCAAAATACTAAATCACCCAAAAATATGCACACATTCCATACAACTGCTCACTGTGCAACTAAGAATTCTTGAAAGGAACTATCTGTCGCACTGGTATTTCGAAGCAGTAAATTCAGCTTAGACAAGAATTCTACACCCTTACAAATCCTAACCTTTTAAACAACTTCCTTTTCATTGCGTAAGGCCCTACTCATGTACCAGGTAGTCCCTACCAGTACCAACCAAAGTTGAAAGGAACTCAAACGAAGTCTTAACGCATGTGAAGCGCCAAAGCACCAGCAAATAATAGCATCACCCAATCATGGCAATGAATCACGAGATTCGAGAAGGCGAGGAGGAGGGTTGGTCGCAAACCTTGATGTAGATCACGCCATCGATCTGTATGAGGACGTTGTCCTTGGTGATGGCCGACTGGTTGGGGATGGGGATGGCCTCCTCCTTGAGCGAGTGCACGTAGGCGATGCGGTCAACCGCAGGGATCAGCAGGTGAATCCCGGAGCCAAGGGTCCTGATGTACTTGCCGAATCTTTCGACCACAAACGCCTTCTTCTCTGGGACTATGGCCACGCCCCAGTTCACCGGCGTGCCCGGCGGATCGTACCTGAAAGCAACAGGCACGCTGGGGCTTCAATATCGTCTTCTCGAAGGTTCCGAAAAGAAGCAAGCACGAAAGGTGGGGTTTTACCTGGCGTTGTCGTCGCGAGGGTAGTAGCGGGAGAAGGCGCGGGACGAGGCGGGGGCGGAGCCAGCGGCGGCGAGGTGGCGCGGGAGTAGGAGCTGGCGCACGGGAGTGGCGGATCGCCGGAGGAGGGTTGCCATCGGCGGCGGCGGCGGAGAGCCCCCTTTTCTGTTATCGGATTTGGGGGAGAAGATGGGGACTGAGAAAATAGGAGCTCTCAGCTCAGCAAGCTGTTTGGTTGCCACTTGCAATTGCAACGAGGCCTTCCTTTTGAAGAAAGAAAACGTCGATTTTTATTGACTAATTGTAACCCTAACCAGTAGACCGTCAAAATGGACACCTGAAGTGTCAATAATTATTACTAATTCGGATCTACCATCCGATTCTATGATAATAAAATTCCACTGCAACATGACACTACGTTCATGCAACATCCAATGAAAACAACAATGTGTAGAAATAGAGTAGCACAATATTTAAAAATTGTAATTGCGATATTTTGAAACTACAATAGCAACATTCAAAAAATAGTTTGTCGATTAGATTAGAAGGTGCGACAAGGAAATTTTATTATTGCAATATTTAAAATAAATATATGCAACATATTGAAAATGACCATTAGTGATATCGCATATCAACCCATCAAACAATTTTAAAAATAACTAATGCAGCATTAATAATCAACTAATACTTCCACTCTAACATTAACAATCAACTTAATCTCCTGCCGCGACATCCTATTGCAACAAAAATTATATGTATAGGAAGTTCACCACAGCATCTCTCATGAAGGTTGAAGTATCTTTCCCATTGCAACATCAGCTTATGCCTATACCTATCGTAACAAAATTATTATATGCAAAATTTCCCGCCGTAGCATGAGCGTGTTGGGTCGGAGCGTTAATCCTAGCATTACCGTTATTAATTTCCACCAACCCAATCCTAGCATGACAGCTATTAATTTCCAACCATGGCATAGTCTAAGGTGTTTTAGAAATTTAAGTGTGAAAACGTGTTTCCTTGCTGGCCACCACTCGCCACGAATTTGGTTGGTGATGATGGACGAACCAAAAGCGGTCATTGTTAATTTTATCGTCATAGAAAAGATCAAAATCAAAAGAAGCAAACTATTCTTTTCAAAAAAAAGAAGAAGCAAACTATGTACAGACTGGGATGATCAAAATCAAAAGAAGCAAACTATGTACACACTTTCTCCCCACCCTCATGTCTACCTCGGCCCTCCTACTCCGCCCTTCATATCTCTTCTCGCACAAGCACCCATAGGGCTTCTTGGCAGCGATGGCGCCCGGCGGAGTCATTCTATGTACACACTTGTGAATTGGCATGGAGTAAGTCGGTCCGTGCAGACGGTGATAATAATGATCGATACGGGAGGCGCGGCTCGCACGACCTTCCATCCAGCATTTAGGGTCAATGCAGTATCCACATTGCTTATCCTGTTCGAAGAAGGGAACCTGTCACATCTCATCGGATCACACATCCGAAACACCCTGAAGGGTAGAGGTGCAAATTAAAAATTCTTAGGTGCACCTCCAACCCTGTTTAGTTTAAAATTTTGTGTTACTTCTACAAAAATAAGATTTTAAATTTAAAAATTGATATAAATATTAAAGCGAAGAGCATCTCCCGCAACCCCCTACTCAAAAGTAGGGGCCGAAGACAAAAAAAAAACAACTCCAACAAAGCCCCTACTCGAATCCCTAGAGTAGGGAGGCATCCGAATTTTCCCTCCCAACCCCATCTCCCACGGGTGCTTATGGGGATAAAAGCGGGAACAAAAAAATCCCGTACCGACCGACACCATATCCCGATTTTACCAAATCGAATATCATATTTTTGGGGGAAAACGAAATCAGGAAAAAATCGGGAAAATTCGACGAATTCGAGATCGAAATCTATTAGGGGCATTTCCCGACCAAATTCACAGATCCGTTTTTAATTCGGTTGCTCCCGTCGGTATTCCTGAATTACCAGTAGCCCATCACGCGCCCCAGGCCCTAGTGCGCCATCGCACCCCACGGCCCACGGGCCATAGACCATGCGCCTGGCCTCCCACCAGGCCACCACGCTTACCCCCTCCAAACCCTAAGCTCCTAGCCTCCCACACAGTCGCTCCCACCTAGCCCCTCCCTGGGTGACGCTGACTGCTGTCCTTCGCCCTCTAGGATCCCTGTGTGCTAGCACTGTTCACCTCCCGTCTGCGCGGCCGCCTCTTCGGTCCCTCCCGTGCCGGTGCGCTGTAGGCACCTCTCTCCACCCTCCAATTCGGTCGCACGCCCGCACGTGCCCCGTGGTGCATCCGGCCGATCGGCCCGTCCCTCCTCCTACTCGGCCGTGCGCCTGGTGTCCCCGACGGCCGAAGGCGCCCTCCCTCTCGTTCTCGTTCCATGGTTGCCCCGGATCCATGATCCAGCTTCGCACCTCCTCGCCAAGTACGTCGCCGCCGGATCCTCGGCGCGCCGATGCCCTTTGCTGATTTTTATCTTTTTTTATTAGATAAAAGAGTTATGTTACCTATCTACGGACTATACTTTTATGTGTTGAGTTCTATGTTTCAAGTGGTTACATGTGTTGATGTTTCCGCTCTTAAATACCGCTTCCAGACCGTTACGGATAATGCTTCCAATCAAATTATTTCAATTTTGATTTCTCGTGTATCCGATTTTGATTTCCCGACTGAGCTCCCCCGTTCCCGTATCCGTTTCTGAATAAAAATATGAAAATGAAAGTGGTTAGGATATTTTCCCGATCGGTCCCGACCGCTTTCATCCCTAGGTGCTTAGGGAGGCTCCTACTCAGCTTCTTTTCCTTCCTTTCGCTTCCCCGCTCGCATATCGCCATCTCCTTCCTCACCATGCCTTCTCCCTCGCACCGCCGCGCTGGCCGCCGTCGGGGCCCCCGCTCCCTCGCGCTGCCACGATGGCCACCATCGGGGCCCCTGCTCCCTCGCACCACTACGATGCCCGTTGTCGGGTCCTCCCTTCTTCTCCTCCATGGCGGGGGAGGCCTGACGGAGGTCTTGGTGGCCTTTGATGGGCGGCCGCGGGGCTTAGGCGCCGTGGCGGGGGCGGCGGCCTTGGCCTTGGCCTTGGGCTTGGGTAGGCGGCCTCCTTGGGCTTGGCGGTGCTCTTGGTCTTCTCCTTGGGGGATGCCTTAGGCTTGACCGCAGTGGTGCCTTCGGGCCCCTACAGCCGAAGCCACGACCGTGGCAGCGCATGGGCCACCGCTGCACGTCATACTGCTGTCCCTTCCGCCTACTGCCGCCTGTCTTATCAGCCGCCACAAACGCTGCGGCGTCGAGGGGCTTGACCAGAGGAGCAGGAGGAAAGGTTGTCGGCGGCAGAAGCCATGGACACGGCGGGCGGTCTAGGGGGGGAGGAGGAGGAGGAGGCGGGGTGGTCGAAGAAGGCGGTGGATGAGGAGACGGAGGCGGATGGGAACACGATGGTGGTTGGCATACGGGAGAGAGAAGAGAGCAGAGAGAAATAAAAATGAAGAAAATGGTATAGCCTATGATAGGTGGGTCCCAGAAAGTAGGGGCTGTAAAGTAAGGACTATTGTTGAAGTTGAGAACAAAATTGAAAGCCCCAGAAAGTTAGGAGAGCCCCTACTCAAGAAAGTAGGGAGTTTGAGTATGAGCTATTGCTAAAGTTGCTCTAAAAAAAGTTTAGAGATGCACCTAAGGATGATCAATTTACATCTAATGAAGGGGCATCGGCACTCCCCGCCGATGGAGCCATGGTCGCCTCGTCCTACCATCAATAAGTTACAGAGTGTCACACCTAACCTTAGTCAAATGCGGCAAAGCATAATGGCTAAGAATTTTGAGGGCGCACTTTATCATGCCTAAGAGAATTTTTGTCATATTTTTTGACTATACGGAGTCACAAGAATTCTACTTAATGAGTAACTTAGTTGCTAACCAAACACTTACAATTCTGGTCAAACTTATCTGACATTAGGTGCGGTTGCAACCAAACACCCCTGAAGTTCGTGTAATTAGGCAAGTTTGAAAACTGTTTGGATGTGCCCGAGACAACGAGAGCTGGGCACAGTATATATTGACAATTTGACATATCTTTTTCCTTTTTTCTTGTTGAATAATACCAAATCAAATAAAAAATTAGGCGAACAGGTACGGTACAGTCAGTTCAATATGTGGCTCCAATCGAACCAAACATCGGCATTGCCAGGGTGCAGATCAGGCACACCGAGACGAAGCACCAGCACTCCAGCAGTGGATTGGGTGTACGTAATGCATGAGGAAGAGATGAACAAGTTGTAGATCGGTGCGTAATTGTTAGGCAACGGTGGCCAACAAGGTCCCGTACAACGCATCATGCATCCACCGTTCTTTTGCTTGGCCGATCACACACCCGTCGTTTGGATTTAGATATCTCTCTTTTTTTTAAAAAAAATAGTAATAACGGAGTTGTACTTCTGCAAGTGAGCAGCCAGGAGTCCAGGGCGCGTCGACTGGAATATAATTGGTCTGATCCAGTTTCCATTTCAACAATCCCTTGCTAAGAAAACACATAAATTGAATTGGAACTCCATTTCCATTTCAGAGCGGATTCAGATTATTGGAGGCGCAATTCAGTTCCAACAACCCAACCGGAGACCTTTTTTTCAGAAAAAAGAAACGAAAAGGAGATATAAACTGACGATGAACCACTTTATCCTGTGTTTTGCAGTAATGCTGCCAAAGAATGCTAGACCAGCAGGTAAAAGCACTCCGGCAGCACTCCATAGGTCTAGGGTTCGAATCCCGCATGGGGTGAATTTTCACCTGTGGAGGTAATACCTCTAGCAAGATATATGCAAGAAGCTAAATACTGCGAATCTTTCAATAAGTTACCTTGGCAGGTGCAAGACAGACACTGAATGTGAACGGATCAGAAACAGTAACTGTACTAGTAGCTCTACTGCAACATAGTTCGAGATCACCTTCCATCATTTGCCATTTCCCATGGTGAACTACAGAACCCTGGAGCACACAATCTAAATCTGAACCATATGGGAATGCTGATCAAACAAATCTGGTTTCTCAGCTGAACCTCAACCCGAATCATCTATTCGTCCACCTGAGCCACGTTCAGAAAGCAAGCTACAGGTTAAGTGAACTGGATAACTGAGAAAGGGGAACACAGCAAAACCAGCGTTGAACGAAAACGTTGCCATCACGTTAACCCCAACCTTGCATTTTTACAAACTACCATCAGATTAACAAACCCTGTACCTCATCTCAGAATCAAAATCTTTCTCCCTGCTCGCTAAACTCTCTGACAGTCTGACTCTGAAACCAATGCACAACTCTCTGACTCAGAAAACTAAAATGCTACTGGTATATTATCAGTGACGCTCCCATGTTTGCAGAACAATGGAGACAGCAAAAACAAAAAAGGGGACTTCCTTCAGGCACTCGAGCACAACTAAGCCTTGTTCTTGCCAATATGCAGCGACTTCTCAGGATCTATATCCGGGATGAGTGGTGGCATCTCACTTGTCTCAGTCTCTCCTCCTGATTCCTCCAGCTCTTCTACCTGGGGGCTGTTGGCCTGGAGTCGCTGGTAGATCTTGAAAGCCGTGGCCACAAAAGATGAAGGGTTGCCACCGTCACCTGGAAGCAGAATAGTGTTGCCCTGTATTTGATAGCAAAATGTCAGCACCATGAAATTCACACAATGCAGCAGTAACAGAAGGTGCTTCATCATCTCACCTTTTTGGCCACTTGAGAGAAGGCTCTGACGTATTGCTCTGCCACTCTCAGGGTCGCAGCCTAACAGTGAGATATAAAATTGTTAGCATTCAAATGAAAGGAACCATTTTGATTCATGTAGAGAAACACCGCACACCCTAATCAGGGGGGGTGACCTTCATTATATAGCCTAATAGGCTAGGGTTACAATGTACAAGGCCAATGGGCCGCATGCCCAATATGGGCTGTCACAATTACATTCTAACACCCTCCCTCAGTCTAAGCGGGAGTGTCACGAACACAAAGACTGGACCTAAAGTCAGTGAACAACTGTACAGGTAACCCTTTGGTCATAATGTCCGCGAACTGATGAGACGATGGGACATGAAGCACCCGGACCTGTCCCAAAGCAACCTTCTCACGGACGAAGTGAATATCTATCTCAATGTGCTTCGTGCGACGATGATGAACTGGGTTGGCGGTCATATAGACAGCACTGACGTTGTCGCAGTAGACAATCGTCGCCGAAGAAATGGGTGCATGGAGCTCCTGGAGCAACTGACGAAGCCAACAAGTCTCAGCCACAGCGTGCGCAACAGCACGATACTCAGCCTCCGCACTCGAACGAGAGACCGTAGTCTGTCGTTTGGAGGACCAAGAGACTAAGTTGTCGCCGAGGAAGACACAGTACCCAGAAGTAGAGCGCCGAGAGTCTGGACAACCCGCCCAATCGGCATCAGAGTAGGCAGTCAAGCTGGTGATGCTGCCTGTGCCGATGTGAAGTCCGGTGGAGAGAGTGCCCTTGACATACCGCAGGACGCGCTTGAGCATCGCAAGATGAGGCTCTCGCGGGTCATGCATGAAGAGGCACACCTGTTGAACTGCATAGGCGAGGTCCGGACGAGTCAGCGTGAGGTACTGTAGAGCTCCGGCGAGGCTGCGGTACTGAGTGGCATCTGCCACCGGGTTGCCGTCCGTAGCTGACAGCTTGGCATGAGTGTCTACAGGAGTCGCTGTAGAGTGACACTCAGCCATGCCAGCGCGCTGGAGCAGATCCGCAGCATACTGATGCTGGGAGAGGAAGAGGCCGTCAGAGGAACGCGTGACAGAGATCCCGAGGAAGTGGTGAAGATCCCCGAGATCTGTCATGGCGAACTCGGAATGAAGAAGCTCGATGATGCGACGAAGGAGCCTGGTCGACGATGCTGTCAGAATGATGTCGTCGACGTAGAGCAGCAAGTAGGCGACGTCGGCGCCCTCTTTGTAAACAAAGAGGGACGTGTCGGAGGTCGACGCAGTGAAGCCAGACCGCTGGACGAAGCCGGAGAAGCGCTGGTGCCATGCCCGGGGCGCCTGCTTGAGCCCATACAAGGACTTTTGCAGGAGACAGACGTGGTCAGGAGCGGCTGGGTCGACGAAGCCGGGCGGCTGCTGACAGTAGACCGTCTCGTTCAGATGGCCGTGAAGAAAGGCGTTCTTCACGTCCAGCTGATGGATCGGCCAGGAGCGAGAAGCAGCGATGCTGAGGACGACCCGGATGGTGGCCGGTTTGACAACCGGGCTGAACGTCTCGTCGTAGTCGATGCCGTACCGCTGCGAAAAACCACGAACGACCCACCTGGCCTTATGGCGAGCCAGGGAGCCGTCAGCACGATACTTGTGCTTGAAGACCCACTTGCCGGTGATGACGTTGGCACGAGGCGGGCGAGGAACGAGACGCCAGGTGCCATTGTCAACGAGCGCCTTGTATTCTTCAGTCATCGCCGCGCGCCAATTCGCATCGGCGAGCGCGGCGCGGGTGTTGCCTGGCAACGGCGACGCCAGGCTAGAGGCTGCCGCAGTGAAGCCGTACCGCTGCATGGGCGGCGGCAAGGAGCCCGTCCGGGAACGAGTCTCCCGTGCAGGGGGCTCTGGAGACCGGGGCGCTGTCGCCTGCGGTGCTGGAGCCGAGAGCACCACTGCCGGCGGCTCCAGGGCCTGTGGAACCTCCGACTGCGGCTGTGGAGCTGGGGCTGGACGCGGACGACGGCTGTAGTGGAGACCGAACCGCTGTCGGGGCCCGGCGTCAGGAGCTGGGGCGCCGGTGCCGGCACCGGGTGGTGCAGGAGCCGACAGCACAGGCGCAGCCTGCCGGGGCACCTGGGGCAGCTGGTAGGCAGCACCATGCCACAGGATGGCCGGGTCCAGCCCGACAGGGTCGCCGGCATCGTCCGAGGTAGATGAAGCCGGCACGACCGAGGCCCGCGTGTGCCGAGCGTCTGAGGTAGACGGGGCAGGCGCGGGGAGAATGTCCTGTAACAAAAAGTCAAACGAATCCGGTCGGGGCTTGGAAGCCGCAAACGGAAAGTGAGTCTCATCAAAAACAACGTGGCGAGAGATGATGATCTTGCGAGTGGAAAGATCAAGACACCGGTAGCCCTTCTGGGAAGGAGGGTAACCGAGGAAGACACACGCTGCTGAGCGAGGAGACAGTTTGTGGGGAGTCGTGGCACTGATGTTCGGATAGCACAGGCAACCAAAAACTCGAAGGAGTGAGTAATCTGGCATCTTGCGATAAAGAAGATGATAGGGAATACCGTTATGTATGGACGATGAAGGCCGCCGGTTGATAAGAAACACAGCGGTGGAAAGCGCTTCGACCCAGTAAGAGGGAGGCATGGCGGCATGAATCAGAAGCGTCCGAACAGCATTGTTTAGTGTGCGAAGCATCCGCTCAGCTTTGCCATTCTGGGCGGATGTGTAGGGGCACGAGGTGCGAAGAAGGATGCCGCGGCCAGCCAGGAAGGTAGCAGTGGCATTGTTAAGGAACTCCGTGCCATTATCTGCCTGAAAACAGCGCACAATATAGCTGAATTGTGTGTGAGCGTAAGCAATAAACTGAACAATATGCTCATGAACTTCAGATTTATGGCGCAGAGGAAACGTCCAACAATAATGTGTAAAATCATCAACTAACACAAGATAATATTTATAGCCAGAAATACTCAAAACTGGAGAGGTCCAGACATCACAATGGACGAGTTCAAATGGTGCTGAAGTACTAGATGCTGAACTAGCAAACGGCAGCTTAGCGTGTTTGCCTAGCTGGCAGGCATGACAAATGCGGCGAGCTGCTTTATTACACTGAATAGCTGAAAGTTTATTTAGAGTCTGGATGACGACTGGTGCTGGATGACCAAGGCGGGAATGCCACAGCTCCGGGGAGACAACGGCGACATGGCAGCGAGGAGGCATGCGATGTGGAATGGTGTAGAGATCCCCATTGCTATTGCACCGAAGGAGGACCGTCTTGGTCTGGAGATCCTTAACAGAAAAACCAGAGGCGTCAAACTCAATGGAACAGTTATTGTCGCGAGTAAGCTGTCGAACAGATAACAGGTTACGAGTAAGCTGAGGAGCGACAAGAACATTATCAAGATGAAAGGGACGATCAGCTATTTGTAAAAGTGATGTGCCACGACCGAAAATAGGAATGGATTGTCCATTACCGACCGTAATGGAGGACGGTGGTGACGGGAGACGGGAAAGAAGTATACCGTCGTTGGAGGACATGTGGGATGTCGCTCCGCTGTCCATTACCCAAGGAGAAGACTCCTGAACCGCCAGCTGGTTGAGGGCAGCGATCAGGCCGGCCGGGTTCCAGCCTGGAGGACCACCCGCGGCGGAGAACTGCGTTGGCGCAAAGGCAGTGTGTGCCTGCTGTGGAGGCGGTGCGGGTGGCGTCCACTGCTGCTGCTGAGGAGGCCACTGGCCGCCCGGGGGAGCCCACTGACCGGTCCAAGGGTTGTAACAGACCCAAGGACCAGCCGGCGGGGGAGCCTGTCGTCCGCCGCCTTGCTGCTGGTTGCGCCGACCGCCGCCGTTGCCGCTGCTGCTGCCACCATTGCCACTGCGACCGCCCTTGCCCTTGCCCCCCTTGCCCTTGCCACCGCCCCCACTGTTGGAGGTAGTGGGGTTGGAGCGGCAGGATGGCGTCGTGCAGGAGGAGGCGGTGGAGGCGACGAGGGCTGAGGCCGAAGCCTCCTTGTGCTCGGTGCCGAGGCGGAGTTCCTTGACACGGAGCATGTTGGTTGCAGACTTGAAGTCGGGGAGCGGCGAGGTGTTCGAGATGATGTCGGCAGTGGTGGCGAAACGGGAGTTGAGGCCGCGCAGAAGGTTGAGCACGAGCTGCGCGGGGGAGATGTTGTGGCCGACCTCCCGGAGCGCATCAGCGGTGCGCTTCATCTGCTGGGCGTAGGCGTCGACGGAGAGGTCGCCCTGGGACAGGTTGTGGAACTCCTGCTCGAGGACGACGGCGCGGGACTCCTTGTTCGCCTGGAACAGCGCCTCGATGGAGACGTACAGTGCGCGGGCATCCTGATCGGGCTCCATGGCGAGGTCGAGGACAGGGTCTTCAACGGAGCCGTACATCCAGCCGCGAACGCATGCGTCGGGCTGAGACCACGAGGGGTCAGTCGGGCGCGGGGCCGCCGTGCCGTCGATGTGGCCGAGCAGTCCGTACTTGCCGCAGAGGGCGGTGAAGAAGGCCTTCCACTTGGAGTAGTTGGGACGCTCAAGGCTGAGGTCGATCGGGACGTGCTGCTTCACGTTGACGGAGGCGTAGGCGGCGAAGAAGGGTGGAGCAACGCCGTCCCCAAGGGCGCCGGTGGTTCCGGAGCCCAGGACGCCGGACGTGGCCGAGGAAGTCGTGGAGGACGTCATGGCGTAGTCAATCGGACGGGGGGAGGCGGCTTCCTGGCGGGGGCGGCGCGGCTTCCTGGTGGAGAGGCGGCGTGGCTCCCTGGCGGCGGCACGCGACCAAGATGGCGGCGCGGTGCGCGACCTAAAGCGGTGCGAGTACCGGGCGGCGGCGCGAGCAAGTCGCGCGGCAGCGCGGTAGGGCGCGGCGCGGACGTAGCAGGCGGCCGGGAAGGGCGACGCTGCTACGGGACGACGGCCGGACGGGAGTCAGGCGGCCAGGCGGTGCGGTGGCGTGCGACGAGGGAGGGCGCACGGGCAGAGGAGAAGCGAGCGGAAGGAAGGGATCGGTAATTAGGGCTGATACCATGTAGAGAAACACCGCACACCCTAATCAGGGGGGGTGACCTTCATTATATAGCCTAATAGGCTAGGGTTACAATGTACAAGGCCAATGGGCCGCATGCCCAATATGGGCTGTCACAATTACATTCTAACAATTCATATACAATGGTAGGCGCTTATAGGGTAAGAAATCGTCATACCTCAGCACTGCCTTTAGTTGTCATAGCCTCTGAAACCAATCTAATTCCACGAGCTGAAGCTTCAGCTAAGGCAAGAACCGCTCCAGCCTCACCTGATGTTCATTAACAAATAAGTAAATGAAATCCTCATGGCTGATCAGATAATCAAAATATTTTAACCCCTTTCAGAAGAAAGAAAGGACAATTGTTTGCAGAAAAAAACAATAAGAAAAGTAAAAGTGAACAAAATGGTTGTGGGATGATGCATGCTTATAAGTGATCTAAAGAAAAGGAGAACATGATAGACTTAAAAAATAAATTGTCTAACAGTATTATGTTCTTCAACAAAGTCATAACTTGCTCTTGCATACAGGTTACGTTAATAGAATTTGGAATGAACTTGCAGGTATAAACTAACAGAATATTTTAAGAGTATATCCAGATTATCCTTTTTCCAGAGGAAGGATGAGAACCACACATATATATCATTCTAAAGATGAAAAGGGTTGTGAAGTCACCACCTTCTGATTCAAGAATTTGGGCACGTTTTTTCCCTTCCGATTCAAGGATTTGGGCACGTTTTTTCCTTTCTGCTTCAACCTGCATCTCCATAGCCGCCTTAACACCATTTGGAGGAGATATGTCCTCTGCATCATTATTTTTAAAACATGAGAAGTAGAATAATTGATGACCCTCTCCATAATTTAAAAAAAAAGGACATACTGATTTCATAACGGAGACACTTCAGGCCCCAATCTGTTGCGGCCTCATTGATGGCCCTCTGCAGAAAAAAATATAGAGAACAGTGAGCATAAAAATGTAAGTTTCCATGTGTTTCATATGTTCTTTTCACATCATCCTTCCATGATCTAT
Organism: Panicum virgatum; assembly: GCF_016808335.1. NCBI lineage: Eukaryota > Viridiplantae > Streptophyta > Magnoliopsida > Poales > Poaceae > Panicum > Panicum virgatum. The sequence continues at coordinate 6,685,281 of NC_053150.1, read as the reverse complement.
GGGCCTCATAACGGTTCTCTAATACAGTTTGAATATGAAGATATCCTATTGCTCATTCGAGTACATAACTCATATGGAGCTTCACTATGCCAATTGTGATGATATGGTCGTATGGGAAGTAAACAAAAAGCTTGAGATTAGAAATAAGATGGCATACCACAATGTTCTCGTTTAATGCATCTCTCTCCTCAAAGGTCTTGTCCAATGTCATTTTCCCAAGCTCACTCCTCATTGTTGTCTGTGCAAGTTGTATGACTGCGAAAATTGGATTCGCCGCGCCATAGGAAGCAAGGTAGGGGTCAACTATCTGCAAAATTCAGCAAAATCATGAATTAGTGTTCTATTTGCTTTCTAGAATAAACAAGTCTCTCAAATATATGACTCGGTACGGCAAAATCATGAATTAGTTACAAGCCAGTGCTGGTATATAACAACTTCACCAACCACAGCATAGTATAACTTGATAAACCAAAATGACCAGGATATTGTATAGTCTTGAATGGCAAGAGGAAAAAGAGGGTCAGCCACACAGCCCAGAAAGAACTTGAGACAGACAGGAGATAACCTGGACAGTCTCAAAATATAGATAGCCAACCCAAATTACATAGCATTCAGAAACCCCTGTAATAATTGTTCTATCTTATCCCAAAACAGAACAAACCTTGCGTCCGACAAAGCTTACATCACAAGGGCAGAACATTCTATTGAGACTCGTCATATATAGTACAGCTTGCCCATGATACCTCCACACCAGCCAAGCTAGAAGTAACATTTACAGTTTGGATTGACCCCAAGACAAAGATCTGATTTCGATATAATTTAACTTAGACCCAACCTAATTTAGATACTAAAACACAAATAAGATGCACACACTTCATACAGCTGCTTGCATTGTGCTGTGCAACTAGTAAGGATTCTTGAAAGAAACTTATGTTTTTCACTTGCATTCGGAAGAAGTAAATTCCTTGCAAATTAAATCCCAACCTCAATATTTTTTTTTTCATTGTGTAAGGCCCCTGTTCACGTGCCATCCATAAACGAAGCCTCAACCGTCCATATACGTCCCTACTGGTAGAAACCAAAATTCAAAGGCATTTCAACGAAATTCAAAGGCGTTTCAACGATGTCGTAACAAGCAAACCCCACCACCACAAACCTCCAACCATCCATAAACACCTAAAAACCCTTAATCCAAGCCTATACCAGCCAACCCATTTCCCACAAACCCTCACAGTAATAACGCGTCCCATCCATCTATACGTACGGAAGCCCCGAATCACCCAATCATGCATACTAGTAACGAACCACGAGGTCGTTCGAGAAGGCCGGCCGGGTGCCGAGCCAGAGAGGTTGCGGCCAGCGGCGCGCGTACATACCTTGACGTAGATGACGCCGTCGATCTGTATGAGGACGTTGTCCTTGGTGATGGCGGACTGGTTGGCGATGGGGATGGCCTCCTCCTTGAGCGAGTGCACGTAGGAGACGCGGTCGACCCCGGGGATGAGCAGGTGGATCCCGGCGCCGAGCGTCTTGATGTACTTGCCGAACCGCTCCACCACGAACGCGTTCTTCTCCGGGACGATGCTCACGCCCCAGTTGATCGGCGTGGCCGGCGGGTCGTACCTGCAACAATTGAGCGAGCGGGGAAGCCGCCGCGTTAGCTGTCGCTCGATCGGGTTCCTCAAAACCTCGGCGGATCGATTAGATAGGGCGAGGACCGGCCGGACCGGGGCAGCTAGCGTGCGCGCGCGGTGCTATTGCATACATACCGAGCGTTGGTGTCGTCGCGGGAGTAGCGGGAGAAGGAGCGGGACGAGGCGGGGGCGGCGGCGGCTAGGTGGCGCGAGGCGCGGACGAGCTGGAGCGCGGGCGCGGCGGATCGGCGTAGGAGCGTCGCCATGTCTTCGGCGGCGGCGGCGGCGGCACGCGGTTAGACGAACACACGAGCAGGAGGAGAAGAGAGGTTTGGGTGGGGTGGGATTCAAACGGAACGGGGCGTCTGGAGGGGTAATAAAGGGTCGGTGGTTTCCACTTTCCACCGTGTCCCTTCCTATTACGGTAGCCGCGCCGATCAACTTGCTCTCCAAGACTCGGGTCAGGTTATTAACTTTAAAAAGAAAAAGGGTCGGGATCAGGTTTCCAAAGACTCTCCTAAAGTGGCCGGCCCAGAAGCCGAAGCCCATGAGGACAACTCCTTCCCGAGCTCGGTCGGGCCGAAGAGCCCGTAAACGCAGATGAAGCTGTTGGGCCCAGCGGCCCAGAACAGAAAAAAAAAATTAGAAAAAGGAGGATTCCGGCCGGTGTTTTGCTGGCAGGCAAGCAATAACTTAGGGTCTATTGGTATAGTTTATTTTCTCTTCAAAAAAGAAGGTATAGTTTATTTTAACTTCAGTTTCACTTATTTTACATAAATAAATCGAGACACGTGAAGCTGTTTTTCTCATGCTAAAATGAACGGGAAGTTGAAGGAAGCCACTTTTTTTTTTTAGCTTCATCAGATTAACAAGTGCTGGTCTTCACTATAAACTATACCAAACGGCCCCTTAATCAAGGTGCGGCGGCTGCCTGCTCTAAGCAAGTTATAAAAAACAAAAAAAAGCACTAGAGAAATAGGATGACGAGCGGGAAGCGTTTGGCTTGTGGCCGGCCGCGGCCGGCTTAGGGAAAAATGAAGGCGATCGACGGCCTGCGAAGAGTTATCCGACCGCCGGCCCAGCGCCGCCCTGGAAACCAAGCGGAAAATCCCGCCGACACCCACCGTTTCGCCCCCATCTCTCTTGTTTCTGACGAACACCTAGGATTCAGCGATACACGGTTCGAGATCCTAACCAAGCTGAGGCTGCCCGCAGCGGCAGACGGGAACGGGAGGGCTCCCTCCAGTAGCAATTACCGGGTGAAAGAGCTGCAGTGGCACACGGTAAAGCTTCCTCTACCGTTGCGTGCGAGTGCTGCTCTCGCCAAATCTGGCGGGGTACTGGGCATCTGCTAGCTGCAGACGTGGTGCGGGCCCGCAATGCTGCCTGCCTCGGTCGCCGGCTCGCCGCGCCGCCGCCTGCCTGGGCCGCCCGCTCGCTGCGCCGCCGCCTGCCTGGACCGCGCGCAGCACCTCGCCATGGACGCCGCCCTCCCGCACGAGGTTGGGCGCCAGAGGCCGGTCCGCCACCATCGGCAGCCATGGCCGACAGCGCGCGTGGTGGTGGAGGAGGGGGAGGAGAGGGCGTGCGTGCCGGAGAGCAGGGAGGACGGAGGGACAGAGCACGTCGCCGAGGAGAGCCGGCCGCGGAGCTGCCCCGCGCCTCTACCGGCGAGGGCCGAGCTCGGGGCCGGTGGAGGGAGCGGCGAGGGGGCGGAGCTCGAGGCCGGTGGAGGGAGCGGCGAGGGGCCGCCGTGATCGAGCTCGTCGGCCGCCATGGAAAGGAGGGAGGGAGAGCTCGCCGGCCGCCATGGAGAGGAGGGAGGGAGAGAGAAGGGGCCGACGGTGGAGAGAGTGGAGGACGGCGCAGCGTGGCTCGGTCCCTCGGCCGTGGTGGCGAGCCCGCATGGTGGGGCCGGCTATGGTGGCGAGCGGCCGCGCGCGCGACGGTGCTAGCCGTGGCGACCTTGGCTGTGGGCGGAGGCCCGCTTGCCGGCGGGGGAGAAACAGGGGAGGAGAGAGGGATGTGGGGAGGGGGTGGGTGATAAGGTTAGGATGGGTCCACTTGTCAGTGACTATAGAAGAAGGGATGGGTAAAGTTGATTTGAGTATAAAATGTAGATGACTAAGATATAGAGAATGAGACATTGAGTATGACGAGCGCGTGAGAAATTGAGATAGAGAAGAGAATCTCGATGATCAGAACAGAATATTCCGTTTAGAAGATTGATATAGAGGGTAACGAGTGCACACAGTCTGAGGACACACTGTGACACTGATGCTCTCACACTACTCTATTAGCTAGCCTTCGATTGGAGCAGAGCAGCACACACTGATGCAGAACACAATTTCAGCAAACGTGTGTTTAACTGTATCTCGACCGGCAGTTAAGCCGGTGCCGTCTAACATGACAACGGATATGGTGGTCACTGGTCACTGACCAGCCGCCTTGTCTTTTATGCTTGTCTTGCTCAGGCGAAGCTGACCAGGTGTAGCAGCCCTGGAATGCGAGCACGCTCATGCGTGTGTGCAGAAACCAACAACGCCGTCGTCTCTTGCTCCGGCCGGCCGCGCAGATTAATCGCGACGAGCTACCGGAACACCACAGTTATATTAATCACTTTGTCTTGTTAATAATGCTCCTAATCAGCCGTACGTCGCTCTCTCCGACCTCATCGATCACCTCCTCGATGAAACCAACAACTTGATCGCAAATGCCACCAAAAACCTCGGTGATCATTCGTGACGTGCATAAAACCCCACCCGCGCGCGCTCGTCACCTGATCACTGCCACACGCCGGCCGGCGGCCCCTAGCTAGCTAGCTACCTCGATCGTCGCTACCTAGCTTCCTCCCGTCACCATGGCCGCCCTCGTCCTCTTCTCCCTCGTGCTGCTCCGCCTATTCGCCGCCGTGCAAGCAGGCGCCGCGCAAGATGACGGGGCGAGCTTCACGGCGTGCCTGGCGGCGGCCGGCGTGCGGAACGTGACGACGCGCGGGTCCCCCGGGTACGGCGCCGCGCTGCGCGTCCCCATCATGAACCTCCGCTTCGCGGGCGCCGGCGCGCCCCAGCCCGCCGCCGTCGTCGTCCCGGCGTCGCTCGAGGAGCTCCGCGCCGCCGTGCGGTGCGCGCGGGCGGCGGCGCTCGTGGTGCGCCTCCGCAGCGGGGGCCACAGCTACGAGGGCCTCTCCTACACCACGGAGGACCGGAGCGCGTTCGCGGTCGTCGACCTCGCCGCGCTCGACCGCGTCCGCGTCCGCGTCGGCGGCGCCACGGCGTGGGTGGAGGCCGGCGCGACGCTCGGCCAGGTGTACCACGCCGTCGCCGCGGCGAGCCCGGCGCTCGCGTTCTCGGCGGGGTCGTGCCCGACGGTCGGCTCCGGGGGCCACATCGCCGGCGGCGGGTTCGGCCTGCTGTCCCGCAGGCACGGGCTCGCGGGCGACAACGTGGTGGACGCTGTGCTGGTCGACGCCGAGGGGCGCGTCCTGGACCGCTCCGGCATGGGCGAGGACGTGTTCTGGGCCATCCGCGGCGGCGGCGGAGGCGCCTGGGGCGCCGTCTACGCGTGGCGCGTCCAGCTCCGGCCCGTGCCCGAGCACGTCACCGCGTTCGTCGTCAACCGCCCGGGCACCGCCGCGTCGGTGGCCCGGCTCGTCTCCACGTGGCAGCACGTCGCGCCGTGGCTGCCCGACGAGTTCTACATCTCGGCGTTCGTCGGCGCCGGCTTGCCGGAGTCCAACGGGACCGGCATCTCCGTCACCTTCAAAGGGTTCTACCTCGGGCCCGCCGACGAAGCGCTGCAGATACTGACGGCAAGGTTCCCCGAGATCGGGCTATCGGATCTGAACCCGAGAGAGATGAGCTGGATCGAATCCGTGGTGTTCTTCTCGGGTCTGCCCGAAGGGAGCTCGGTGTCGGATCTCACCGACCGGGTGCTCCACAAGAAGAACTACTTCAAGGCCAAGTCGGACTACGCGCGCCGTCCGATGGCCTTGGATCAACTGATCAGAGCCGTCGACCTCCTGTCCGAGCAGCCCAGGGCATACGTCATCTTGGACCCGTATGGTGGGGCCATGGATCGGATCGATCCCGCCGATCTACCATTCCCGCATCGCAAAGGTAACATCCATGGCATCCAGTACCTCATCGAATGGGCAGCTGATGAAGATGGCCACAGAGACGAGTTCATGGATTGGCTGCGCCGGTTCTACGACTTCATGGGAGCGTATGTGGCCAAGAACCCACGAGCCGCGTACATAAACTACATGGATCTTGATCTTGGCACCAACAACTGGTCCGATGACCGTCAACTCGACAACAAGATCCCCAACCCGGAAGTCGAAGCGGCGCGGGCATGGGGTGAGAGGTACTTCTTGGGGAACTACGACCGGCTCGTTCGCGCGAAGACGACGATCGATCCCGACAACGTATTCCGCAACGCGCAAAGTATCCCGCCACTAAGGGTCCCAGGAGTGACTAGGAGCAGTCCACGTGGCATCTCGCCCGAGGTCATTTCCAATGGGAGCACATACGACAGCTAGAGAAAATCATACATATAGATACATATAAAGATACAAACAAATGTATATGTACGTGCCGTTCGTGTTTTCAATTATGGCCTGTTGTTCTCTCTTTCACGGTGCCGTCCGAGAAAGTTGCATTTCTTTTTGTCGGAGAAAGGTGTCGGAGAAAGGTGGTTTGGATTGGAAATGGAGACGTAGAGTGTGTTTAGTTCGCGAAAAGTTTGCGAAAAAGTTGCTATAGCACATTTCGGCTTTATTTGGTAACTATTGTCTAATTATGGAGTAATTAATCTCAAAAAATTCGTCTCGTCATTTACAACCAAACCGTACAATTAGTTATATTTTTTAACTATATTTAATACTCAATGCATGTATCGTAAGATTCGATGTGATGTGCGTCAGTGAAAAATTTTGAGAATTTTTTGTGGAACTAAACACAGCCGTAGGAGAAAACGAGAGGGTTGCAGGGTACTCCCTTCGTCTCAAAATAACCGTCATTTTCGCTTCTCGAGAAATAACTTTGATTAATTTTATATAAAAATATATTAACATTTATGATACATAATTAATATCATTAGATAGATCTTTTAATCTAGTTTTTTAACAAATTTATTTGGAGATACAATTGTTGCACGTTTTTTCTACAAATCAAATCAAACTTGTGGCACACACACCGACGGCGACAGATAAAAAGGGACAGAGGGAGTACCTGTGAAGTGACCAAGGTCACGTCAATCTCTTGATCAAAGGGTTGGCATTAGTGTTTTTGTGGATAACGATCATGAACTTTTGGGTTGGGCTGGACTGGAGCAAGCATGATTAGTAGTATATTATCTCAGGTTTTTTGGTGCTACAAATGAGCAATGAGTAGTATATTCTTCGTCCTGGTGCAATGGTTAAGCTGTCGCGTTAAACTTGAAAGACAAGCCTGACTATATATCTGACCAAACAGAAATATGATGGTAAGGCGTTGCATTCTGTAACTTTCGTCCTTGCCTTGTGCCAGGTGTGCCCACCGTAGTACAGAAAGAAATATAGTTTCTTTCTTCTTCTTTTTTTTGGGGGAAGGGGGGGACACTTTCCTTTTTTTTTGAGAAACCGGGTGGAATTGATTTATTGATATAGAAGTTTACAAGCAACTCTTACAAAGACAACCTTGATGATAACACAATTACATCCAAGTCCTTGTAAGACTTTCCCGGTCATCTTCGACGCCGGCCACCGGAGCCGCCGCTCGACGCACCATCCCAAAGAAGCCGATGCACACTCACAGGCACATCCGTAGACGACTCGACGACGACGACGCAGCCGCCGGAGAAGCACTAGAGGGACAAAAGCACCGATTGCCTGAACCCTAGGCCACCGGGACGAGCTCTCCTTCGTGCCGCCGCGGATGGAGCGAGGAACCCTAGACTAGCTACAACAGAAAAGTGTATGTACACCGGCCATCGATCTCGCGGCTCCTCTCCACCTCCGGCACCGGAACGGTCGCCTAACGCAAAGAAGAGCCGGCGAGATCGACGCCGGGACTGGAATCGCCTCTCCGCCGCCCTCTTGAGTCTTGAATTCCTTGCCTTGAAAGCAGAAGTGTTCTGAAAGCCCACTACACAGGCCCATCGGGCTTCATTGGATAGGCCGGCGAACTCAGACTGAGTAAGATCAAGGCCTTGAATAATTAGGATCCCTAAAAACAGAGTGCACCCCGCAAAAAAAAAAGAGTGCGACAACATGTCCGCCGAGGTTTGAATCTCAATTTTGGTATGGTTGCGTATATACTTAGGACTAACTGTTTATGGGTGGTAGTAACCAACGTCTCCCTTGTCAATGGATGGCCATGATAATTTCGTTAATCTCAAAATATTTTTATGTGGGATTTATATATTCAGTAGAGAGACAGAGCACTACTAGAAACGACGCCTTAGGCACCGGTTGAAGAGGTGCTTAGACACCGGTTTTACAATCGGTACATCCAAACCAAGACCATTGGCCTCAGTCTAGGACACCGGGTTTTTCACCCGGTGCCTTAGACATTCATTGGTACCGGTTGGAAAGACCAACCGGTACCAAAGCATTTTTGTCAAACAAAAAAAAATAAGCAGGCATCCTGCTGCCGGCGCTCGGCCCCGGAGCTTCACCTCGTCGTCGTCGCCGCTCCTGCTGCCGCGCTCCGAGCCACTCGTGGCCGCCGCTCCTGCTGCCGTGCTCGGGGCCGCCCCACCGTGTGCAGCCGCGGCCCTACGCCGCTGCCGTGCCGTGGAGGCCGCCCACGCCGCTGTCGACGCTCCGTGCTCCGCGGCCGGCCGTGCAGCGGAAGCAGCCCGCGCCGCCTGCCCTCACGTCTGCCACAGCACCCCCGCCTTGGCCACGCGCCGCCATGCGTGCAGCCTTGCGCAGCCGTTGCTCTACCGCTCCCGCATCCGAAGTTGACTGCGCCGCTGCTCCTGCTCATGGTGAACGTCTTCATGCTGCTGCACAACAAGAACCTGCAGTGGAGAAACTTCAAACAAAAAATACTTCCTCAAAACACAACGGAGCAAGATGAAATTTGAACCACAGATGTGAAAACACTAGGCCTAACAGATCCACGAAGAAGATTGCGAAACGATCAAGAATCCATCACAAATCAAGAGAAAAACCAAACGCCCTATCAAGAACTCGTATTTGGGGGAAAACTCAAAATCCAAGCCAATTTGCGAGAGATTAGGAGAGGGATTGAAGCAATATTGCTCAAAAAGATCCTAGCAACAAAACCCCTAAAGAAATTTCATGAATTTGGAGCGAAATCGCGATGAACAAAAATTACCTGAAAATCCACCGGAAAATCGCAAAAAAATGTAACTCTTGGAGAGCCCCTGGTCACGGCTACCAAGGCTGGAATGGGGCTCCGTGGGGGAGGAAGTAGAGGCGGAGGGGCATGGCCAGACTCTAATCCTCGCGCGCGCTGGTGAAAGAGGAGGGGAGACGGCCCTCGCTCTCGCGGTGCGGCCCTCGCGCTCCACCACGGCGGCGGGAGGATGCGGCCGTGCGCGAAGAGGTCATCGGCCGTGCGCGGAGGGAGCAGGGGAGGCCCGCCGCTCCGCCGTCGGGGGTAGGCCACTCCTCGGCCCTACCCCTCCGCCGCCGGCCCGTGCGCGGCGGCGAACTCCAGGAGGCGGCGTGGGTGCTCGCCGGTGCAGGGAGGAGGGGTGGGGGCGGAGCAGGGGAGGGGCCGGAGCAAGGAGGGGCGCCGTGCGTGGGAGAGAGAGGGAGGAAGGAGAGAGAGTGACCGGGGAGAGAGATGAGAGCTCATCAGGTGGCGAAGAGACTTTAAAATATTGCGAGTTGGGAGCTCAGGTACCTAACGCATGCATTGGCTAGGGTCATAGCTTTACCCGGTGCTAATGTCTGCTCTAAAGGCACCGGGTCGTGCCATTACCCAATGTCATTCATGCATAGGCTAATTGGAACCGGCTCATGGTATTAACCGGTACCTTTGATATTCAATTGGTACCGGTTTCTGACGCGGCGCAACTTTCCGGCGCTTGGCGCAGCCCAAAAGTACCGGCTGTTGTTACAACCGGTACCAATGTCTAGTATCAGTACCGGTTGCAACATGAGCTGGTACTTTTGGCCTGGACCTTTGGCTTGTTTTCCAGTAGTGGAGATCATCACACAACAGCTATATACATGTACCTTGATCAGGTCTCCAGACTCCAGTGTTGACTGTTGAAGAGTTCTTGATTAATATAAGACTTACTCTCTCCGTTTTGAATTAATTATAGGTTATTGATAATTGTAGCTCTTTTAGATGCATAGTTTTTCCGTGAACGTTTAGATGCATAGTTTTTAACTATGTATAGAAGTAGTATATATCTAGGTATATAGTTGCTTGCAAAGCAAAAAACTATATATTGTGCCAGTTCTACGACTTCATGGGAGCATACGTGCCGAAGAACCCACAAACCACGTACATAAACTACATGGATCTTGATCTTGGCACCAACAACCGGTCCGACCATCGACCCAACAACACCAACAAGATCCCCAACCTGGAAGTCGAAGCGGCGATTCAGCATCGAGAGCCCCTCCCCCCCACATCGCTATCCTGGTGACTCGGGAGGCGACCATCGCGCCGTCGTCCGCTCCTCTCCAGGCTGCCACCGGTGACCGGCGGTGCTGGCGAGCATCCGGGCGACTCACCTCCTCTCCCCTCCCTTCATCCTCCATCTGCCTCCCTTCCCCGACCTTCAAGCCTAGGCATCGTGGCTCGACCGCCTCCTCCCTCGCCGGATCCGGATCTAGCCGCCCCCGGACGGTTTCGCCTTCCTCCCCTACCTCCGGATGGAACTGTTATTCTGGTGGCACGGGTGACCATGGGGGCGCGGCCGTGCCAGCGCTTGCCCCCCGGGCTGTATCCGGTGTCCACTTTTGGTTGGGTGGGGATTGCGCCGCTGCCTCTCGCCCCGGTCTCATCCTCGCCGCCCCATCCTCGGCCGTCGCTTGGGTGGCTTGCATGGCCGAGTGGCCACTGCCGTCGTTTGTCCCGGGTCGGGGGCAGCCCCACTGAGCGCCGCGCCGCCGTCGCTGGCCCTGGGGTGTGGCCTGCTGCGCCTTCGGCGGTCCTGGTTGCTGGGCCTTTGCTGTTGTGCCTTCTTCGTGGGGTCTGCAGCTAGCTTTGTCGGTCTCCTATCGCCCTCCAACTGGTGTGGGTGGTTGGTATCTGTCCTCCGCTTTCCGCTTGCCGTCTGCGGCGGGATGCCAGCCGGCGAGCTCGTTGGCGCTACGACATTCTTCGGCCTTCGGGTTTGGGAAGGGAATGGGCGGCGAAAGCCTAGTCCTGCTTGTGGATCATTGACGGCGGCACCCTCGGTTGCAGTTTACCTTCCTGACGGTGTCATTTTGCGCCCCTCTTCCCTCCTCCCCGGTGTGCTTTCGAGGTGAAAACATTGACATTATTGGTCGAACGACGACGGCGTCTGTGGCATCGCTCCCTCCCTGAAGGCATCGTCTTGGAAGCTCTGTTGGTGTTGGTCGTCTACTCCCCTCTGAGAATCTCCACTTTTGCGTCTGCCTTTGCTGGTTTCGTCTGCATCGTTGAGGTTGTATTGGTCATCGCCTAGCGGATGCTTTGCCGCCTTCGCTGGCGGACGGTTTGCCGTCATCATCGTTTTGGTGGTCGCTTCGAGCGGATGCTTTGCCGCCTTGATCTGTCGGGCGGATGGTTTGCCACCTTGTTGTGTTGTCGATCCTTGCACCCTTGGCATTGTAGCATCTTTTAGCAGGTTCAGTTATGGTCGTGTCTAGGTTGGATTCATCCATGTATTCCCTGTCTTTCTTGCTATTCTTGTTTGTTGTACGGATCGTCTGCCACTTTCTTGGTGGTGTTTTCATTTTAATAGACTCTGCATATTAAGGTTTGTAATGTTCGTACTACTTTCCTCTTAATAATTTAAGTACTCATGCTGTCATGCATATCTATTTATTATCTTATTATTTGGCCAACAAACAGAACCTCCACGTTCGCTCTGAAGGCCTAGAAATTTCCACGTTAATCGAAGAAAAAAATACCCACCACTGCCATTATGATAAAATTAGCCTAAAATACCCCTGTGCCTAATTAAAAATCACCCACCAATGCCATTATGAAAAATTAAATATAAAATACCATTTAGCTATATTTACAAACATATACTATTAATAAAAACTAAAGCTAACAACAATCAATCAAAATAAAATAAAAATAAGAATAATTATATACATAATATTATTAAAGATCAACAAATAAAATTGTTATTATAGGTAGATCATATTTGAATTGTTTTAACCAACAATAAGACATAATTCACAATAATGAATAGGGTGATGTATGGTAAAAAAATAGTATAATCTTTAAGTAAGGATACAACGACATGCAAATTTTTGAATTTTCAATACTAGCCGCGCAAATGCGCGGGCTATACGCCTAGTTAAAAAAAATAGAAGCGGCGCGAACATGGGGCGATAGGTACTTCGTGGGGAAGTACAACCGGCTCGTTCGCGTAAAGACGACGATCGACTCCATCAACGTGTTCTGCAACACGCAGAATCCCGTCGCGTGACTAGGAGTCCATGTGGCATCTCACCCGAGGTCATGTCCAATGGGTACTCCCGCTAATGGGGTAGGGCTTGACGGGTTTTTTGGGTGGGTTTTAATATGTGTACTATTGAATGGGTGGAAACGGGTGATACTATGAAATAAGTTGGGGCGGGTTGGGTTGACGACACAGACGGGTTGGGACGAGTTGAGGCGCTATAATAGTAGATTGGCGCGTAAGTCGCATATTATCTTCCGTTGTGACTTCGGGTTGGGGCGGGTTGGGGCATTGGACCGACGGGGTGGGTCGGGACGGGTGGTAGTTATAACTCTTGAAATATGGGTTGGGACGGGTTCAACCCCATTAACAGGCGTACCAATGTGAGCATATACGACAGCTAGAGCAAATCAAGCAAATACAGATATAAACATACAAACGTGGTGCTTTTTCAATTTTGCGTGTTGCTTTCACGGTGCCGTCCGGGAAGGACGAGCTGCATTAGTTCTTTTTGTTGGAGAAAGGTGACTGCAAATGCTATACGTAGAGAAAACGAAAGGATTGTAGGGTATCTGTGAAGTGACCGAGGTCATGTCAATCTCTTGATCAGAAGGGTTGGCATTCGGGCGGTGTTAGATCCTATCTGTGGATCCAAGTGTTAATAAATAAAAGTGCTAAAATTTAGCACTATCTCATTAAAACTGAAGTGATAAAGAAGTAGGCTAAATTTTAGCTAACACTTAAAAACTTTAGCTTGTTTATGAGTTCTAATATGTGCTAAGTTTAGAACTCAACTTTAGATCATCCAAACATAACTGTTTTGGATTGAGCTGGACTAGAGCAAGCATAATTAGTAGTATATTCTCTTAGGCCTACAAATGAGCATGAGCATATTCTTTCTGAAACAATATGGTTAAGATGTAATTTTACTTTATTAATCTCGAGGATTTGCTAGCTCAGTCTTTAAAGATGTTTATAGGGATAGGGTTTGCATATATATGTTCATAGGGGTGAGTGAGTGTGCGTACGTAAGTGCGTTGCGAGTGTATGAGTTATACTATACAATCTTACAAAAACTTAAAAGACAAGCCTGATATCCGACCAAACAGAAATATGATGGCAAGTAAGGCGTAGCATTCTGTAACTTTCCTTGCTCCGTGTGCCTGGTTTGGCAAGAGGCCAGAGAAGAGAAGCGTGTGCGTGTCGCTGTGCTTTGGTAAGCAGAACTGTTCTGAAGGCCCACTACACAGGACCATCGGGTTTCATTGGATAGTAGGCCAGCAAAACTCAGATGGAGTGTGAAACAAGACCTATAATTAGGATCGTATGTTGAAAAGCTAAAATAACCAATAATTTGAGATGAAGGAAGTATCCTTCTATATTTCAGTTGTACCAGCACGTACGTAATTAGGATATGATATTAGCATTCACCAAGTTGGTTTTAGGTCTAGAACAGCTCTAGACAGGGGAACAAGTCTTACGTGATGACAACACGCATAAACCGGAGTTTGAAACCAGAGGCTTTATTTTCTTTATTGATCTTTACACAAGGTCGCCTAGGCATGATATGGCCTGATTTCGGCGTAAATAAAATTATGCATTCACCTGTAATTTCTTCTTCTTTGGCCAACATTTATCTGCTACCCTTCTTCCGTGGTTCTTGACAAGTCTCACATGATTCAGATTTCAGAAGCATACTCATGAATTCAGCGGTAAAAATGGCATCTTGGAAGCTTCTGCTGACTTCATCGTTCCGGTGAACAGCTATGCACCTTGGCTGCGGATACCTCTCCGGTGAATCATCGGCGTAGAAATGTCAGCCACGATGTAACGAACATGACACTATTTATGTCATTTCAAATGATTTTGGTGATCGAATGACAACGCAATCAATGGGACTAATGGTTTTGTTAAGAGAACATTTTAGATCCCAGGAATGAAGTAAAAAGGCCATGCAAAGCAAAACACGAAGAAAGAACTCAAAGAAATGCTGAATTGGACGAGTTCTGCAGAAATCAGTAGCACCGGAAGAACCGATGCCTAAGCATCGGTGCATCCGATGGTTGTCGGAAGATCCGACGCCCTGGTGTTTGATGCAAGTCTGAGCGTCTCTGAAGCTCAAGTGAAGATCATGTGAGGCACCGATTGAACCGACGGCATCACGACAGGCATCGGTACATTGGGCATACTATGTTCTAGAGACGATGTCAAGCGCCCAGGAGAAGATCCTTCAGCACCGGTTGAACCGGTGATGCATCGGAGCAAAGCACCGGTGTAATGACGTCAGGAGAGAAAGAGGCCAACAGCTAGTTGAGTGCTGTGTGTGACCGGTTGAACCAACGCCATGTCATCGGTTGAACCGGTGGGGTCGCAGATAGTGAGTCAGAAGCTCAACAGCTATTTCGGGTCTGAGAGTGACCGGATGAACCGATGCTACCCCAGGCAGAGGCATCGGTTCATCCGATGGTACGTAGATTTTTGCTGACCGTTGAAGGCTCGCCGGCACGTCATTGACCCTCCGACTTGGTGTGGAGCGGCGACGACAACTTTGTGCGGGGGACGTGGAGACCCCCATCATTTGTGGAGAAGCTCCTTAGTGGAACCCGGGGCCAAGGTGACCGTGATTGTATTCGCGGAAGAGACTTGGTGGCCGAGTAGCAATACTCTTAGTGAGTGCTACAACAACGTGGATGTAGGTGTGCCTTTGTGGCTAACCGAACTACGGGATAAACACCCACGTCGAGAGTTTGCTTTCTCCTATCCCGCTCTTTAAGCTTCCGTATTTCATACTAGCAATTTGTGTGACTTTACTTTCATAGAATAGTTTCTTTATAGGAAAGGCTATAGGTTGCTAAACTCTTTTGGTATAGGGGTTTCACACTAGAACAACCATAGTTGCATATCTAGATAGCATGTTTTAGTTTGATATTGTGCAAATAGTTAGAGCCATAGGTCTAAGTTTTTAGTTTTCCTAATTCTCCCCCTCCCCCTCTTAGGCTAGAGCGTGCCACCGGTCCTTTCAATTGGTATCAAAGCCGGGACTCACTTCTATCACAAAGAAAGCCAATTCCATTGGAAATTTGTGTTTACCGGCTCACTTGATCGGTTAGGCTTCACCGTCTAGTGAGTTAGCTCTTTTAGGGGAAGGGATGGATTCTCTAGGACCTCCTCCACATTTCGCTGGCACGGGCTTCCAACGATGGAAGATTTTGATGCAACCACACCTCCAAGCTAAGGGCCTAAATGTTTGGAGAGTAACAAGTGAAGGAAATAAGAGCAATAGTCAACAAGAGAAGCAATATGATGCTATAGCCAAGTGTGCTATTTTAAACTCTCTTGGTGGAAATGTGTTCAACCGTGTGTTTACTTGCGAAAATGCTAAAGTTTTCTAGAAAACTATTAGTGAGAACCATGAAGATACAAAAGATGTTGCAAATGAAAGATATCATGTTCTCATTGATAAACTTAATAGCTTCAAGCAACTTGATCATGAAAATGCCGAAACTATGTACTCATGGTTGAATATTCTTGTGAATGAGATTAACTCTTTAGATGTGAAGAAAATTGAAGATTTGGAACTCATTCGCAAGATCCTTCACTCACTCCGAAGGCCGGACTATGATTTGGTGACCACAATTCTATATGAGAAAGATATCAACACAATGACACCAAATCAAGTCCTCAACAAGGTGATCACCCATGAGTTACGTCATGATATCAAGCCACGAGCGTCACCTTCTTCACCAACACATAGTGCACTTGCATGCCTGCAAGTCAAAAAGTTGAAAAAGATGGTCATCAAAGGTAGCCCAAGTGAAGAGGAAGAAGAGGAGGCATGCCAAATCTCCTCAAGTGATGATCAAGAGTAAATGAACCCCCACCTTTACAAGCAAGTAAAGAAGATGAACAAATACTTGAAGTAAATCAACTCTATTGGGTATGTGGTCTTCCTCAAAGATGGACCTCACCATCAACTTATGAAGGTTGAGAAGAAGTTCAAGAAAAACAAGCAAAAAAAGGAGAAGAAGCCCAATCATGAATCATTTGCCATATTTGGTGAATGAGTTAGCGGTGGTGAAGAATCAAGTGCAAGTTCAAGTGATGAATCAAACAAGAAATTCACCACCCGCATGGGATCATCATCCAACACTTGCTTTATGGCTAAAGGTATGGTTAGTGATGTAAGTGATGATGACTCCGACTCTCCTTCAATTGATGAACTTCTTGACCCTGTTCATGAGCACCAAAAAGTCACTAAGAAACAATCAAAAGAAATTAAAAACATCAGTGCTCTCAAAGATCTAAATGCTTCTCTTGCTATAAATTTTGAAGATTTAATGTGCAAATTCAAATTACTTATCAAGGAGCATGAAGAGCTCAAATTAAAATTTGATAGCATTAATGATACTAATGACTCTTTGGAAATGAAGCAAACTATCCCTTGTGCAATTCCTATCTCTAGGGTAGATGTTTCAACTTCTTACATTGATTTAATTGATGATTCTTGATCTAACCCTTGCAATGAGAAATGCAATGAGAATGTTTTTGTAGAATCATGTGATGATCTCATTGCCAAGGAGAATAATGAGCTCAAGCAAGAAGTGGAAAGGCTCATGAAAGACTTGTATAGATTGAAGGGCAAAGGCATAGAGAGAAATGTCCAACCTTCTCAAGATAACCGTGAAAACATGGTGAAGAAGCATGAGAAGGGGTCCACCGTGACTTGCTCAAAGTGCCACAAAGAAGGCCACAAATCTAAAAAGTGTCCTCAACCAAGAAAGAAGCTTTCAGATGAGAAGAACAAGAAGAAACTTACAATCAAGAGTTCTCTCATCTACACCAAACCCAACCGAAGGAACAAAAGCAATAGCATCTCCTATGTGATCAAAAAGAAGACCAATGGCAAGGTGGTTGCTCACAAGGTTGGGAAGAAGGAAATGAGTTGGAACCACTCCATTTGGGTGCCCAAGGACATCATCACTAATATGAAGGGGTCTCAAATGGTGTGAGTTCCAAAGAAAACTTGAAGCCTAAGAATGGCTTCGGGGGATTTGGATGCTTAGCTTACAAGTTGAAGTGAAGGTTCAAGCCAAAGAATCTAAGCTCACAACTTGGACATTTGTTGCCCAAGTCCCCCATAAGGTAATGGTAGCTAGATTTCAATTCAAGTATCATGTAGCTCCATTGCTTTTTTGCTAGGTTGTTTGCATACATTGCATCTCATATTGCTAAATATGGTGGGTTGCTTGTGTCATGATTCTAACCCATGAGCAATCTAAATGGTTTGATAAGTGTGTAGAAAGCTACACAAAGTTATCCTTCATGGTACATGTATCTCATGAGGTATGTATTTTTTATGTTTACCATGAACACAAGCTATATGGTAAACTTCCTAATTGTGTCAAAATCAATGTGCATACATTTGCTTGGTGATTCAAACACTAAATGCACACATTTAGGGGGAGTTCATCCTATGGTTTGTGATTTTGAGACTAACATGTTTCCAAGTTTATCTTTTGTAGTCTCACGATGGAGTTAACACTCTAAGAGAATGTTTCTCACGATCAATGTGAACAAACAACACTATAAGAGTGATTAGATAAATTATGCTTTCATGCATATTGAGCCATGCTCTATTGAACTTAAATGCTCATATTTAAGTTCATAGGCTATGTGCTTGTCGGTACCCTGTAGCAGGGATACCCACTCTTACTGCGGCAAGGCAGGACCCACGTAGTTATCCGTAACTACACAGGAGGCACGGAGTAGCCAGGTCCCACAGGCCAGGCTTTCCTCTCCCGCGTGGCCAACGGCCCCGGACCGTTCCCCGCCTGAGGATAGGTCCGGTGACGCCACGCGTCTCTAAGGAAGGGAAGCTCCGAGCTGACCGCCGAGGCCCGGACCCCCAGAGGGGTCCGGGGCCTCCTGCGCCCATCCGGACTCCCCACACCATGTAGGGGTCCGGAGCCGCCACGTGTCCCGGGGATGCGGGATCGTGCATGAGTCTTCCGCAGAAAGACTCGCCCACCCACCGCATTTAATGCGGATGGACAAGGCGTGCTTTGCCGCCGCGGTACGCGAGACAGCCTTTGTCAGGCCTCGCTGTGCACCGCGTATTACCAAGGAGCGCAGTGCAGCCGCCTGTGCCACGCCCGCGCAGAGCCCGTCTACCGCATTAAATGGATACGACAGCACGGCACTTTTCCATCATGCCGCCTACGCCGCAAGCTACGCGGCCCGCTTAAGCTATGTGGCAGGCGACGCCACTAGCTACACCAGGTTCCGACCCGACAAGGCAGCGTCAGGGCATGATGGACGAAGGGCTCCGGGAGCAGGCAAGGGAATCCAGAGAGAGATCTCCTCTGCCTGCGACGCCATAATGTATGAATAGTACGTTATTTTATACTGCGATGTTGGGCCCACTTGTCGGGGACCCAACAGCTGTGTATGCACCCCCTTGAGATATAAAAGGGAGGTGCTCGCTGTGCACAGGACAGATCCAGACAGACTCAAGCTCTTGCAACCTTCCCACTCTCGTGGGAAGGCAATACAACACACAGTGGACGTAGGGTATTACGCTCCGGCGGCCCGAACCACTCTAAATCCTGCTGTGTTCATCGAGTTCTGGAGTGAGATCGATCTAAGACCAGCTAATCCCCGAGTACACACCCTCAGGGCTAGGGCGGGTGCCATCCGCCACCCGGCTGTGGTTTGCAGCACCATGACATTTGGCGCGTCAGGTAGGGGCACTTTAGCTGGTCGCAGTTCATCTCTTCTTCGTCCCCATGGTTCGCGTGGACGACGTGGAGATGACGGAGGGTGTGGCGTCCTCCATGCCACATGCCTCTCGTGTCCCTGCTCCAGGGGCAACTGTGCCTGTGGAGCAGCCACCATCGGCGGCAGCGCGCGCTGCTCGCCGGCAAGAGTCAGGGCGCCCATCAAGGGCCCCCTCACAAGCTGCGAGCGGCGGAGCGCTGGCAGCAGCTAGGGAGTTGCTCCGCAACCCGCCGGCTGAGGCAGCCTCGCCAGACGCCCTGAAGCAGTGGCAGGACGACGTTGACCGTCTCCTCCACCTGGTTCAGGCCTCCCCCAGTTCTGCAAGGACTGGACAACGACCTCCGCCCGGCAACGCGGTGGTACCTTACCGCCAGCATCAGGGCGGTGCGTCGGCGTCCGTGCGCTCCCCTACTGTGAGGGGTGCACGAACAGAAGACCTGCGAGCGGAGCTCAACCGCCGGCGCGCGGGAGAGGATGCCCGCGTCTCCGTTGAGAGGGCGCGAGAGCGCCGTCTTAACATTGAGGGCCGTAATCTCAACGCCGACTTGGACGTAGTGGCACCCAAGCCCCCGGTGAACGCCCGGATACAGCCAGGCGCACCAGTTGCTGGGGGGGCTGCGCTGCGCTGGCGGACCATCTCCGAGCAGTGGCATGGCCATCCAAGTTCCGCCCCACCTGCCGGAAAAGTACGACGGTACCACTAACCCGTCGGAGTTCCTGCAGGTGTACGTTACTGCCATCACAGCGGCTGGTGGTAACGCGGCCGTCATGGCAAGCTACTTTCATGTAGCCTTGTCTGGGCCAGCCCGGACCTGGCTCATGAACCTCACACCTGGGACGATCCAGTCCTGGGAAGAGCTCTGTGCGAGGTTCACAGCGAACTTCGCCAGTGCGTACCAGCAGCATGGTGTGGAGGCACACCTCCACGCCATGAGGCAAAAACCCGGAGAAACGCTCCGGGCCTTCATCTCGCACTTCTCCAAGGTACGGGGCACCATTCCTCGTATCTCAGATGCATCTATTATCACTGCTTTCCGCCAGGGGGTACGTGACGAGAAGATGCTCAAGAAGCTGGCGACGCACGAGGTGGAAAGCGTCACTACGCTTTTCTCCCTGGCAGACAAGTGTGCCAGGGCCGCTGAGGGTCGTGCATGGCACTCAGCCCCCCAAAGCGGAGACGCCAAGGCTGGCGGCTCCAGTGCTACCGCTCAGGGCGGTGGCAAGAAGAAGAAGAACAAGAACCGGAATCGCGGAGAACTGCAATCTGGTGGACCAGTCGTTGCAGCGGCGGCACCAGCGGTGGCGCCGGCTACGGCAGCAGCGGCTGGGGGCCAAAATACACATGTCAAACGCCCTCGCCCGCAAGGTGGGAGCGGATGTTCATGCCCAGTGCATCCCACCGCACGCCACAGCGCCGCTGACTGCCGCGAGATCCAGAAGCTCGCGAAGCGGGTCAGTGGGCGGCGGGAGCAGTCCTCCAAGGACGGCTCACCTCCTCCTCGCCAGCGGGCCGGCAAGGAAAAGGCCACCGGGGAGAAGGAGCTGGGGTACCAATCCCCCGCTCGAGAGCTGAAGGGCGTCTACCACGGCGACGACTCCGATTCCGACAACGGCGACCGCCGCAAGAAGCTGTATGTAATGTACGGCGGAAGCTGGGAGCTTGTCTCCCGACGGGACGTGAAGACCCTTTGCCGGGAGGTTCTCTCGGTGAAGCCGGGGGTCCCGAAGGCGGCGCCGCACCAGAGGTGGATGAACACCACCATCTCTTTCGGGCCATCCGACTGCCCAGAGAATATGGCCGGAGCTGGTGTACTACCTCTAGTCACCGCTCCCGTCATATCCAATGTAAGGCTCTATCACGTGCTGATTGACGGTGGGGCAGGCCTCAATGTCATCAGCTATGCAGCGTTCAAGCAGCTGCAGATCCCGGAGTCCAAGCTGACTCCCTCTCGCCCATTCTCTGGAGTGGGCCCACACCCGGTGTTCCCTCTGGGGAGCATCACATTGCCGGTCACGTTCGGGACCGAGGAGAACTTCTGCACAGAGAGCGTTCTGTTCGATGTGGCGGAAGTAAACCTCCCGTTCAACGCCATCATTGGCCGGCCGGCGCTCTACCGCTTCATGGCCATTGCTCATTATGGGTATTTGGTCTTGAAGATGCCTTCCCCTGCCGGAGTCCTCACCGTGCAGGGCGACCGCACCGCTGCCGTCGCTGCAGTTGAGAGACTGCATGCTCTGGCGGCAGAAGCTGCACGTTCCGAGGAGGATCTGTCCACCTCGCAACCTAAGGCGCCTGCAAAGGTTCCCAAGGTCCAACCGTCCGATCCGGACCATGTTCCCGTGAAGACGGTGCAGATTGGAGCGGACTCCACCAGGACCACCCGCATCGCGGGGAACCTGGAGGAGAAATAGGAAGACGCGCTCATCGCTTTCCTCCGGGCAAATGTCGACGTGTTCGCCTGGGAACCGTCACAGATGCCCAGGATCCCCAGGGAAGTGATCGAGCACAATCTGAGGATCTACCCCGACGCCACGCCGGTGCGCCAGAAGCCTCGGAAGCAGTCCGTGGAGCGACAAAACTTCATCCGCGATGAAGTCCGCAAGCTCCTACATGCCGGCTTCATCGAGGAGGTCCACCACCCCGAGTGGTTGGCCAATCCGGTCGTCGTCCCAAAGGCCAACGGGAAGCTTCGGATGTGCATCGACTACACCAGCCTCAACAAGGCATGTCCTAGAGACCCCTATCCTCTTCCGCGTATCGATCAGATCGTGGACTCCACCTCCGGGTGTGACCTTCTGTCTTTCCTAGATGCATACTCTGGTTTCCACCAGATTCAGATGTCTAGAGAGGATAGGAAGCATACTGCCTTTGTAACAGTAGATGGGCTTTATTGCTACATTGTCATGCCGTATGGTCTAAGGAATGCCTTACCCACGTTTGTACGAGCCATGAACAAAACCTTCTGTAATCTAATTAGAGATGTTGTTGAGGTTTATGTCGATGACATTGTGGTCAAGACTAAGGTAGGGTCAACGCTAGTGGAGGACCTGTCCCTCGTCTTCGACCGACTCCGCGCCATGCGCACGAAGCTGAATCCCGAGAAGTGCATCTTCGGCGTCTCAGCAGGGAAGCTGCTGGGTTTCCTGGTCTCACGTCGAGGCATCGAGGCAAACCCAGCAAAGATCAAGGCGATCGAAGCGATGAGGCCTCCTGGCCGCATCAAGGATGTCCAGAAGCTCACTGGATCTCTCGCTGCTCTTAGTCGCTTCATATCGAGGCTAGCTGAGAGGGCCTTCCCCTTCTTCAAACTATTGAGGAGGTCCGGTCCATTTTCTTGGACCGAAGAGGCTGAACAGGCCTTCCAGGAGTTGAAGCAGCACCTCACCTCGCTGCCAGTATTGGTGGCTCCAGAGCCCGGTGAGCCGTTGTTTCTGTATCTTGCTGCGTCTGCGGAGGCAGTCAGCATGGTGCTGGTCGCCGAAAGGACGGAGCAAGCTCGCCAGGAGGACACCAGGGTCTCCCCGGCCAAAGATGGTGAGCCGGACCCCGGACACGGGGGCCCGTCAGCCTCACCTCTGCCTGAAGCCCTGAACCCCGCACAAAAGGGGCCGGACGAGCCTTGTGCCAGTGGGAACCCAGAGTCACTGGGGGCCCAAGGATCTGATGTGGTGAATAAGGGCGACCCGGACCTGGTAACCAGGGTCCGGACCGTCCAAAAACCAGTTTACTACGTCAGTGAAGTCCTCCACGAGGCGAAGGCCAGGTATCTTGAGACGCATAAGCTTATCTATGCGATACTTATTGCGTCCAGGAAACTGCGCCACTACTTTCAGGCACACCGAGTTGTCGTAGTGACCTCTTACCCGTTAAGAGCGATCCTGCACAACTCCAACGCCACAGGCAATATCGCCAAGTGGGCGGCAGAGCTGGCCGAGTTCCAACTGGAATTCCAGCCACGCCATGCAGTCAAGAGCCAGATCCTGGCTGATTTCATAGCAGAGTGGACTCCTTCCCCAAGTAATTCTGGGGGTCCGGTCGTCAATGCTGGACCCCCGGAGCCGGAAATCAGGGCACCAGTCTTCACCGAGCCTCACTGGACACTCTTCTTCGATGGGTCCGCCCGCAAAAAGTGGGCCGGAGCTGGTGTGGTCCTCATCGACCCAAACGGAGATCAGCTGAAGTACATGGTGCACCTTGAGTTCAAGGCCACCAATAACATGGTGGAGTACGAAGCTTTGATCTTTGGCCTGACACAAGCCCTCTCATTGGGGGTCCGGCAGCTCCTGGTGAAGGGGGACTCTCAGCTAATCATCAAGCAGGTCCGAGGGGATTGCAACTGCAACAATCCCCAGCTCGCGGCATACCTCATACACGTGAGGAAGCTCGAGAAGGACTTCGACGCCTTGGAACTACAACATGTTCCTCGCGAGCACAACTCAGCAGCAGATGATCTCTCTGCGAGAGCATCTACCTGGGCACCCGTGCCCGAGGGTGTCTTCGAAAGACGACTGCTGAGACCTACCGCCCAGCCTGCCGACCTGGGTGAAGGGGATCAAGCTAGCACCTCAAAGCCAGCGGTCCCGGCAACACTCCTCCTGTGGTGCCCAACCTGGGCCGTGTGCCCTGTTGAGGATCCTGGTGACCTCGCAGGGCCACACCCACCTACTCAAGGAGCTCCCGATGCATGGATCTCCGAGATCCGGGACTACCTGAAGGATAACATCCTCCCTGATGACGATGTGTCCGCTGAGCGCATAGTCCGATTGGCTAAACGCTACGCGGTGGTAGAAGGGGATCTCTACCGCCGTGGCGCCAACGGTGTCCTCATGCGGTGCATTTCCAAGGAAGAGGGCCGCGAGTTGCTCACGGAGATCCATGGAGGTGAGTGCGGAAGTCATTCCTCCTCTCGCACGCTTGTTGGCAAGGCCTTTCGGCATGGTTTCTACTGGCCGACAGCACTCCAGGATGCGGCTGAGCTGGTGAGGTCCTGCAAAGCATGCCAATTCCATGCAAAGCAAATACACACCCCGGCCCACGCTCTGCAGATGATTCCGCCCTCATGGCCATTCGCTGTGTGGGGTGTGGATATCCTGGGACCATTCCCCCGGGCTGTTGGCGGGTACCGGTTCCTCTATGTCGCCATTGACAAGTTCACCAAGTGGCCGGAAGTTACTCCTGTGGTGAATATCACTAAGAAATCGGCAGTCGCATTCCTCAGGTCCATTGTGTGCAGATTTGGCGTCCCAAACCGCATTATCGCGGACAACGGGACCCAATTCAAAAGCAGGCTCTTCCAAGAGTACTGTGAGGACATTGGCATCCAGCTATGCTTCGTGTCCGTAGCACATCCTCGCAGCAATGGACAAGTTGTGAGAGCGAATGCAGAGATCCTCAGGGGACTCAAGACCCGCACCTACAACTGCTTGAAGAAGCATGGTGCCAAATGGGTTGACGAGCTTCCATGTGTGCTATGGGGCAACCGGACCACACCCAGCCGAGCCACCGGGGAGACTCCGTTCTTCCTGGTCTACGGGGCTGAAGCATGCCTTCCCCCAGAAATTCACCTGGGCTCACCACGAGTCCAGGCCTTTGACGAATCCATGCAGGAGCAGCTGCAGTGCGATGACGTGGACCTCGTTGACGAGCGAAGGTGGCGAGCAGCAATCCGAAACGCACGCTACAACCAGGCGCTCCGGCGCTATCATCAACGGTTCGTGCACAGCAGGGAGCTCCGGGCTGGCGACCTCGTCCTCAGACGGATCCTGAGCCAAGCAGGGCTCCACAAACTCTCCCCCAGCTGGGAGGAGCCCTTCAGGGTTACAGAGGTATGCCGGCCCGGATGCGTTCGCCTCGCCACAGAAGATGGAGTACCGCTGCCCAACCCATGGAATATAGAGCATCTGCGTAAGTTTTACACCTAGGCAGAGCAGGGAAATAAACCTTTCCTTTGTAATAAGATAGAGTTAGTGTGTGGCCCAGAGCGGTTGAGGGCCACCCTCGTAAACCCGACCTCTGGCATCCATCGCACTAGCGGCTAACGCGCGGCTCAGAGCGGTAGAGGTCCGACCTCATAAACCCGGCCTCTGGCATCCATCGCGCAAGCCATGTACATCGAGATTGCAAAGGAAAGATTTTCTCCTAGTTCTGTCTTTGTGTCAAGGTTAAAATTACGCATTTCGATTCTCGAAATTTTCGCTTTTCTAACCCCCGCGGGACCTCTACTCTTGTTGCTACAACTAAGATCTGCATTGAGCTGCTGGACTGCCGTACAGATCCGGACCCTCATGCTGCTGGAGAGGGGTCCGGACCCCTAGGGACCTACTCTGGGGAGCGGGTACTTGTTTCCTGGGGTGGTTCGGAGCCCTATGTAGCCGCTTAGCTGGTTCCGTACCCAAAAGCCTGCATACTCCACCACCCTGTAACGAGCGCTCTGGTACCTGGAGCCGGGTAATTGGGGGCCCGAACCTCATTCCAGCTCAAGAGTTGGCTTCCTAAGTCCAACACGGCATGTCCAGCTCTATATCTCAAAGGATCGAGTACAACAAAGCGACCTCACCCACTGCTGCGAAGGGTCTGGGATGACGAAGCCAGGTCCGGAAAGATCGTGCTGTTTCCTGGAGCGGTCCGGAGCCCTGTGTAGCGCCTTAGCCTAGTTCCGTACCCTAAGCCTACGCACTCCACCACTCTGTAACAAGCACTGAACCACCCGGACCTGCGCATCTAGAGCCCTCGACCTGGTACCAGCCTGGGATTGGTCAGGAATGAGCCCCGCGGGTCTGCTACTAAGCTATAACTTTGAAGTGGTGCACAGGTTAAAACCTGGTTAGTGGTAGTCAGTCTCAAACTATTGAGCCTACCTACCAGGGGGTCCGAGTATCTGCTTCGAAGCTTTCATGCAGGATAAGAGCCAGTCTCGATGGTAGACAGACTCATAATAACTGAGTCTCTCTCCCAGGGGGCCCGGAGCATCCGCTTTGTCCCAGACATCATGGACGGATTCTGCATGCGTCATATAGCTAAGTTGCAGTATCGATGCTACTATATAAGCAAACTTGATTATTCTATCTGTACTCCTGTATACTACACAGGGAACAAGGCGCTTGCTCGTCTTACAAGCTATGCAGCCCTATGCCAAGGAGGTCCGGAGTATCTTCTACGGCTTAGATGGCAGACAGGTCCAAGCAACTGAACCTATCTGCCAGGGGGCCAAGGCGCCGGGGTGCTGCATACCGCAAATCAACAACTGACAAACAGCTAAGTTGAAGTTTCTTCTATTTCAAAAAATTTCAACTAATACAATGTTTGTTACATAATGCAAAAAGAAAAAGATACAATCCCCAGCCTAAGGGTCCGCAGGCTCTCGCTTGAAGTAGGCGGCGATGAAGTCAACGACCTCCCGCACGCTGTCCCGAGCGGAGGCCCCCGTCTCCGCTACAGGGCCATCGACCACGGGCGCCAGCGAGATGGCCGGGTCGTGGCTCCGGAAGCAGGTCAGGATGTGCTCCGCCACCATCCGGATCAGCTCGCGGCCCTCGGTTTCGAGCTGTCCAGCAAGGACCGGCCCCAGGCGCTGGAGCCTATCCGAAGCAGAGCTCAACACTGGGAGGGCGTCAGCTATCGAGGCTGGCGGCTCTGCCACCTGGATTGGGCTCATTCCAAATGGCACCAGTGTGAGGCTCGCTTCGACAGCCCAGTCAGCAATCCGCTGGGCTCCAGCGCGCTGGTCCTCCTGGTGCTTCCGGACCGCCTCCTGGACCGCCTCTTGCACCCGGGTGTCTAGGGTCGCCTTGGCCACCTCCACCTCGCGGGACCTCTCCTCGAGCTCGCGGGACCTCTCCTCGAGCTTGGCCTCCCTTTGCTCCGCCCATGCCTTCAGCTTCTTGAGCGAGTCTCGCTGACGCCCAAGTTCCTTCTCTATGCTGGTGGCGTGAGCCTCCCGCTTGGCAAGGGACTTCCGGCCCTCCTCCAAATCCGCCTCGTCAACAGCCAGCTGGCTGGCTCTCTCCTGCAGTTGCTTGCGCCATCCCTGCAGAGTCGCAGAGAAGACGTCGAGCTCCTGCCTCCGGACCTCGAGGCCCTCGCTGCGAGTCTCCAGCTCGGACTGTTGGGCTGCGAGGTGAGCCTCGAGGTCGGACCGCTGAGCAGCGAAGCCAGCAACCTCCAGGGTGAGGTCCTGCTCCCGCTGCGCCAAGGATTTCTCCTGGTTCGACACTGCGAGCTCTCGGTCAAACACCTTCTTAAGGCTGGCTCGGTAGGCCTCTTGGTCCGACTTGAGCTTCGACCGAGCTTCCGCAGCGCGGGAGGCTTCTGCTTTCGTGTGCGCTTCCAGGCGGGTGTGCCAGTCGGAGAGGCGCTGACGCTCGCTCTCCAGAGCAGACCACTCCCACCGGAAGGCCACCTCGGCGGAGGAAGTTGCCTCCTCGATCGACCGCCGAACCTGCAACAGCACCTCAGGAAGCGGAGTAGCATCCTCCTCCGGGAGTTGGAGCTGCAGGAGCCGCCTGCCAAAGACCACCTCCAACTCCTCCTCTGCAGCAGGACCGGAGCTGGAGGTAGGGGCTCCCGCTGTGGCACTTGTCTCCGGTGCCTCCACTACCACCGCGTCGGGTGCGGCTGTGCCCGGCTCCGGTGCCCCCGCTGCCGCCGAGTCGGGCGCGGCCGGGCCCAGCTTCGGCGCCCCCGCTGCCGCCGAGTCGGGCGCGGCCGAACCCGGCTCCGGCGTCCCCGCTGCCGCCGCGGCGGATGCGGCCGCGTCGGGTGCGGTTGCGCCCGCCGCGTCGGGTGCGGCTGCGCCCAGCACCGGCACCTCCACCGCCGTGTCGGGTGCGGCTGCGCCCAGCACTGGCGCCTCTCCCGCTGCAGCGTCGGGAGCCGCGGCGTCCAGAACCGGCATTTCAGCCGCCGCCGCATCGGGTGCGGCCGCACCCAGCACCGGCATTTCCGCCGCCGTTGTGTCGAGTGCGGCTGCGTTCAGTATCGGCGCCCCCACCGTCGCCGCGTCGGGCGCGGCTGCACCCAGCACCGACACCACCGCTGCCGCCGCTGCGTTGAGTGCTGCAGAGTCTAAAAATGACATGCCGGTCAACATCACGTCATGCACCACGAGGCTAGCACAGGTCGCCGTACCTGAGGGTCCCGCACCTGCTGTCGCCGTCGCTGTCGACGCCAAGGCCGCCGCCGCCTGGGCACCTACCGATGAGCCAGCAATGGTAGAAGAACCGCTGGGGCGGGGAGCCCTGGTAGCAAAGCAGGAAAGCCATAAAAAAAACAACAACACAGAGCACCGGCATAGGGGAGGAGAGCAGGATGACACTAACCCAGAAGTACCGGGTACCCAGCGTCCCCGGAGCCCGGGCCTCTTCTCTTGCGGCTGCTGCTGTCCCTGTGGCTGCGGCATGGGCGCAACCCGGGGTCGCGCCTGTTGCTGCTGATGCCGCTCGCGTGCCTGCTGCCTCTGCCCTTGCAGCTGCTCCTGCTGCTGCTGCTCTTGCTGCCGGTGGGAAGAATTCCTCGGCGGTGATGGTGGTGGTCCCGATGCACCAGAGGACCCGTGGGGGCCGGCAGTCCGGGAGCTACCCTGGCCTGCGCCCTCAGAAGACCTCTGGCGCTTCGCGGCGGGCTCCGAGACCAGGGTCCCGTCGCCCCGGAGTAGCCTCCGCCGGCCTGCGTCTCCCGACGACGCACCGGAGCTGCTCTGTGCCCGGTTGGAGCCGGCCGCGGCCGTACTGCTAGCCGCGGCCTGCTTCCACTTCATGGTGGCGCCGGACCCCGCAGCGCTCAGCGTAGCCTGGTCCCCGGACGTGCTAGGGATCCGGAGCCCACGGTTCGGGTCACCTCCGGTCTGGCGCGGGGCCAGTCCCCCGTCGTCCAGGGTTGGCAAGGTAGCCAACACTGCCATCCTCGCCGGGTCCTCGCAGAGGGGGACTATGCTCTGCGGGAGGATCAGGTTCTCCGGGACGAAGGCGTCCCCCGTCACGTTCCGCACCAGGACCTCCAAGGCCTCCTGAGTCAGGTCGCTCCCCTCCCCGCGGTGGGTCCTGCTGCAATCGTTGAGGCCGGTGAAGCTCCACGCCAGTCGCGGTCGCTGCTTCAGGGGGGCGATCCGACGCTTCACGAAGTCTCCGAGCACGTGCCACGAGGTGAGGCCGCTCTCCGCCAGCGACCTGATCTTGTCCAGTACGGAGTCGAACTCCGGCTGCAACGACGGCTTGGCCCTCCAGGATGCTTTGTTGGAGGCGGGCCCCCCCAGTCGGCAGGGCGAGGCGCTCGTTGGCTTTGGTGGTGGCGATCACCCAATCCCTGCGCCACTCCTCCCACCTCCCGCCAGCAAGACCGGGAATGTAAGGAGTCGGCAGGTCACTCCTTATCTGGAAGTAGTATCCCCCCACTTCGTCCTTGCTCCTTCCGGACCTCACCAGAATGAAGAAGTACCGGAAGAGGATGACGCAGGGGCGCACTCCCATGAACATCTCGCATAAGTGCACGAAGATGGACGCCAGGAGGAGGGAGTGGGGCGTCAGATGCTGAAGCTGGAGGCCGAAGTCTTCCAGCAGCAGCAGCAGGAATGGAGAGATCGGCAGTCCCACGCCGGCGGAGACGTGCGAGGTGAATAGCACGAACTCCCCGGCGCGGAGGTTGCCAAGGGGAACCGAGCCTGCTCGCACCCCCTAGCCAGTCTCCTGAGCACTCCACCCAAGCAGGCGGCGCACTGTGTTCAGCTCCCCTCGGTCTGGAAGCGGCGGGGATGAACAAGGGATGCCATCTCCTGGTGGGCTGAGAAAGGAGCCTGTGTAGGGGAGAGAAGGGCAAAGAAAGTTCGAAGGCAAAGGGGCGCAAAGGTTGGAGGAAGAAGACGAATGCGGGAAAGTAACCGCGGAATGCGGTACACCCCATTATAAAGCTTGACTCAACCGACGCGCCCCGGAACCGTCGCTGGAACCCAAGCGACGCCCGCACCTAGTGTTAACCGCCCATTTCATGGCAAGGGGGCCCAGACCCACCTGTCAGGGAGAGCGGGTAACCAACAGAGGTGTGAAAAGGCGGGATCCGAACCGTCGCCCGCGCGCGTGAAGCGAGGCGGAAGCTGAGCTGACGTGCGCGCATTAATCGCAGGCTGGCCAAGCTTTTCGGGAACTGCGCCGGTGGTAAATATTCCGTTTACTCCGGCCGCAACAATGCCGAGCATCGCGCGCATGACTAGGTGAACCACTATTATGCGTGGGAATCATGAGTCAGTAAGCCGTTGCGATGTGATGAGGCAGCAACCAACCCAATGGGTGGTCAATGCCGGTCAAGACCCCTGCAGAAAGATCTTCAAGCTATACAGAGCCAAATCGCAGAAGTGGCCCCACCTGTGGGTTCATACCTCCCCCAAGGTGGGCCCGGGGGCCACTGTCGGTACCCTGTAGCAGGGATACCCACTCTTACTGCGGCAAGACAGGACCCACGTAGTTATCCGTAACTACACAGGAGGGACGGAGTAGCCAGGTCCCACAGGCCAGGCTTTCCTCTCCCGTGTGGCCAACGGCCCCGGACCGTTCCCCGCCTGAGGATAGGTCCGGTGACGCCACGCGTCTCTAAGGAAGGGAAGCTCCGAGCTGACCGCCGAGGCCCGGACCCCCAGAGGGGTCCGGGGTCTCCTGCGCCCATCCGGACTCCCCACACCATGTAGGGGTCCGGAGCCGCCACGTGTCCCGGGGATGCGGGATCGTGCGCGAGTCTTCCGCAGAAAGACTCGCCCACCCACCGCATTTAATGCGGATGGACAAGGCGTGCTCTGCCGCCGCGGTACGCGAGACAGCCTTTGTCAGGCCTCGCTGTGCACCGCGTATTACCAAGGAGCGCAGTGCAGCCGCCTGTGCCACGCCCGCGCAGAGCCCGTCTACCGCATTAAATGGATACGACAGCACGGCACTTTTCCATCATGCCGCCTACGCCGCAAGCTACGCGGCCCGCTTAAGCTATGTGGCAGGCGACGCCACTAGCTACACCAGGTTCCGACCCGACAAGGCAGCGCCAGGGCATGATGGACGAAGGGCTCCGGGAGTAGGCAAGGGAATCCAGAGAGAGATCTCCTCTGCCTGCGATGCCATAATGTATGAATAGTACATTATTTTATACTGTGACGTTGGGCCCACTTGTCGGGGACCCAACAGCTGTGTACGCACCCCCTTGAGATATAAAAGGGAGGTGCTCGCTGTGCACAGGACAGATCCAGACAGACTCAAGCTCTTGCAACCTTCCCACTCTCGTGGGAAGGCAATACAACACACAGTGG
The DNA here is from genome assembly GCF_016808335.1 of Panicum virgatum. NCBI lineage: Eukaryota > Viridiplantae > Streptophyta > Magnoliopsida > Poales > Poaceae > Panicum > Panicum virgatum. The sequence continues at coordinate 6,654,020 of NC_053150.1, read as the reverse complement.
ACGTAGGGTATTACGCTCCGGCAGCCCGAACCACTCTAAATCCTACTGTGTTCATCGAGTTCTGGAGTGAGATCGATCTAAGACCAGCTAATCCCCGAGTACACACGCTCAGGGCTAGGGCGGGTGCCATCCGCCACCCGGCTGTGGTTTGCAGCACCACGACAGTGCTCATACATTTGCTTAACCTTGGTGTATCAAGTATCCTTGACCTTAAAGACTTTCAATTGGTATTCAACTTCATTTGTATTATTTGCAAGTCACTTTCAAATTGATACATGCAAGGTAAACAAATTTCTCCCGGAGGTATGCAAGGTTCTAAATTCATTCAGTCTATTTTATTTTAGAGCTACCTCCGAGCAGGATATGATCTAAGCTCTCTAGTTATAACATCTAGTTGTGCACTTGATTTTCACATTATCATTTTGTGCACATACTTATAGAGAGCTTAGCTCATGTCATGCTAGTTTCGTGATTTTGTGATCCACCGTAGTGAATTTTTCAATTGGTATCTTCATTGATATCATATGATTGGATCATGAGTCATGGAACTAACTCCCTATGCTACTAATCTTCTCTTGAGTTATATTGTTTTGCAAGACCTTTTAGGTGATTTGATTCCAAAGGGGGAGAAATGTGTATCAAAGCAAGGCATGTTTTCCAACAAAGGGGGAGTGATGTTTTCCCAAGAAGGAAAAATATATTCCAAAGAAGGAGACATGCCAAGTGAATCAAGTCATGAGGAAAAAGTAGCGAAAAAGGGGGAGAATCAAAGGGGGAATCATGGTTTTAAGGGGAGGCCAATTCATCATTGGATGATGGTAAGCATCCAAGCAAGTGTAAGCGGTTTCAATTAGTTTCAATTGGTATCAAGCGATTAAATTTGTCAATTTTTGCAAATATTATGCTTGTTTTGATTGTGTTGTCATCAATCACCAAAAAGGGGAGATTGTAACGAACATGGCTCCATTTATGCCATTTCGAGTGATTTTGATGATCGAATGACAACGCAATCAATGGGACTAATGATTTTGTTAAGAGAACATTTCTAGATCCCAAGGATGAAGTAAAAAGGTCATGCAAAACAAAACACGAAGAAAAAACTCAAAGAAACGCTGAATTGGAAATATACTAAATTTTAGCTAACACTTAAAAACTTTAGCTTGTTTATGAGTTCTAATATGTGCTAAGTTTAGAACTCAACTTTAGATCATCCAAACATAACTGTTTTGGATTGAGCTGGACTAGAGCAAGCATAATTAGTAGTATATTCTCTTAGGCTTACAAATGAGCATGAGCATATTCTTTCTGAAACAATATGGTTAAGATGTAATTTTACTTTATTAATCTCGAGGATTTGCTAGCTCAGTCTTTAAAGATGTTTATAGGGAAAGGGTTTATGTATATATGTTCATAGGGGTGAGTGAGTGTGCGTACGTAAGTGCGTTGCGAGTGTATGAGTTATACTATACAATCTTACAAAAACTTAAAAGACAAGCCTGATATCCGACCAAACAGAAATATGATGGCAAGTAAGGCGTAGCATTCTGTAACTTTCCTTGCTCCGTGTGCCTGGTTTGGCAAGAGGCCAGAGAAGAGAAGCGTGTGCGTGTCGCTGTGCTTTGGTAAGCAGAACTGTTCTGAAGGCCCACTACACAGGACCATCGGGTTTCATTGGATAGTAGGCCAGCAAAACTCAGATGGAGTGTGAAACAAGACCTATAATTAGGATCGTATGTTGAAAAGCTAAAATAACCAATAATTTGAGATGAAGGAAGTATCCTTCTATATTTCAGTTGTACCAGCACGTACGTAATTAGGATATGATATTAGCATTCACCAAGTTGGTTTTAGGTCTAGAACAGCTCTAGACAGGGGAACAAGTCTTACGTGATGACAACACGCATAAACCGGAGTTTGAAACCAGAGGCTTTATTTTCTTTATTGATCTTTACACAAGGTCGCCTAGGCATGATATGGCCTGATTTCGGCGTAAATAAAATTATGCATTCACCTGTAATTTCTTCTTCTTTGGCCAACATTTATCTGCTACCCTTCTTCCGTGGTTCTTGACAAGTCTCACATGATTCAGATTTCAGAAGCATACTCATGAATTCAGCGGTAAAAATGGCATCTTGGAAGCTTCTGCTGACTTCATCGTTCCGGTGAACAGCTATGCACCTTGGCTGCGGATACCTCTCCGGTGAATCATCGGCGTAGAAATGTCAGCCACGATGTAACGAACATGACACTATTTATGTCATTTCAAATGATTTTGGTGATCGAATGACAACGCAATCAATGGGACTAATGGTTTTGTTAAGAGAACATTTTAGATCCCAGGAATGAAGTAAAAAGGCCATGCAAAGCAAAACACGAAGAAAGAACTCAAAGAAATGCTGAATTGGACGAGTTCTGCAGAAATCAGTAGCACCGGAAGAACCGATGCCTAAGCATCGGTGCATCCGATGGTTGTCGGAAGATCCGACGCCCTAGTGTTTGATGCAAGTCTGAGCGTCTCTGAAGCTCAAGTGAAGATCGTGTGAGGCCCCGGTTGAACCGACGGCATCACGACAGGCATCAGTATATTGGGCATACTATGTTCTAGAGACGATGTCAAGCGCCTAGGAGAAGATCCTTCAGCACCGGTTGAACCGGTGATGCATCGGAGCAAAACACCGGTGTAATGACGTCAGCAGGAGAGAAAGAGGCCAACGGCTAGTTGAGTGCTGTGTGTGACTGGTTGAACCGACGCTACCCCAGGCAAAGGCATCGGTTCATCCGATGGTACGCAGATTTTTGCTGACCGTTGGAGCAACAGCTCCACGACTTGGAGGCCTATATATATGGCATCCCCCGGCCATTTGAAGATTGCTGTAGTTGCTGGACTTCCCAGACATACTCAAGAACACCTCCAAGCCATACAAGAGCATAGTGATCATATCCTTAGCCCTTAGCACACTTTGAGAGTGTTGTGTAAAGGATTAGCTTTTAGTCAGTGAGATTGCAAGACCTTGAGTCTTTGTGCTGTGGTTCTTAAGTGAACCAAAAGAAGATTTCGGTGCGCCGGCACCTTGGAGTTTTGAAGGCTCGCCGGCACGTCATCGACCCTCCGACTTGGTGTGGAGCGGCGATGACAACTTTGTGCAGTGGACATGGAGACCCCCATCCTTTGTGGAGAAGCTCCTTAGTGGAACCCGGGGCCAAGGTGACCGTGATTGTGTTCACGGAAGAGACTTGGTGGCCGAGTAGCAATACTCTTAGTAAGTGCTACAACAACGTGGATGTAAGTGTGTTTTTGTGGCTAACCGAACCAAGGGATAAACACCCGCGTCGAGAGTTTGATTTCTCCTATCCCGCTCTTTAAGCTTTCGCATTTCATACTAGCAATTTGTGTGCCTTTACTTTCATAGAGTAGTTTCTTGATAAGAAAGATTATAGGTTGCTAAACTCTTTTGGGATAGGAGTTTCACACTAGAACAATCATAGTTGCACATCTAGATAGCATATTTTAGTTTAATATTGTGCAAATAGTTGGAGCCATAGGTCTATGTTTTTAGTTCGCCTAATTCACCCCCTCCACCTCTTAGCCTAGAGCGTGCCACCGGTCTTTTCACACGACTATTTAATGTTGACTTCGATGCATCATCATGGGCAACAAATTTCTTCACACACGATCATCAGAGATATATTATATATACAGCCATGTATCCATCTCCGGTAGCACCAATCCGCCATGGCGATGCACACCATGGCAGCAGCAGCTGCAGCTCTTGCTCTCTGTCTCTTTGCAGCAGCAGGCACATGCGCCGGTGCTCAGCCACCGGCGCCGCCGCCACCACAAGCCTACGGCATCTCCTCCTGCCTCCTCTCCAATGGCGTCAGCAACTTCTCCCTCCCGTCGTCCCCGAGCTACACGCCGCTCCTCGACTCCTCCATCCGGAACCTCCGCTTCGAGCTCCCGGGCGTCGGCAAGCCGGCCGCCGTCATCCTCCCGGCCTCCAAGCGCGACCTCCGGCGCGCCGTCCTGTGCGCGCGCAGCAGCTCGCTGGCGATCCGCGTGCGCAGCGGCGGCCACAGCTACGAGGGCCTCTCCTACACCACGGAGAACCACGTCCCCTTCGTGGTCATCGACCTCGCCCGCCTGAACCATGTCCGCGTCGACCCGGCCGCGGCCACGGTCTGGGCGGAGTCCGGCGCGACGCTCGGCGAGGTGTACCGCGTGGTGGGGCTGTCCAGCCGGAACCTCGCGCTCTCGGCCGGGTCCTGCGCGACGCTCGGCATGGGCGGGCACGTCGCCGGCGGCGGCTTCGGGCTGCTGTCGAGGAAGCACGGGCTCGCCGCCGACAACGTCCTGGACGCCATCCTGATCGACCCCAGCGGCGACACGCTGACCCGCGACACCATGGACGACGACGTGTTCTGGGCCATCCGGGGCGGCGGCGGGGGGAGCTGGGGCGTGGTGTACGCGTGGAAGCTCCGGCTCGTCCCGGTGCCGGACAACATCACCGTGTTCAGCGTCGGCCGGACCGGGCCGGCCGAGCTCATCGCCGGCTTGATGCACAGGTGGCAGTACGTCGCGCCCAGCCTTCCCGACGAGTTCTACCTCTCCACGTTCGTTCCGACAGGGTCATCGAACGGTAATCTCTCCATGTCATTCACCGGCCAAGTTGTCGGACCAAAGCATCTCGCCATGTCGGTGCTGGATCAGACCTTCCCCGAGCTGGGCCTCGCCGAGTCGGAGCTGTCGGAGGTGAGCTGGGTCGAGTCGGCGGCGAACTTCGCCGGCGTCAGCTCGGTCGCCGACCTCACAAACCGTCAACCCGGCGTGGGGGAATACGCCAAGAGGAAGTCCGACTACGTGCAGGCACCAATCTCAATGCAAGGCGCGATCGAGATCCTCCGGTACATGTCGACTGGGCCCCAGGGGTCGATCCAGCTGGACCCCTACGGTGGGGCCATGGCGCGGATGGGGAGTGCCGCGACACCTTTCCCTCACCGAGCCGGGTACCTGTACAGCATCCAGTACGCCGTCTCCTGGAACGCGTCGGATCTCGACCGTGCGGAGGAGTACATCGGATGGCTCCGGTCGTTCTACGGGTTCATGTCGAGCTACGTGTCGAAAAGCCCGCGAGCCGCGTACGTCAACTACTTGGACCTCGACTTGGGAACCAATGACTGGGCGAATGCAACCGGCGGAACGTCCGGTAGCAAGTCCGTGGCCCGTGCGGCATCATGGGGCGAGCGTTACTTCTTCACGAACTTTGACCGGCTGGTTCGGGCCAAGTCTAAGGTGGATCCTGAAAATGTGTTCAACAATGCACAAAGCATTCCTCCTTTACGATATGATGATTGAGGGCACCAAGTCTATGATGATGGCATGTAATTACCAACAATAAATGAATAGCTAATTTGGCTGTGTGGAGGCATAATGCATGTTTTGGCCTCCAAACTTGGTAGACTGATGATGTATTGACGTGCTAGTTCTTGTGTTGTGTTATGGTGTTCTTGTTCCCCAAACTTCGCTGATTGGATCTTTGAGTGACAACAATGGTGCCAAATCTCGTCATCTATCAAAAAGATGAATGCGTGTTAGAACCGTAGCTTATGACGAATTTAAGTAGAAAGCTTTTATGCATGGTCATTAGGTTGGTCACATCCGTCGAGGATTTGAAAACCAGATCACAATTAACAATAGGTGGGTTAATCCTTGAGAACAAACCGGGTGGGAGAGGCACCGAGACAGCCCGGACCCCGGACACGTCCGCTGAAAATCTCTAACCCTTGCGACGCTCATCGGGTGGTTTGCGCCGCTTTCGAACATTGAGGTGCAAACATGACCATTTAACACACATCCTTTGTACATCTGCATCTATCTCAATGTATTTTTATTGTTGGAGTGAGCTAGTGAGGCTGTAAACTTGTGGGGATGAAGAATTTGGCATGTAGCACTCTCTTTTTTAAAATCATTATTTTTGAAAATTAAACCGACGACAGGGGAGCTGTTGGGTATAAACTACTGATGAGGGGAAATGTTGCTGATGTGAATATGTACAGTAACTATAGCTATTACACAAATACTCCCTCCGGTTGCAAAAATACACAGCTCGTCTCAGAGTTGGCCTCATCAAAGATTAACTAGGAAGATAGGTGAAATGTCCATGCTTCTACCATTAATTCAATTAATTTAGTATCATGTGAATGAACAAAGAATGTTGTATAACCTCACCTTTACTACCCTTTACAATAAATAATCAAGAAGCGAAAAGATTGAATAATTGAGTTAAAGTTACATTGTTGGAATCATTATGGACTGACATATATTCGGAATATACTACTGATGACAAAACGTGTAGTATGGTGCTTTAGAGAGGGAGCACTGACAAAATATTTAAGCTCCCAAAAGGCATAATTTATAAGACGAAGCAAACCTGGATGTACTTTTGAGTAGTTGATAAGAGGAAGTAGCAGAACTTTTTAGTAGAATACAACACTTTTGAGTAGTTGATAAGAGGAAGTAGCAGAACTTTTTAGTAGAATTCAGCAAGGATAGAGACAATGCATGCATGAATTACAAAAGTGTAACTGATGCACAGGAGCACTCAGCAGTCAGCACGCAGAGACACAGTCACAACCGAGGCTCAAACAGGGAATCCAAAGAAAACCAAAACAGGGAATCCAAGGAAAACCATTCTTATTTGCCACTTCTCTGCTGATAGAAGAAATTCATTAAACTACAGTTCAGGTAGGAATTCAATTCAAAAAAATTTCAACAAAGTAGAAGAGTTGAACTATATCTTTATATATCAAAAATCGAACAGCACTGATTACTTCAAACTCCACCGCTACTATTCACTTCTACAGCCTACTTCATCATCTCATCACATCACTAACTGTTCACCCTACAGCCTACAAACTATTCACCCTTCAGCCTACAGGGGCATCTCATCACTTCAAACTGTTCACCCTACCTACAGCCTACAGGGGCATCTCATCACTTCAAACTGTTCACCCTACAGGCTACAAGGGCATCTCATCACTACAAACTGTTCACCCTACAGCCTACAGGGGCATCTCATCACTCCAGGCTACAGAGATCTCATCACTGACCTAGAAACACCTAGTCATTGAGAGGAGTCAGAAAGACAACGCCTCCCTTCACGACGAGAATGCTGGAGAGAAGATCATGTAGCTTAGTAATGATCCTGTTGAAGGAAGCAAGTCAAACTTCTACACTCTTCTCAACAATTAAGAATAAGATATTTTCCATAGAGTTCTCTAGAATATCTAAATAAAATAAATCAACGATATTGCTAGGACTAGATATTTTCATGGAAGAATGTAGAATTTAGATCAAGAGCTATGATTTTGCCACATGTAAATAATCCAATGGTCTTGTAACCCTATAAATAGAGACCCCCTCCCTTGCCATGCCATCCATCCAAGAGCATGGTATATGAGTGATGATAGGAAGTAGTGAGA